>NC_057797.1:284432111-284785757 GCF_018294505.1 Triticum aestivum | reverse complement strand
AGCCTCGCTGAGGCCATGGCCTCGCCCCGCCGCGCCGGGCTTCGGCCCTGACGGGCGCCCACGCTCGCCCCGGCTCGCTCGCGCCCGCTAACCATCACGCCCGTGAGGCCCCTGTGAGCCTATGATAGTGGGGCCCCGCCCCAAATGTTTTCTTAAAAATTAATATTAAATATTTAAATAAATAAATAAATAATATATCACATAATTAACTAACTAACTAATTAATTAATTAATTAATTAATTAATTAAGTTAATTAATTAATGTTTAATTAAACAAATTAACTAGCGTTAATTAACTAAAAAGTAATTAGATTAGTTAAACCCTAATTAGACTAAACAGTCAATGACATGTGGGGCCCTCATGTCAGGTTGACCAGGTCAACTGTCAACGTCGACTGCTGACGTCATGCTCATGTCAGCAAGCACTATTCTGGATAATGTTGAATTAAATTAATTAAATAAATCCTAAAAATGTTTTAAATCTTTTAAAATTAATATAAAATAAACCGTAGCTCGGATGGAAAAACTTTGTACATGAAAGTTGCTCAGAACGACGAGACGAATCCGGATACGCAACTCGTTTGTCCGCCACACGTCCCTAGCATAGCAAACCTGCAACTGCCCCCCTCCATTTCATCTGTCCGAAAATGCCTAACTCCGGGAAAACTTTCCTGGATGTTTTCCCCCTTCGCCAGTATCGCCTAGTACTGCGTTAGCTCACCCCTGGCACCGCGTTTTGCCTTATTATATTTGGTGATGCTTGTTTGCCCCGTATTTACTGTTTCTCCCCCTCTTCTTCTCCGGTAGACCCCGAGACCGGCTGTAATGCCCTCGATGCGTCTATATCTCCCACGTGTCGAAGCACGACTTAGAGGCATAACCGCATTGAAAGCAATGTCGCAAGTGAGGTAATCTTCACACAACCCATGTAATACATAAATGAAAGAGATACATAGTTGGCTTACAATCGCCACTTCACACAATTACATGAATAAAGCATTACATCATCCAGATACAATCAAGGTCCGACTACGGAACCAAAATAAAAGAAGACTACCCCAAATGCTACACGGTCCCCGATCGACCCCAACTGGGCTCCACTACTGATCAACTAGAACAAAACGACACAAAGGACAAGATCTTCATCGAGCTCCTCCTGAGCTTGGTTGCGTCATCTGCACGGTTCAACGGCACCTGCAAGCTGATTTTGGAAGTATCTGTGAGCCACGGGGACTCAGCAATCTCGCACCCTCGCGATCAAGACTATTTAAGCTTATGGGTAAGGTAAAGGTATGAGGTGGAGCTGCAGCAAGCGACTAGAATATATGGTGGCTAACATACGCAAATGAGAGTGAGAAGAGAAGGCAAAGCACGATCGAGAAAGTATGATCAAGAAGTGATCCTAAACAACCTACGTCAAGCATAACTCCAACACCGTGTTCACTTCCCGGACTCCGCTAGAAAGAGACCATCACGGTTACACACGCGGTTGATTCTTTTTAATTAAGGTCAACTTCAGGTTTTCTACAACCGGACGTTAACAAATTCCCATCTGCCCATAATCGCGGGCACGGCTTTCGAAAGTTCAAATCCCTGCAAGGGTGTCCCAACTTAGCCCATGATAATCTCTCACGGTCAACGAAGGAATAGACCTCCTCCCGAGACATTCCGATCAGACTCGGTATCCCGGTTCTACAAGACATCCTCGACAATGGTAAAACAAGTCCAGCAAAGCTGCCCGATGCACCGACATCCTGATGGGAGCTGCACATATCTCGTTCTCAGGGCAACACCAGATGAGACATCCTACGAGTAAAACCAGCCCTCAAGTTTCCCCGAGGTGGCCCCGCAGTCTACTCAGTTCGGACCAACACTTAGACAAGCACTGGCCCGGGGGGGTTAAAATAAAGATGACCCTTGGGCTGGCCTAACCCAAGGGAAAAAAGGCTAGGTGGAAAATGGTAAAACCAATGTTGGGCCTTGCTGGAGGAGTTTTATTCAAAGCGAACTGTCAAGGGGTTCCCATTATAACCCAACCGCGTAAGGAATGCAAAATCCGGGAACATAACACCGATATGACGGAAACTAGGGCGGCAAGAGTGGAACAAAACACCAGGCATAAGGCCTAGCCTTCCACCCTTTACCAAGTATATAGATGCATTAATTAAATAAGATATATCGTGATATCCCAACAAAATATCCATATTCCAACATGGAACAAGATTCAATCTTCACCTGCAACTAACAACGCTATAAGAGGGGCTGAGCAAAGCGGTAACATAGCCAAACAACGGTTTGCTAGGACAAGGTGGGTTAGTGGCTTGGTTTAACAATATGGGAGGCATGATAAGCAAGTGGTCGGTATCGCAGCATAGGCATAGCAAAAGAGCGAGCAACTAGCAAGCAAAGATAGAAGTGATTTCGAGGGTATGGTCATCTTGCCTGAGATCCTGCAAGGAAGAAGAACGAGTCCATGAAGAAGACAAACGGATGTAGACGAACGGGTCCTCACAAACGCGACGTTACCGAAACCAACCCGAAGAAGCAAACACCAGAAAGAAGCAAACAACATAGTAAACAACCACGACATAAGCATGGCACGATGCGCAAACAAGTATGATGCATGTCCGGTTTAATGAGGCATGGCATGGCAAAGTGCACAAGCAATCCTACAACTTAAGTGGAGCTCAATATGCAACGAGTTGCATATTGACGGAACACCACATCAATTATTTAGTTCAGTCTCGGTTAGGTAATCAACAAATTTAAATGTTGTTAAACATGGCAAGAGGTGAGGCATAACAAAACTACACCAACTAAACAATTTAAATGGGGCCGGATATAACAAATAACGAATCCGGTGAATCCCCATATGCATTAGTAATTTGGTGCAACAACAGTCTAAACATTTTAATTGTTGTATCATGATGCGGATGACATGAACAAGTTTATGCAATGTTTATTAAAAGTTGACAAGAGCATTATGAAACATATGTCATCGTGGCGGGAAGAAAGGATGCCACAGCGACGATAACGGAAACGGTACCACGGCAACGTTCCGGTTCCGGTACTCAATTGAGATACCGAAGCAAAGGGGGAAGTGTGCGGAACGTGACAAGCAGGGATGGTGGGGTGATCTCGGATACCGAGTTCCCACATGTGGGTGGCAAGGCAAAAGAGGGTCGGCGTGCATCGACAATTCGAGCACGGAGCAAGCATGAGCATCTCATACAACATGCATTCATTCTCGGAAGGTCGTCTCGGCGGTTATACCTTCGAAGCGAGCATTTCCAGAGCGGATCGACTTCATCGAGGGAAGTAGTCATTCACGTTTCATAGTCGTTCGGGGTCATCGGTCGGTCGTGGAACTTGACGAAAAGCACATCGACGGTAGCGGTACATACGTTCTCGGGGAACTTGTCGGTCCGGTCTTGACGGAGTAGATGTACACGTTGTCAGGGCTTGTCGCATCACCCGGTGTAGTCGTACATGTACGGAGCGGAACTTGGCGGTAGTGGTACTTGGCGCAAATCCACGGAGTCGTTCTTGGCAGGCAACAAGCAGTGACGCGGTCGATAGCAGCTTCGCTGGAACAGGGGAACAATGGAGGCGCAGGAACGGCGGGCCTCCGGCGTGGCAGGGATCTTCGGTCGCTGCGGCTGGATGGGTTCGAGCGCTGCTGCAGGGAGCTCCTCTCCCATATGGCGCATCGCGCGAGGCTGAGGCCACCGGAAGGAGGAGGTCAGGCGCTTGGAGCTACTGTAGGCGGCAACAAAGAGAGGCGCTGGCGTCGCTGGCCTGCGGGCACTTGAGGGCGCGGGCGGTGCAGGGCTCCTGCGGCAGGAGATGAACGGCGTGGTGGCGGTCTCCTGCCAGGTCACCTAGATGGCAACGAGGTTGGGGCGGTCCGGTGAGGTGGAGATGGGGCGGCGGAGCCGCATGTGAGAGAGTAGAGGCGCGAGGAGGGGATCCGGCGAAGGGGACGTCTAGGGCGGAGAAGCTCGGAGTAGGCAGAGGGGATCGAGGACGATCCCGATCGGGACGAGAGGGAGATGGCCGTGGGAACTGGGCGCGGCGTGGATGGACGGCGCCGGGGATGAGGTACTTGAGAGGAGAGGCGCTCGGGCATGGGAATCGGCCAGGCGCAAGATCTGGGCAGTAGAGGGAGGAGGGCCATGGATCAGGAGGCACGGGCGCTCTCCTGGTACTCGATGCATGCGGCGGCGCAGGAGGGAGTCGAGGGAGAGGCAAGGGATCGAGAGAGAGAGAGGGCTAGCGAGGAAGGGGATCGGGCTAGGGTTATGGAACTGGTGGGGGTGGCTGGGCCTTGGAGCCGGCCCAGTGGGAAGGGCGCCAGCTGAGCCTTGGCCAACTGGTGCGGCTGCTAGGTCCCTCTCCTTTCCAAAATCTTCCCTTTCTTAATCTATTGTTTATATAAATAAACAACCAACAAAGGGGAAAATCCAGGGGTTTTTGGTTAGGAATATGAGATATATAAAAATATATCTAGAACCCTGGATTTATGTAGGGTTTGAATAAATTGCTCTCGCATTTTTAGAAGGTAGAAAAATAATTAGAGTTTGAATTATTCTCAAACTTCAATCGTTTTTGAACCTGACCAAAACAACTTCGAATGGGATGAAATCTGACAGAGAGGGTGTAGGAAAAAGTCAAGATTTATAGGGAAAAGATGAACATTAATGGAGGAGGAATAAGGTCGCTTGCAAAGACATGAAAAACGAAAGAAGTGGGAGGGATGATGCATGGGTATGGCTAGAGAGAGAGATGACAAGGAAAATATATGACGTTAAGTCGGATAGAAGAAGAGTTGAAGAGTAATGCAATTGTGCGATGGGTGATTCCAAGTTAATGGGATATTTAATATAGCTCCCTAATATTGGGAGGATATGTTATAAAGAGAAGTCACTCTTCCCTCAATTTAAATGGATCGAAGATCCACACAATTTATTTAGTTGAGATGCAAAAGATTTGTGAGATGATGACATGATGACATGATGCAATGCAAAAATAAAAGGGCAAGCACAAATGAAACAAAAGGCGAAACCCGAAATATATGGAAGTCTTCTCGAGCATCGGTCTCGGTGCGTTACACCGATGTTGATGTGATTGAGTACGACTACATCACCGACGACCCCTCCTTCTTGTCTGAGCAACCAGGCAAGCAAAACCTCCTTGAGCATTCCGATATCGCCCATTTCTTTCCCTCTCATGCTTGCATTAGAACTGCTACTGCTTTCTGTATGATCCTACTCTAATGCATAGCTTGTTGTTGTTACCTGCTTTCATACCTTACCTGCTTATCCTAAACTGCTTAGTATAGGATGGTTAGTGATCCATCAGTGACCCCCACCTTGTCCCAGTTGCCTTGCTTTATGTTTGATGACTCGATCAACACGATCGACGTCCAGGCCCGACACTTCACATCACCCCCCTAGTTGTACGACTCTGCAGAGCTACCATCGAGTGCCAAGGGTGGAACCTCTTACATCACTCCGGATGAGATCTCTGTAGTGTAGCTATCCAGTCGTGGTCATCGAGGGTGATTTCCTCGTTAACCACCTCCGGTACGGCTCTGTCGTGCAACCCCTCAAGTGTGAACCTAGAGGGTGGATCCTCTTACGTTCACCTTGATGACAACATCGAGTGGAATTCACCGAGGGTGATTCCTCGGTTTTTCCCTTTGGTGTTAGACACACAGTTACCATGATTACTATGACTTTACACTGATCCATGTTACTAAATACGGGTCGACCCTGAGGGGTACCCGCGCGAGCTTAATAGCGAGTGATGTGGAGTCGGGTTGACCTGGAAGGTGCCCGCGAGATACTTACGAGGCGTGGCCGGGCATTCTTAGCCCTTGCCGCAAGTACTCGAGACGGGGCGACGGGGTCACATCGAACGTGAGTCTCTACTCGTTACCGAGCGTTCCTAATCCACTACGATTTGGATATTTGATCCGAGGGGCCTCTGGCCTGATAGCATTAACCATCACGTGGGCATAGTATGGGCGTTCTGCGTCGTATACATCAGCCAAAGCTTAATAGACGTCAGCGACTGAGCGGCGCGCGCCGGGTTGGACTGGAAAGAACCTACCTTGTTGAAGGAGGTAGCTAGGTCTGCTCACCGACCGCGTACGCAACGTGCAGGAGTTCCCGGGGAGATGGCCCATGACCCCTGGGGGCATAGGTTTAGTCTGGTGTGCTGGCCTCTCTATTGAGCCTAGGTCAGGTTGCGGCATATTATTTGGCCGAGGCCGGGCATGACCCAGGAAAGTGTGTCCGGCGGGAGTTAATCAAGCGTGGTGGGTAAGTTGGTGCACCCCTGCAGGGAAGAAAACATCTATCGATAGCCTGTCCTACGGTAACGGACACTTGGAGTTGTATCCCGATCGATACAACTAGAACTGGATACTTGTGATGAGAAATGGATGGATATGAGACATGGATATGAGATGATAACTGGATAGTATGGCTCTGGGATTGCTTTCTCGCGGGGAGTCGAGAAAGGATCTCTGGCCGAGGTTGATAACATTACTACTACTTTACTTTATGCTACTCTACTCCCTACTATTGCTGCAAGAAGGTGGTTTCCATAAGATGCTAGTCTTCGATAGGCTAGGCTTTCCCCCTTCTCTTCTGGCATTCTGCAGTTTAGTCCACAGATACAGCCCTTTCCCTTTGATACAGATACATACTTAGTTTAGATCTGATGTAAGTCTTGCGAGTACTTTGGATGAGTACTCACGGTTGCTTTGCTACCTCTTTTCCCCCATACCCAATTTTTGCGACCAAATGACAGATCCTAGGAGCCAGACGACGCCACTGATGACTACTACTACCCGGAGGATGCCTACTACTACGTGAAGACTGCAGACGACTAGGAGTAGTTAGGAGGCTCCCAGGCAGGAGGCCTTGCCTTTTCGATCGTTGTTGCTTTTGTGCTAGCCTTCTTAAGACAAACTTGTCTAACTCATGTCTGTACTCAGATATTCTTGCTTCCGCTGACTCTTGTGTTTTCAAGCTTATGTATTCGAGCCCTCGAGGCCCCTGGCTTCTAATATAAGGCTTGTATTATTTTAATTTGTGTCTAGAGTTGTGTTGTGATATCTTCCCGTGAGACCTTGATCTTGATCGTACACTTTTGCGTGTATGATTAGTGTACGATTGAATCGAGGGCGTCACAGATGCGTCCCCCCAGGTGGTCCAAGTACGCCATCACCTTCGACTCTTCCGACCAGCTCAAGTGTTCGGCCACTGCTGGCGCCCTCCCAATGCTCTGCTCGCCCATCCTCAGCAACGTCCTCGTCACCAAGACACTCATCGATGGTGGCGTAGGGCTCAATGTTATCTCTATCAAGACGTTTGACTAGCTCCAGGTGTCATACAACCAGCTTCAGCCTACCAAGCCCTTCTTAGGAGTGACCGATGGCTCGACCACCCCGATAGGGCAGATCCGCCTCCCTGTCACCTTCGGCGAGCACGACAACTACCTCACTGAGCTCATCGACTTTGACGTCTCCCACATTCGCCTCCCGTACAACACCATCCTCGGGCCCGGCCTTGGCCAAGTTCATGGATGTGACCCACCAGGGCTACAATATCCTCAAGATGCCAGGAAGCTGTGGCATCATCAGAGTCGCTTGTGACAAGAAGGATGCGGTGTGCTCCCTCGAGCATGCCTACCAGGCTGCGGCAGTTGAGAACCTAGATGATGAGGGTGTTGTCTATCCTCCTGAGGCCGTCCCCAAGAATAAGAAGAAGCTGCTCCACCGTCGACCTCGGGAGGATGGGGTAGCCGGTGGCCCTGCCTCAGGACCTGCGCCCACTGACGGGGTGCCTTCCCCTCTCACATAGGAAGGCGCGCCCAGCGCCCCTCTCAGGCTGGGCTCGGGGGCTCTCCTCTAGAGGACCCCTGACCTGGCCAACGTGACGAGGGAGGCGCTCGGGCACCATGTGGAGGCGTGCTTCAACGCACATTTCCACAAAGAGAGTGCGGAAGTCTTAGTTTGGCAACATAGCAACTCTGGCTGGGCTCCACAACTCACAGGACTGGCAAGGTTACGGCCTAGCACGACGGGTCAAGCGAACACTTTGGGTATGACCTACAAAACTGGCATGACACGCCAGGTCAGTACATTGAATGTACTTGCAAGACAACCAAATATATAGCATCCAAACAAGCAGAAGACAAAGCAAGAACCAAGTGCATGCAACAACCTATCTCATATCAATTACTAACCATGGCATAATCAAGATCAACTAAGCATGAACATCATAGCATCTACTAACATGGTAATCACATGGCATATCAAAACATGCTTCTAACATGGCAATAGCAAAACATATCATATCATCTCAATCATGGCATAATCAATCCACGCATGGCATGGCATCATGAAACTATGCTGAAAAATAAAATACCGATCATATTCAATGCAGACATAACATGTTAACTTTATGCAACCATCTTCTATTCTGACATGGTTCTTTAAATGCAAATAACAACATATTACTCATGCAATGCAACCAAACTGGTGCACTGAGTCCCTCAGACTCTCTTACCAACGGGTTGCCTCACAACCAAGTGGTGATCTTTCCGGCGATCACAACCAGTCAAACAATGATCTTTCGGGCGATCATGACCACGACCAACACTTGGTCTGCAACACTCACCGAGACCTCGTCTCGTGATCATATCAAAACATCGTCGTGACTTCTCACAACTATCTCATAGTCCAAGTCACCACATTCTTGTTATCACATTAATTTACTTAATTATTTCAGGTTTATCCTCCATCTCGACCAAGACCTGATAGTGTGACCTACTATGAACTGTGTTGCTATCGATAGACTTTAGACAATCTGCAAAGGTAGCGTACTGTACCCACACCACGGAACCCATGGCCTCGTCATCCCATTCGGGTGGAACAACGGCATTCTGACGAAACCGACCTACTGCCATGACACTCTCCCGGCCACTCAGACTCACTCCCCACTGGGCTAGTCCTGGGTGGCCTCGTGTCTACCAAAGACACAACGACCACCATCGTGGCCAAAACATCCTTCACAGGGACCGTCCTTCACGGGGAACAGTACCAAAAATCTCAACAATGGGCACACAATGTTATGTCCGCCTACCTGATCCGGGTAGCGCGCACCCATAACCTTCCCTCTTTGGATGCACCAGCAAGAGGCACGGCAATATATCGCATTAAGGCCTTCCCATAAAGGCAAAATGTGGTTGCACTGAAAAAGTTCGATTTGGTGGCACTATGACTCGATCCATCGATGACGGAGATGTTTGTTATTATTAAGTCAATTTATTAGCTTCTCCATCATCATGAACATGGATGCAACAATGAACATGCATCATACAAATGCTTTAATAAAAGACCGGACTTTTCAGGTGAACAACTATAGCATAAGGAACATGACCATACCAAGTACTAGCATATCAACGGTGCATTACAATCATCATAGCAACTCATAATAGCCACTAAGAATCCAAAGGCAACATGTCATCCAAAGTAATACTCCAAAGCATACTACCATCATCAACATAATCACAATAGCCACTAAGAATCCAAAGGCAACATGTCATCCACATAATCATCAAAATATAAGTCCTAGAACTCCAAGCAATATCGATAATAACATTCTAATTAGCATGGCAAAAGATATCGTGAAAACATAAGTGTAACGCCCCGAGTCCGTTGCGCCAGGTGTCTTCCAGTTATTCGATGCCGTTGTCATGTCATTTGCTTGCGTGTTGCATCATGTCATCATGCAACCAGTTTTAAAACTAAACTAAATAAATTGCATGGATCTTTGATCCATTTAAACCGAGGGAATTCACATGGTGATTCTCTTTATAACATATCCTCCTAATATTTTGTAACGCCCTCGATGCGGCTATATCTCCTATGTGTCGAAGCATGACTTAGAGGCATAACTGCATTGAAAGCAATGTCGCAAGTAAGGTAATCTTCACAACAACCCATGTAAATATATAAAAGGGGAAAGGATACATAGTTGGCTTACACTCGCCATGTCACACAAATACATGAATAACATTACAATCATCCAATACACTCATGGTCCGACTACGGTACCAAAATAAAAGATCAACCCCAACATGCGACACGGTCCCCGATCGCCCCAACTAGGTGTTGGGGAACGTAGTAATTTCAAAAAAATTCCTAAGCACACGCAAGATCATGGTGATGCATAGCAACGAGGGGAGAGTATGATCTACGTACCCTTGTAGATCGCAACGGAAGCGTTGACACAACGTAGAGGAAGTAGTCGTACGTCTTCTTCCTGATCCAACCGATCCAAGCACCGTTACTTCGGCACCTCTGAGTTCTTAGCACACATACAGCTCGATGACGATCCCCGGGCTCTGATCCAGCAAAGCTTCGGGGAGGAGTTCTGTCAGCACGATGGCGTGGTGACGATCTTGATGTATTACCGACGCAGGGCTTCGCCTAAGCACTACAACGATATGATCGAGGTGGAATATGGTGGCAGGGGGCACCGCACACGGCTAAGGAACGATCTCAATGATCAACTTGTGTGTCTAGAGGTGCCCCCTGCCTCCGTATATAAAGGATCCAAGGGGGAGAGGTGCGCCGGCCAGGAGGAGGGCGCAGGAGGAGTCCTACTCCTACCGGCAGTAGGACTCCCCCCCAATCCTATTCCAACTAGGATTCCCAAGGGGGAAAGAGGGAGAGGGGTGGCCGGCCACCTCTCCTAGTCCTAATAGGACTAGGGGAGGGGGGAGGCGCGCAGCCCTTATGGGCAGCCCTTTCACCTTTCCACTAAGGCCCAATAAGGCCCATATGACTCCCGGGGGGTTCCGGTAACCTCCCGGTAATCCGGTAAAATCCTGATTTCACCGGAACACTTCCGATGTCCAAACATAGGCTTCCAATATATCAATCTTTATGTCTCGACCATTTCGAGACTCCTCGTCATGTCCGTGATCACATCCGTGACTCCGAACAACCTTCGGTACATCAAAATGCATAAACTCATAATAACTGTCATCGTAATGTTAAGCGTGCGGACCCTACGGTTCGAGAACAATGTAGACATGACCGAGACACGTCTCTGGTCAATAACCAATAGCGGGACCTGGATGCCCATATTGGCTCCTACATATTCTACGAAGATCTTTATCGGTCAGACCGCATAACAACATATGTTGTTCCCTTTGTCATTGGTATGTTACTTGCCCGAGATTCGATCGTCGGTATCCAATACCTAGTTCAATCTCGTTACCGGCAAGTCTCTTTACTCGTTCCGTAATACATCATCTCACAACTACCATATTAGTTGTAATGCTTGCAAGGCTTATGTGATGTGCATTACCGAGAGGGCCCAGAGATACCTCTCCGACAATCGGAGTGACAAAACCTAATCTCGAAATACGCCAACCCAACATGTACCATTGGAGACACCTGTAGTACTCCTTTATAATCACCCAGTTACGTTGTGACGTTTGGTAGTACCCAAAGTGTTCCTCCAGTAAACGGGAGTTGCATAATCTCATAGTTATAGGAACATGTATAAGTCATGAAGAAAGCAATAGCAACATAATAAACGATCGGGTGCTAAGCTAATGGAATGGGTCATGTCAATCAGATCATTCAACTAATGATGTGACCTCGTTAATCAAATAACAACTCATTGTTCATGGTTAGGAAACATAACCATCTTTGATTAACGAGCTAGTCAAGTAGAGGCATACTAGTGACACTTTGTTTGTCTATTTATTCACACATGTATTATGTTTCCGGTTAATACAATTCTAGCATGAATAATAAACATTTATCATGATTATAAGGAAATAAATAATAACTTTATTATTGCCTCTAGGGCATATTTCCTTCACTAGGCACCACTACCGATCATTTGGGAAAGACACATAGTAACGGCGAGAGTCTTCATCGAACTCCCACTTGAGCTCAAGCGCATCATCTCGAGCGGTATCATCGGTCCCTGCATCTGGTTTTGGAAGTAAACTGTGAGTCACGGGGACTCAGCAATCTTGCACCCTCGCGATCAAGACTATTTAAGCTTATGGTGGCTAACCTGTTCGCAAAAGAGAGCGAGAAGAGAAGGCAAAGCACGAACGAAGAACTATGATCAAGAAGTGATCCAAGAACAACCTACGTCAAACATTACTCCAACACCGTGTTCACTTCCCGGACTCCGTCGAGAAGAGACCATCACGGTTACACACGCGGTTGATTCATTTTAATTAAGTTAAGTTTCATGTTATCTACAACCGGACATTAACAAATTCCAATCTCCCCATAACCGCGGGCACGGCTTTCGAAAGTTCAAATCCCTGCAGGGGAGTCCCTACTTAGCCCATCACAAGCTCTCACGGTCAACGAAGGATATTCCTTCTCCCGAGACATTCCGATCAGACTCGGCATCCCGGTTTTACAAGACATCCTCGACAATGGTAAAACATGTCTAGCAACACCGCCCGAATGTGCCGACAAATCCCGGTAGGAGCTGCACATATCTCGTTCTCAAGGCACACTGGATAAGCAATCCGTACAACTAAAACCAGCCCTCGAGTTTCCCCGAGGTGGCGCTGCAAGGGGCTCTAGTTTGGACCAACACTCAGAGGAGCACTGGCCCCGGGGGGTTTAAATAAAGATGACCCTTGGGATCCGGAAACCCAAGGGAAAAGAGGCTAGGTGGAAAATGGTAAAACCAAGGTTGGGTATTGCTGGAGGTGTTTTATTCAAGGCGAACTGTCAAGGGGTTCCCATTATAACCCAACCGCGTAAGGAACGCAAAATCCAGGAACATAACACTGATATGACGGAAACTAGGGAGGCAAGAGTGGAACAAAACACTAGGCAAAAGGCCGAGCCTTCCACCCTTTACCAAGTATATAGATGCATTAAGATAACAAGATAATATAGTGATATCCCAACAATAAACAATGTTCCAACAAGGAATGATCTCCAATCTTCACCTGCAACTAGCAACGCTATAAGAGGGGCTGAGAAAAGCGGTAACATAGCCAATCAACGGTTTGCTAGGACATAGTGGGTTAGAGGTTTGACATGGCAATATGGGAGGCATGATAAGCAAGTGGTAGGTATCGTAGCATAGGCATAGCAAAAGAACCAGTATCTATCAAGGAAAGATAGAAGTGATTTCGAGGGTATGATCATCTTGCCTGCAAAGTTGTCAGAGTTGACTTGATCCTCGTAAGCAAACTCAACGGGCTCCTTATTCGCGAACTCGTCTCCTGGCTCTACCCAAGCATGAACAGCAAGCAAACAGAACACAATCAACCATGTGCAATGCTCAAACAACATGATGCAAACATGGTATGCTATGCGGGATGCGGTAAGTGATGCATATGCAAGATTTGTCAAGGAATGATTGAACCTGGACTCAACATGGAAATCTAAGAGTGCCACTGGAAAGGTGAGGTGATTTCGGTGTAAATCGATATAAAGATCACCAGAATTGGATGCACGGTTTGGAAATGGCAAGCAAAACAAATATGGCAATGGTCTGCGATAATCAGCAAGTAGCCATCTAAATGCATCAAGATAATTATTCTACAGCACTAAAACATGACAAAAAAATACATGGCAGGGATCCACTCATAATTCTTGACAAAAGATGAACACTGAGCTACGGCTAATTCATCCATTAACAGGTTCAAACAAGCATGGCAAAAGTGCAAACGGTAACAGGTTTTAGACTTAGTGAAATAAACACAAGTCTGGAATTTAACATCAGGAAGCACACTTTAGAGCATGAAAACTACATGCTACAGGAACTTAACATGGCAAAGCAAGGCATGGCATGAAGCTACTCAAAGCACTTAACAAAAGTCCCTTAGTGACCTTGAGCCAAAAGGGATCAGAAAATACAATTGCAAGCATGTGAAGATGGCAAAAACATAAACAGAGCTCGATGCACTCACTATATAGCATGGCATGACAAACTAAGCATACACCCATCAAGAATACAAGGCATAGAAGCTAGACATGGCAAGAACAACAACATCCTCGGCAAAATTGCTTACAAGTCAACAATCTGCCAGGATTCACGAAATAGCAAAAGTAGAGCTCGATTGACTCAAGCTAGGGTGCTCCATAAATGCAAACAAAGCCATGTATGGATAGCGCACCACAATGTTAACAAATCATCCTTACTGATCATCCGCAAAAGAGGCACAGATCACTAGGAAACAACATGAACATATGGCATAATGACAAAAACAGGACAAGGACTTAGTGAAATTCTAAGTCCCTGAAATCAGCATTACCGAGTACGCTAATTTGCAAGCTTGTGCTAGTCACCACACATTTCACAAAATACATGGTTAGCACCTCTGTAAACATGGCATGGCATATAACAAAACTCATGTAGAGTTCAGGAGCATATCATGCACACATTAATCATGGCAAAAATGAAAATAGCTATTTGATGAAACAGATCTGACAAGTTTATCACATAGCCCTCTTCCAACAGCATTTCGGGCATCAAGATGAACTCAAATAAAATGATGCAATGAGATGAAATGATGTACTCGTCGAGGCGAACATTTTGATATGCTACACGCTCAAATCGGAGCTACGGATGAGGAGTTACGACATGATGAAAATCGCAAAAAAAACTAGGGTTACGGGATAAAAGTCAACCGTCTCCGCTAGATCTCAGATCCAGCTCTGTTCACGCGCGCCGGAGCACTGTAGCAGGAGGTCGTCGCCGGAGTTCTTCGCTGGGAAAAGGGGACGCCAGTGGCCGGACTTGCCGGAGGGGAGGTCGCCGGGGTGAGGAGGCGCGGGTCGCGGACTTGCGAACTCTGGTGAGCCACTACTGACCGGCGACGAGGCGAAGGGTGGCGGGAGGAGGCGGCCTCGTCGTGGGGAAGAGGAGGCACGGCCTCGGGCAAATGGCGGCGGAGGCGGGCCGTGGGGGCCTCCCGCGGGCTGGGCGGCGGCGCGGCGACGTGGGACTCAGGCGGGACAGGTGCCGCGTGGCGATTGGCGGCGGCGGTGTGTCCGGGCGGCGGCGCAAGGATTTTTAGGGTTAGGGGTGGTTTTGGATCCGGGATTTTTGGGGAGAGGCCTTTATATAAAGGTAGGAGGAGCTAGAAGTCTCCAAATTGAGCACGGTTTGCGGCCACGCGATCGTGATCGAACGCTCTAGATGATGGAAAGGTTTTTGGTGGGTTTTGGAACAAATTAGAAGGGTGTTGGGCTGGAACACAAACCAGGCTTTCTCGGTCCCTCGGTTAGCCGTTGGAGTATCAAACAAAGTCCAAATGGTACGAAACTTGACAGGCGGTCTACCGGTAGTAAACCTAGGCCGCATGGCAAGTCTCGGTCCAATCCGGAAATGTTTAACCCCACACACGAAAAGAGGTAGAAAGGGGCACCAGAGGAGATAGGAGCGTCAGAATGCAAAACGGACAACAGCGAAAATGCTCTGATGCATGAGCCGAACACGTATGCAAAAGCAATGCACAAGATGGCATGATATGAGATGCATGACAAAGGCAACAACACACGGAGACAAAAACCTGAACCCGAGGAAAATAAAATAACTTAGGCTGGAAACGGCAAGAGTTGGAGTACAGATAAGGTAAATTACATCTGGGGTGTTACAACACTCCACCACTATGAAAGGATCTCATCCCGAGATCTAGGACTAGAAAAACGCCGGGTACTCAGAATGGAGGTGATCCTCGCGTTCCCAGGTGACTTCACGGTCAGAATGGTGTGACCACTTGACTTTGAGGAATTTGATTGACTTATTGCGAGCCTTGCACTCAATTTCTTCAAGAATAGCAACTGGGTCAGGGGCCTTCTTGGAGATCAATGTCTTCGAAGTTGACAATGCGGTCAGGGGCCTTGAAGCAATTGCGGAGCTGAGAGACATGGAACACGTCGTGCATGTTTGCAAAGTTTGAAGGAAGCTCGAGCTGATAGGCGAGATCGCCTCTCTTGCTGACGATCTTGAAAGGGCCCACGTATCTAGGGGCAAGCTTCCCTTTGATACCGAAGCGACGAGTACCTTTCATTGGAGAGACGCGGAGGTAAACATGGTCTCCGATCTCGAAAGCCAAATCATGATGCTTACTATCATAGTAGCTCTTCTGGCGCGATTGCGCTGCTTTGAGGTTATCACGAATGACTTTGCACATTTCCTTTGCCTCTGTGATCAAGTCATTTTCGAGAAGTTGACATTCACCGGTCTCTGACCAGTTAAGAGGAGTACGGCACTTCCTGCCATAGAGAATTTCAAATGGGGCCTTGCCTGAACTTGCTTGAAAACTGTTGTTGTAGGAGAACTCGGCATATGGAAGACAATCTTCCCACTTCATACCGAAGGAGATAACGCAAGGCCTGAGCATATCTTCAAGAATCTGATTGACACGCTCGACTTGACCGCTAGTTTGAGGATGAAAATTTGTGCTGAAATAGATGTTGGTGGCCATGGCCTTCTGAAAAGAATCCCAAAACTTGGAGGTAAAGATGCTGCCACGGTCTGAAGAGATCAACTATGGAATGCCGTGCAGAGAGACAATCCGAGAGGTATAAAGCTCTGCCAATTGAGCTGCTGTGATAGACTCTTTGATAGGCAGAAAATGAGCCACTTTAGTGAGTTTGTCGATGACAACGAATATAGCATCATTGCCACGCTTGGGCTTTGGAAAACCCGTCACGAAGTCCATCTCAATGTGGTCAAACTTCCATTCTGGAATGGAAAGAGGTTGGAGGAGACCAGCTGGTCGTTGGTGTTCTGCCTTCACTCTTCTGCAGACATCACATTCATTCACGAACTGAGTAATCTCGCGCTTCATTCGAGTCCACCAATAAGCCTGCTTGAGGTCCTGGTACATCTTCGTACTCCCAGGGTGGATGGAGAGGATTGAATTGTGAGCCTTGTTCATAATGACTTTAGGAGGTCACCTTTAGGCACAACAATGCGATCCTCGAAGAAGAGAGTATCCTTGTCATCAAGGCGATAGCACTTGTACTTGGACTGACTCTTGGAAATCCCAATCTTCACCTTCTTCACCATAGCATCAAGAAGTTGAGCCTCGCGAATCTGATCTTCCAAAGTAGGAGAGACTTGAAGGTTGGCGAGGAACCCTTGAGGAACAACTTGCAAATTGAGTTTGCGGAAAGCTTCACAAAGCTCGGGTTGGTAAGGCTTGAGAATCAGACTATTGCAGTACGCCTTCCTGCTCAAAGCGTCAGCAATTACATTAGCCTTGCCTGGAGTATATTCGATACTCGGATTATACTCTTGAATCATTTCGACCCAACGAGTCTGCCTGAGGTTGAGATTAGGCTGAGTGAAGATATACTTGAGACTCTTGTGGTCAGGGAAGATGTCCACTTTTCTTCCCAATAAGAGATGTCTCCAAGTCAAAAGAGCATGCACAACTGCCGCCAACTCGAGGTCATGAGTGTGGTAGTTCTTCTCGTTGGGCTTCAACTGGCGAGAAGTATAGGCCACAACTTTCTTCTCTTGCATCAACACTGCACCAAGACCTTGAAGAGAGGCATCGCAGAAGACCTCGAATGGTTTGGATTCATCAGGAGGTGTCAGAACTGGAGCAGTGACTAATTTCTCTTTCAAGGTGTTGAAAGCGATGTCACATTCAGTAGACCAAACGTACTTGACGTGCTTCTGAAGAAGGTTGGAAAGCGGCTTAGCGATCTTTGAAAAGTTCTCAATGAACCTTCGACAATAGCTTGCGAGACCAAGGAAGCGAGAGTTGCTTCACATTCTGAGGGGGTTCCCAATTCACAATTGCAGACACCTTCTCAGGATTCATCGCTATGCCCTTGGCAGAAATGATATGCCCAAGATAGAGAACCTCATCGAGCCAAAACTCGCACTTTGAAAACTTGGCGTAGAACTGATGTTCTCTGAGCTTATCGAGCACCAAATGCAAGTGCTTGGCATGATCTTCCTTGTTCTTCGAAAAGACCAGAATGTCATCGAGGTAGACTAAGACGAAGTCATTTGTGTAGGGATTGAAGATGAAGTTCATCATGCAAGAGAAAGTCGGCGGAGCGTTGACGAGGCCAAAAGACATGACAGTTTATTCATAGGAACCATAGCTTGTTCTGAATGCCGTCTTGGGGATATCTTGCTCACGAATACGAATCTGGTGATAGCTCATACGGAGATCAAGCTTGGAGAATACTTGAGCACCTTTGAGTTGTTCAAACAGCTCGTTGATGTTGGGAAGTGGGTACTTGTTCTTTATAGTCTTCTTGTTCAATGGACGGTAGTCAACACAAAGTCGGTCTGATCCATCCTTCTTCTTCACAAAAAGAACTCCATAACCCCACGGAGAAGAACTAGGTCGGATGAGACCCATTCTCTCTTGAATATCGATTTGCTTCTTCAGCTCCTTCAACTCTTCAGGTCCAAGCTTGTAAGGACGTTTGCAAACAGGTTCCGTGCCAGGCTCAAGATCGATGACGAATTCAACTGGCCGGTGCGGAGGCATTCCTGGAAGCTCTTCTGGAAAGATGTCTTGATATTCGCAAACGACTGGAATTTGAGAGATGGCATCCAGTTCACCCTTCTCATTGAGAGAAAACAGACGGATGGTATCATCACGAGCGGCAAAGACAATAACATCCTCAGACGAATGAGTCAATTGAATCTACCTGGCTGCACAATCAAGCTGAGCCTTGTGCTTAGAAAGCCAGTCCATTCCAAGAATAAGATCAATATCCGAGTCACCAAGAACATTTGGAGAAGAAAAGAACTTATAGTCACCCAATGTGATTGAAACATTCGGAACGCATACTCGAGATGTCATTTGACGGGACGAAGAGACAATAGCCAACGGTTTCGGCAACACTTGAGTAACAAAATCATGCTTAGATGAAAAAGGTCTCGAGATGAAACAATGCGATGCACCAGTTTCAAAAAGAACTCTTACAGGAATATCATTAACAGGAAGGTTACCCATGATGACATCTGACGAGTCCTCTGCTTGAGCTGCATTCACCATGTTGACCTTGGCGTACTTGGGGTTATGCTTGACCATAGTTGTACTTGCCGATCTCACAAGAGGAGGAGGAGGGAAACGCCTCTGATTGAAGCATTTGTTGGTATAGTGACCCTTCTGTTGGCACTTGTTGCATGTGACCTCTGAAAGCGGACGGTGATACGGAGCACTTGATCTTGGAGCTTGAGACGAAGTCTTGTTCTGAAAGCCAGGGTTGGGTGGGTGGGAAGATCCACTGCCACCTTTGCTCTTCTGCTGATAAGGCCGACGGAACGGAGGAGGAAGCCAATACTTCTGCTACTTGGCCACTTGAGTTGAGGAAGGAGTAGAATCTCTGACTCGCTTCTTGGAAGCATCGCACTTCAGTTGAGCAGTCTCTTGATTCATTGCCATGTTGTAGAACTCATCGTACCTCTTGGGCTCAAAGAGAACGAGAGCTAGCTAGATTTCTTCTCTGAGACCACCCCTGAACTGGTATATCATGCTCTTCTCGTCAGGGACGTCCTGCTTAGCAAAACGGGCGAGCTTCTAAAACATCTTGTTGTACTCGTAAACAGACATAGAGCCTTGCTTCAGGTTGCGAAATTCCTCACGCTTGCTTTCAACCACGCTCTGAGGAATATGATGAGCTTTGAAGTCTTGACAGAATTCATCCCGGGTAATCACACGGCCTCCTCTGGAATATTGTACTGCTGAAACCATTCTGCAGCTTGGTCTTTGAGTTGGAAGGAAGCGAACTTGACAAAGTCCTCAGGCCTGACGTTACTGCACTCGAAATGCTTGCATATGTCCACGAGCCAATCATCAGCGTCTGTTGCCTCAACACAATTGCTGAAGGTCTTTGGCTGGTTAGCAAGGAACTGGTTGAGTGTAGCAAAGTGATTCTGATTGTTGCCTTGGCCCTGGTTCCCTTGATTGTGCTCTTGAAGAAGTTGCATGATCAACTGCGTGTTTGCATTGGTAGCGGCCATCACAGCTGGCCATGCCTCCGGAGGTGGAGGTGGTGGTGGCAGATCAGGATTCGGAGTCGTGCGCGTTGGAGGAGCCATCCTGAAGAGGTTGACATCCATTAGCACATTGATAGACAAATATTGAAGCTGAATCAAACGGGTTGAAATTGCAACATATAGTCTTCACATCCGAACAAAATGAACGAATGCATTCCAATTGAAATGGTCACATATCCATAAATTGAGAAGCCACTTAGAGTTGAGGTAGAAGAAAAACAATAAGGTACGGACCAAGAACGAATACTTGGTGAGGATCACCCAATCCCAAACCAAATATCCGCGGAAGAAGAACTAGAGCTACAAGAAATCCCACCTATGAAACTCCCGAACCTTTCCGGTTATGCAATCAGGTGTTGGGGATACAGGGCAAGCATAATATCTCACCCAAATCTAGGAAATCCTACATCCAGCTGTATCCATCCTTCAACACATAACCGCGAAAAACTTCGGAAATCGTCTACCTCAACCTTCAAAAAGCATCCGTTATACGAGTTATGGCAATACTCTTGAACTCCCGCCCCAGTACTGGGTGGCGTCGAGGTTATCTCACCAACAACTGCATAAAAGAGATTTTCGATGTCGGCGAAACTCAGGTATTCCAGATTCTCAACGATAAAATTGTGACGACAACACCTCGGAGCTCAAATCCACGGGACACTGCCACAACCCCTAAATGACAGGAAGCACCAAGAACAATGTTCTCGTCACAAATCGATCAGAACGATTCCAAGATACCCGCGTGATCCTAAAATATTTTTAGTGAAATTTGAGAAGAGAAGAGTCAAAACTCTACGTCAGGATGCCTTACCAGAGCGATGAAGGGACTGGGGAGTAAAAAGAATTCCTAAACTCTCCGATATATATAATCCTAAATGACTCAAAACATTTTTCATAGACTCAACAACGCCAACGATTCGATCAAGCAGGGGGCTCCTAAGGTCAGGGAAGGCTCTGATTACCAACTTGTAACACCCTCGATGCAGCTATATCTCCTACGTGTCGAAGCACGACTTAGAGGCATAACCGCATTGAAAGCAATGTCGCAAGTAAGGTAATCTTCACAACAACCCATGTAAATATATAAAAGGGGAAAGGATACATAGTTGGCTTACACTCGCCACGTCACACAAATACATGAATAACATTACAATCATCCAATACACTCATGGTCCGACTACGGTACCAAAATAAAAGATCAACCCCGACATGTGACACGGTCCCCGATCGCCCCAACTGGGCACCACTACTGATCATCTCGGAAAGACACATAGTAACGGGGAGAGTCTTCATCGAACTCCCACTTGAGCTCAAGCGCATCGTCTGGAGCGGTATCATTGGTCCCTGCATCTGGTTTTGGAAGTAAACTGTGAGTCACAGGGACTCAGAATTCTCGCACCCTCGTGATCAAGACTATTTAAGCTTATAGGTAAGGCAAGGTAATATGTGGAGCTGCAGCAAGCGACTAGCATTTATGGTGGCTAACCTGTTTGCAAAAGAGTGCGAGAAGAGAAGGCAAAGCATGAACGAAGAACTATGATCAAGAAGTGATCCTAGAACAACCTACGTCAAACATTACTCCAACACCGTGTTCACTTCCCGGACTCCGCCGAGAAGAGACCATCATGGTTACACACGCGGTTGATTCATTTTAATTAAGTTAAGTTTCATGTTATCTAGAACCGGACATTAACAATTTCCCATTTGCCCATAACCGCGGGCATGACTTTCGAAGTTCAAATCCCTGCAGGGGAGTCCCAACTTAGCCCATCACAGGCTCTCACGGTCAACGAAGGATATTCCTTCTCCCAAGACATTCCGATCAGACTCGGCATCCCGGTTTTACAAGACATCCTCGACAATTGTAAAACAAGTCCAGCAACACCGCCCAAATGTGCCGACAAATCCCGATAGGAGCTGCACATATCTCGTTCTCAGGGCACACTCGGATAAGCAATCCGTACAACTAAAACCAGCCCTTGAGTTTCCCCGAGGTGGAGCTGCAAGGGGCTCTAGTTTGGACCAACACTCAGAGGAGCACTGGCCCGGGGGGTTAAATAAAGATGACCCTTGGGGTCCGGAAACCCAAGGGAAAAAGAGGCTAGGTGGCGAATGGTAAAACCAAGGTTTGGCATCGCTGGAGGAGTTTTATTTAAGGCGAACTGTCAAGTGGTTCCCATTATAACCCAACCGCGTAAGGAACGCAAAATCCGGGAACATAACACCGATATGATGGAAACTAGGGCGGCAAGAGTGGAACAAAACACTAGGCAAAAGGCCGAGCCTTCCACCCTTTACCAAGTATATAGATGCATTAAGATAACAAGATAATATAGTGATATCCCAACAATAAACAATGTTCCAACAAGGAACGATCTCCAATCTTCACCTGCAACTAGCAACCCTATAAGAGGGGCTGAGCAAAGCGGTAACATAGCCAATCAACGGTTTGCTAGGACATGCTGGGTTAGAGGTTTGACATGGCAATATGGGAGGCGCGATAAGCAAGTGGTAGGTATCGTAGCATAGGCATAGCAAAAGAGCGCGCATCTAGCAAGCAAAGATAGAAGTGATTTCGAGGGTATGATCATCTTGCCTGCAAAGTTGTCAGAGTTGACTTGATCCTCGTAAGCAAACTCAACGGGCTCCTCGTTCGTGAACTCGTCTTGTGGCTCTACCCAAGCATGAACAACAAGCAAACAGAATACAATCAACCACGTGCAATGCTCAAACAACATGATGCAAACATGGTATGCTATGCGGGATGCGGTAAGTGATGCATATGCAAGATTTGACAAGGAATGATTGAAACTGGCCTCAACATGGAAATCCAAGAGTGCCACTGGAAAGGTGAGGTGATTTCGGTTGAAATCGATATAAAGATCACCGGAATCGGATGCACGGTTTGGAAATGGCAAGCAAAACAAATATGGCAACGTTCTACGATAATCAGCAAAGAGCCATCTAAATGCATCAAGATAATTATGCTACAACACTCAAACTTGACAACAAAGTACATGGGATGGTTCCACTCATAATTCTTGACAAAAGATGAACACCGAGCTACGGCTAATTCATCCATTAACAGGTTCAAACAAGCATGGCAAAAGTGCAAACGGTAACAGCTTTCAGACTTAGTGAAATAAACACAAGTCTGGAATTTAACATCAGGAAGCACACTTGAGAGCATGAAAACTACATGCTACAGGAACTTAACATGGCAAATCAAGGCATGTAACGAAGCTACTCAAAGCACTTAACAAAAGTCCCTTAGTGACCTTGAGCCAAAAGGGATCAGAAAATGCAATTGCAAGCATGTGAACATGGCAAAAACATAAACAGATCTCAGACTTAGTGAAAAACTGGAGCATGCAAATCAGTTAACGAGTAGGCATGTTTACGAGCTCGATGCACTCACTACAGAGCATGGCATGACAAACTAAGCATACACCCATCAAGAATACAAGGCATAGAATCTAGACATGGCAAGAACAACAACATAGCATGCACGGATCAATAGCAACATCCTCGGCAAAATTGCTAACAAGTCAACAATCTGCCAGGATTCACGAAATAGCAAAAGTAGAGCTCGATTGTCTCAAGGTATGGTACTCCATAAATGCAAACAAAGCCATGGATGGATACACCACCACAATTTTAACAAATCATCCTTACTGATCATCCTCAAAAGAGGCAAGGATCACTAGGAAACAACACGAACATATGGCATAACGACAAAAACAGAACAAGGACTTAGTGAAATTCTAAGTCCCTGAAATCAGCATTATCGAGTACGCTACTTTGCAAGCTTGTGCTAGTCACCACACATTTCACAAAAATACATGGTAAGCACCTCTATAAAGATGGCATGGCATATAACAAAACTCATGTAGAGCTCAGGAGCATATCATGCACACATTTTTTTTGCGGGAATATCATGCACACATTAATCATGGCAAAAATGACAAATAGCTATTTGATGAAACGGATCTAACAAGTTTATCACATAGCCCTCTTCCAACAGCATTTCGGGCATCAAGATGAACTCAAATGAAAATGATGCAATGAGATGAAATGATGTACTCGTCGAGGCGAACATTTTGATATGCTACACGAGCAAATCGGGGCTACGGATGCGGATGTTCAACCCTTCTCCTAAAGATGCCTTTTCAAGCTCTTTTGTAGCAGAAGTTGGCATTGTCTTCTACATTCTTTTGTCTCAATTATCTTTATTCTATTGTTTCTCCTGGAGGTCTATTGATGTTGCTCTTTTCACTCCTCATCTCGGTTTGTCAAGATCATGTTCAATTTCTTCCATTTACAGTCGAAGTGTTGTCCAAATTATACCAGTCTTATTCCTTCTCTATCTTGTTTAACCGGAGTGTCGTGTCCTCTGCTCAAGTTCTTTTCTTCGTATCAAGTCTTGCATAACTTTTCAATCGGAGTGCTGTCCGGATTTGTTCTTCCTTGTTCCTCTTTCCTCACGGAGTGCTTTCAACTTTGTTCTTCTTCGTTGTATTCTTTCTTTCAATTTGTTCAACCTCTAAAGGTTCTTTGGTTTCACTCGTTTGTCAAAGAAGAAACTTTGTTTTACCCCTTCTTTCTTTTTCTGTTTTTCCTCCGGTGCCATCCTAGATCTCGGGACGAGATCGTGTCGTAGTGGTGGAGTGTTGTAACGCCCCGAGACCGTTGCGCCAGGTGTCTTCCAGTTATTTGATGTCGTTGTCATGTCATTTGCTTGCGTGTTGCATCATGTGCATTGCATCATGTCATCATGCAACCCATTTTAAAACTCAACTAAATAAATTGCATGGACCTTTGATCCATTTAAACCGAGGGAATTCACATGGTGATTCTCTTTATAACATATCCTCCTAATATTTAGTGAGCTATATTAAAATATTCCATTACCTTGGAATCACCCATAACACAATTGCACTACACTTCAACTCTTCCCTTACCCGACTCATCCTACTACCCTTCCGTTTCGACATTTTAAGTTAAATTGCAATTGAGTTGCAATTTTACTTTCTCCATTAATGTTCTTCTTGTGCCCATAAATCATATCTATTATGTAGGGCCATCCTATAAAATTTAAGCCCATTTGGTTTCAGTTTGGTTAGGTTATAAATTCATACAAGTTTGAATTAAATTCGAACATGTTTAAATTTATAGTCTGTAAAAAATTCCAAACTAATTTTTTTAAATCGGGCATTTTTCTTGGTTTCCAGAAATACATACCTCCATCCCTACTTCAACCCCAAACCCTCTATACTTTTCTCTTTATTTCTGTTTACGCATTAAAGATAAAGGGAATAAGAAAGAGAAGCCCAGCCTCTTGGGCCTAGTTCTGCCACGCCGGCCCATTTGCGCTGAGGACTCTAAGGCCCATCTGTATCCCAGTCGCGCCTCCGTGGTAACCCTAGCCCATCCCTTCGTTCCCGTGTCCGCCGCCTAATCCCGCATCGCTCCTCTTTCTCTCCCTCGATCTCTTTCCCTGGAGCGCCGCCGAGCTTTCGGTCCTCTCCCTCTCGCATCCGCGTGCACCTAGTGCCAGACCCCGCGCTCCACCCTCGCCGGAGAAGTGGACCATGCTGGAGCCCAGTTGGCCTCCTCGTCATTGTTGCGCCCTTTTCCATCAACAGCAGCGCGCCGGATCCTTTCCCTTTGCTCGATCCCACGCTCGAGCACGCATTCAGGAAACCTCCCGCGCGCTCGGTTCCTCTTCCTGTCCGCTGCTCCGGCTCCCTCCGCCCGTGCACCTCCCTTCCTGATGTCCTTCTCGAGCTACCTCGTCACCCGAGGCAGTGCCTCCCCGCGTTCGGTCGCTGCAAGATGTCCAGGACCATCACCGCGATTTCCTCCTCTGCTCGCGAGCCTTGCTTCGCTGCTGCGCCTCCCTGACCTTGCTGCCTCCATGGGGCACCAGTAGCACATCCACCTCGCCGTCCGATGCTGCTCCACCCTGTCGCCTCTGCCAGCCCCGCGCTGCTGCTTGCGTCCCGCTGTTGGGCCTAGTACCGGGATGACCCGCGAAGCCCCCTGGACGCCATGTACCACAACCGCTGCATTATGTTTAATCTCCGTCGAGACCAAGAGGACGCCAAGTACCAGGACGACGACGACCCATCAAGTTCATCTACGTGTGTGTACCACTACGCCGGAGTCCTCGGATCCGTCAAGTTCCACTATGAGATGTACAACTACCGTCGACCTCGAAGACCTCGGATTCACCAAGTTCCCACGATGACAAGTGTGACCCTTCGGATGCGCCGAGTTCGTCTACACAAAAACGCTTCATGTTGGCAAGACCCACAAGTCGGACCCCGAACGATCGACGTCTTGTGGACCATGTACAACTATCGTCGCCTCGAAGATGTTGGAGTCATCAAGTACCTCTCTGAAAGGAACGTGAACGACTACCGTCGCAAGAATGGGACTGGAAAGTCCGAAGACCCCAAGTACCACGACACCGATGACATGAACGTCTATGGAAACTCGTGCAACGATAAACATGTACCTCTACCGTTGCCGAGATCACGAGAACGTCTACTTCCTCTACTTTGCACCGAACGAGAACTGTCCCGCTTGCCCGCTTCGAAGGTATAACCTCGAGACGACGTCCGTGAACAAATGCTTGCGATGTATGAGTTGCACCCTATGTTTGCACCGTGTCCGAGTTGTCACTTCCTCGGTCCTCCTCTTCTACCGCTAACTCATGGGGACCCGGTTACCAGGATCACCCCACCATCTTTTGCACGCATCCGCACACTTCTCCTTTGCATCGACATCTCAATCGAGTTACCGGAACCGTTATCGTTGCCGTGGCACTCCCTTTCTTTCCATCACGGTGACAAATGCTTCATAATGCTCTTATCAACATTTTCATTAAAATTGCATAATCTTGAACATGTCATCCGCATCATGTTAAAAACTTCAAGTTGGTTTAAATTGTTGTTTGCATTAAATTGCTAAATGCATATGGGGATTTACCGGACTTGTTGTTCGTTATATCCGGCCCCATTTAAATTGTTTAGATGGTATAGTTTTGTTATGCTTCACCTCTTGCCATGTTAACCAACCTTTAATATTGTTGAGTACCTAACCGGGAGTGAACTAAATAATTGATGTGGTGTTTCGTTAATATGCAACGGAGTTGCATATTGAGCTCCACTTAATTTGTAGAATTGCTTGTGCACTTTGCCATGCCTTGCATATTTAAACCGGACATGCATCATACTTATTTGCGCATCGTGCCATGCTTATGTGGTGGTTGTTTACTATGTTGTTTGCTTCTTTCCGGTGTTGCTTCTTCGGCTTTAGTTTCGATAATGTCGCGTTTGTGAGGATCCGTTCGACCTCGTCCGTTTGTCTTCTTCATGGACTCGTTCTTCTTCCTTGCGGGATCTCAGGCAAGATGACCATACCCTCGAAATCACTTCTATCTTTGCTTGCTAGTTGCTCGCTCTTTTGCTATGCCTATGCTGTGATACCTACCACTTGCTTATCATGCCTCGCATATTGTTAAACCAAGCCTCTAACCCACCTTGTCCTAGCAAACCGTTGTTTGGCTATGTTACTGCTTTGCTCAGCCCCTCTTATAGCGTTGTTAGTTGTAGGTGAAGATTGAAGTTTGTTCCTTGTTGGAACATGGAGATCGTTCCTTGTTGGAACATTGTTTACTTGTTGGGATATCACAATATCTCTTATCTAGTTAATGCGTCTATATACTTGGTAAAGGGTGGAAGGCTCGGCCTTATGCCTGGTGTTTTGTTCCACTCGTGCCACCCTAGTTTCCGTCATATCGGTGTTATGCTCCCGGATTTTGCGTTCCTTATGCGGTTGGGTTATAGTGGGAACCCCTTGATAGTTCGCCTTGAATAAAACTCCTCCAGCAAGGCCCAACATTGGTTTTACCATTTGCCACCTAGCCTTTTATTTCCCTTGGGTCGGCCGGCTCAAGGGTCATCTTTATTAAACCCCCGGGCCAGTGCTCCTCTAAGTGTTGGTCCAACTTGTCAGCCGCCGGTGGCCACCAGGGGCGACTCTAGGTTGGCCTACCGGAAGTTTGGACAATCCGGTGTGCCCTGAGAATGAGATATGTGCAGCTCCTATCGGGATTTGTCGGCACATTTGGGTGGCTTTGCTGGTCTTGCTTTACCATTGTCGAAATGTCTTGTAACCGGGATTCCGAGCCTGATCGGGTCTTCCCGCTAGAAGGAATATCCTTTGTTGACCGTGAGAGCTTCTGATGGGATAAGTTGGGACACCCCTGTAGGGATTTGAACTTTCGAAATCCATGCCCGCGGTTATGGGAAGATGGGAATTTGTTAATGTACGGTTGTAGAAAACATGAAGTTGAACCTAATTAAAATGCACCAACCGCGTGTGTAACCGTGATGGTCTCTTCTCGGCGGAGTTCGGGAAGTGAACACGGTGTTGGAGTTATGCTTGATGTTGGTTGTTCTAGGATCACTTCTTGATCATAGATTTCTCGACCATGCTTTGCCTTCTCTTCTCGCTCTCTTTTGCGAATAGGTTAGCCACCACATATGCTAGTCGCTTGCTGCAGCTCCACCTCATACCTTTTACCCTTACCCATAAGCTTAAATAGTCTTGATCGCGAGGGTGTGAGATTGCTGAGTCCCCGTGACTCACAGATACTTCCAAAACCAGCTTGCAGGTGCCGATGATACCATGCAGGTGACGCAACCAAGCTCAAGGAGGAGCTCGTGGAAGATCTTGTCCTTTGTGTTGTTTCGTTCTAGTTGATTAGTAGTGGAGCCCAGTTGGGACGATCGGGGATCTGTGTAGCATTTGGGGTAGTCTTCTTTTATTTTGGTTCCGTAGTCGGACCTTGTGTGTATCTGGTTGATGTAATGTTTTATTCATGTAATTCTGTGAAGTGGCGATTGTAAGCCATCTATGTATCTCTTTCCCTTATGTATTACATGGGTTGTGTGAAGATTACCTCACTTGTGACATTGCTTTCAATGCGGTTATGCCTCTAGGTCGTGCTTCGACACGTGGGAGATATAGCTGCATCAAGGGCGTTACAAGTTGGTAATCAGAGCCTTCCCCGACCTTAGGAGCCCCCTGCTTGATCGAATCGCTGGCGTTATTGAGTCTAGAAATGTTTTGAGTCATTTAGGATTATATATATCGGAGAGTAGGATTCTTTTTACCCCTTGGTCCCTTCGTCACTCTGGTGAGGCATCCTGACGTAGAGTTTTTACTCTTCTTTGCTCAAATTTCACTAAAAAATTTTAGGATCACGTGGGTATCTTGGAATCATTCCAATGGTTTTGTGACGAGAACATTGTTCTTGGTGCCTCCTGACTTTTAGGGGTTGTGGCAGTGTCCCGGGGAGTTGAGCTCCGAGGTGTTGTCGTCACAATTTTATCGTTGAGATTCTGGAATACCTGAGTTTCGCCAACATCGAAAATCTCTTTTATGCAGTTGTTGGTTAGATAACCTCGACGCCACCCAGTACTGGGGCGGGACTTCAGGAGTATTGCCATAACTCGTATAACGGATGCTTTTCGAAGGTTGAGGTAAACGATTTCTGAAGGTTTCTTGGTTATGTGTTGAAGGATGGATAGAGCTGGATGTAGGATTTGTTAGTTTTGGGTGAGATATTATGCTTCCCCTGTATCCCCAACACCTGATTGCATAACCGGAATTTTTTTTGGGAGTTTATAAGTGGGAATTCAAGTAGCTCGTAGGATATCTTTTCGGCGGATATATGATATGAAATTGGGGTTTGATGTCTAGTGGTCCACCTATTCACGATCGGTTTTACAGTGGTCTCGTTGTGTCTTAAAGAGTCCTTGGCTATGCCGACTCGGGGATGCTTCGTATGTCATGTGCACTGCCTTGTACATGATGGTGTTGTACGATCGAGCCCGTGTAGGCCCCACCACGAAAACTTCAGACGAAATCTCTATCCTATGTTTGTTCCGGCTTATTTTGCAAGCCAATCCTTGTTTTTTTTATCGTGGTATTCGAGTTTCTTCGAAGCCAAATGTTGATTCCGTACCTTTCCTAAGCGGTGTTCTCATAGTCCTATGTGAATACTAATCCTTCATGATAATCGAGATTGTCATGACAATCCTTTTCAACCGACGTGCTCCTCCTCAAGTGGATCCAATCATTTCAACATCCGCAAGATCAACTCAAGTCTTCTCAACGGTGTTCGTTTCATCCGTCCCAAGTTGTCTTTGTTGTCCCTCCCTCCCACCCTTTTCTTCAAGGACTCGGATTTTTTTAAATCAAGTATCCTTTTCTATTGACATGAAGTCTCTCCATTCTTTTCCGTCAATATTATTATCCAGTGATTATCATGAAGATGCTCTACAAGTTCATCATTCTTCATTCTTTTATTCTCCGGTGGATTCAAATCAAGCTTTTGGTATTGATCATATTCCTTTCCTCGTTTCAAATGCCTTCTCATATCGGTGCACCTCATAATAATTCACTTCTCGCTATTCATTTGTTTCGGAGTACTCAAGATATCGCAAAAGGCTCGTCTAGTCATTCAAGATCCGTTCAACCTAGTTCGAGGATGTTATCTCATTGAAGCCATTTAATTCAACCGGTGCAATCTCTCTTTTCAAGTACTCTTTTCAACGGTGTTTCTTTTCAGTGGGCCCTAACCCACAGGTCTTTTCCCAGGATCTTACCTGAATCTTCTTATCTTTCCGGAGTTATCCTCAAATTCTTTTTGAAGTTTGATGTAAGAATGATTTATCATCAGTCAAATGTCTTTCTCCAGGATGTTTCAAATTCTTTTCATTGTTGAATCAACCTTTATATTCTTCATTCCGGAGTGCCTCTACAATTATTGTTGGTGTTTCTCATCGTCATTTTCAGATTTTGAAGACCGAAGAAGATTTTTCTCTCAATCTTGCTCCATTCTCTTCAAGATTTGTGATTCTAGCTTGTTATCATCCTCTCATAATTTGTTTTGTTTGTGAGAATTCTTTTCACCTATCTGGAGAAATTCAAGAGTCTTCTCAGTTTGATTATCCGGAGTCCATCAATTCAAGTTTATTCATTCTCAGCTTTCGGCTATCATTCTCCAAATCTTACAGTTGCTTCGTTCATATATCCTCTTATCAGTTCATGATCTCTTCATTCTCATGTATCTAGTTTCTCTCAAGTATATTCGTTCATTTTCTAATTCTTACCGGTGTATCATCTCTTTTCCTCGTTCATTTCCAATTCTTACGGTGGTTTGTTCAAGATTCCTCTTCTTATGTTATCATACTTCCGTTCTTTCAAATCCTACTGGTGGATCATCGAAGGCCTCTTCAAGTTTGCGCTATATCTCTCTTAATTCTTTCTATGAGAATAAGTAATATGCCAAATCCGTTGGTTGTCATCAATTTAATTGGTGAAGGATAAGCATAATGTAATTCTTATTCTTGTTTCATCAAGTAAATTCAATTCTTTATTCCAAAGGTCCATCAAAAAATTCTTGGTTTCTTTTCATCTTTCTTTGCCGGAGTTCCAAGCTCTCTTAATTATATCATCGTGAAGATCCATATAATCATCGCAAGGCATCACCTGGTGTTTTCAACTCCTCTTTCCTTTCGTTTGATCATTCTTTTATTACCGAAGTTCTTCATGGAGGCTCTACATGTTGGTTCATCAAAGAATTAATTCCTTTTCGAAGTGTTAATTGAGATTCTTTTCTGAGGAGTTCAAGCATTCTTCATCTTGCAATCCGGAGTGCAATTCTTTCTTCCGTACAATTGGAGGTGGTATTACGTCATTCTTGATAATTTGAGTTCATGCTTCATGATTCACATATTGTTAAGAATGAGGTATTTTAAATCCATCAATCTCTTCATTGCAATTATATTAGGTTATATTTCACCTAAACCTTCCCTAGGGATTGTTGCTAATTATGGTGCTTATAAATGAGCCTAGTTCTTCATTTATCCTCCCGGTGAAATAAGTTTCTCGTCTCCTTGTTGATATCAATCCAATCTATTATTTTTTGTTAGTGGCAGAATTTCACCTCATAGCTTTGAGATGTTTTCTAAAAGTCCACTACAACGTTGTTCTTTTCGTTGTTGGTTTTCCAACAACTCCGTTAAACCCTTCTCCTAAAGATGTGTTTTCAAGCTCTTTTGTAGCAGAAGTTGGCATTGTCTTCTACATTCTTTTGTCTCAATTATCTTTATTCTATTCTTTCTCCTGGAGGTCTATTGATGTTGCTCTTTTCACTCCTCATCTCGGTTTGTCAAGATCATGCTCAATTTCTTCCATTTACAGTCGAAGTGCTGTCCAAATTATATCAGTCTTATTCCTTCTCTATCTTGTTTAACCGGAGTGTCGTGTCCTCTGCTCAAGTTCTTTTCTTCGTATCAAGTCTTGCATAACTTTTCAACCAGAGTGCTGTCCGAATTTGTTCTTCCTTGTTCCTCTTTCCTCATGGTGTGCTTTCAACTTTGTTCTTCTTCGTTGTATTCTTTCTTTCAGTTTGTTCAACCTCTAAAGGTTCTTTGGTTTCACTCGTTTGTCAAAGAAGAAACTTTGTTTTACCTCTTCTCTCCTTTTCCGTTTTTCCTCCGGTGCCATCCTAGATCTCGGGACGAGATCCTCTCGTAGTGGTGGAGTGTTGTAATGCCCCGAGACCGTTGCGCCAGGTGTCTTCCAGTTATTTGATGTCATTGTCATGTCATTTGCTTGCGTGTTGCATCATGTGCATTGCATCATGTCATCATGTAACCCATTTTAAAACTCAACTAAATAAATTGCATGGATCTTTGATCCATTTAAACCGAGGGAATTCACATGGTGATTCTCTTTATAACATATCCTCCTAATATTTAGGGAGCTATATTAAAATATTCCATTACCTTGGAATCACCCATAACACAATTGCACTACACTTCAACTCTTCCCTTACCCAACTCATCCTACTACCCTTCTGTGTCGACATTTTAAGTTAAATTGCAATTGAGTTGCAATTTTACTTTCTCCATTAATGTTCTTCTTGTGCCCATAAATCATATCTATTATGTAGGGCCATCCTATAAAATTTAAGCCCATTTGGTTTCAGTTTGGTTAGGTTATAAATTCATACAAGTTTGAATTAAAATTGAATATGTTTAAATTTATAGTCTGTAAAAATTTCCAAACTAATTTGTTTAAATCGGGCATATTTCATGGTTTCCAGAAATATGTACCTCCATCCCTACTTCAACCCCAAACCCTCTATACTTTTCTCTTTATTTCTGTTTACGCATTAAAGATAAAGGGAATAAGAAAGACAAGCCCAGCCTCTTGGGCCTAGTTCTGCCACGCCGGCCCATTTGGCTGAGGACTCTGAGGCCCATCTGTAGCCCAGTCGCACCCCCATGGTAACCCTAGCCCATCCCTTCGTTCCCGTGTCCGCCGCCTACTCCCGCATCGCTCCTCTTTCTCTCCCTCGATCTCTTTACCTGGAGCGCTGCCGAGCTTTCGGTCCTCTCCCTCTCGCATCCGCGTGCACCCAGCGCCAGACCCCGCGCTCCACCCTCGCCGGAGAAGTGGAAAACGCTGGAGCCCAGTTGGCCTCCTCTCCGTCGTTGCACCCTTTTCCATCAACAGCAGCGCGCCGGATCCTTTCCCTTTGCTCGATCCCACGCTCGAGCACGCATTCAGGAAACCTCCCACGCGCTCGGTTCCTCTTCCCGTCCGCTGCTCCGGCTCCCTCCGGCCGTGCACCTCCCTTCCTGATGTCCTTCTCGAGCTACCTCGTCACCCGAGGCAGTGCCTCCCCGCGTCCGGTCGCCGCAAGATGTCCATGACCATCGCTGCGATTTCCTCCTCTGCTCGCGAGCCTTGCTTCGCTGCTGCGCCTCCCTGACCTTGCTGCCTCCACGGGGCACCAGTAGCACATCCACCTCGCCGTCCGATGCTGCTCCACCCTGTCGCCTCTGCCAGCCCCGCGCTACTGCTTGTGTCCGCCAAGTTTGATTACCTTTTGCTGCCCCGATCAAGATCGCCAAGTACCGGGATGACCCGTGAAGCCCCCTGGACGCCATGTACCACAACCGCTGCATTATGTTTCATCTCTGTCGAGACCAAGACGACGCCAAGTACCAGGATGACGACGACCCGTCAAGTTCAACTACGTGTGTGTACCACTACGCCGGAGTCCTCGGAGCCGTCAAGTTCCACTATGAGATGTACAACTACAGTCGACCTCGAAGACCTCGAATTCACCAAGTTCCCACGACGATAGTGTGACCCTTTGGATGCGCCAAGTTCGTCTACACAAAAACGCTTCATGTCAGCAAGACCTGCAAGTCGGACCCCGAACGATCGACGTCTTGTGGACCATGTACACCTACCGTCGCCCCGGAGACGTTGGAGTCATCAAGTACCTCTCTGAAACGAACGTGAACGACTACCGTCGCAAGAACGGGACTAGAAAGTCCGAAGACCCCAAGTACCACGACACCGATGACATGAACGTCTATGGAAACTCGTGCAATGATAAACAGGTACCTCTACCGTCGCCGAGATCGCAAGAACCACTACCACGTCGCGAGAACGTCTACTTCCTCTACTTTGCACCGAACGAGAACTGTCCCGCTTGCACGCTTCGAAGGTATAACCTCGAGACGACGTCCACGAACGAATGCTTGCGATGTATGAGTTGCACCCTATGTTTGCACCGTGTCCGAGTTGTCACTTGCTCGGTCCTCCTGTTCTGCCGCTAACTCGTGGGGACCCGGTTACCAGGATCACCCCACCATCTTTTGCACGCATCCGCACACTTCTCCTTTGCATCGGCATCTCAATCGAGTTACCGGAACCATTATCGTTGCCGTGGCACTCCCTTTCTTTCCACCAAGGTGACAAATGCTTCATAATGCTCTTATCAACATTTTCATTAAAATTGCATAATCTTGAACATGTCATCCGCATCATGTTAACAACTTCAAGTTGGTTTAAATTGTTGTTTGCATTAAATTGCTAAATGCATATGGGGATTTACGGGATTTGTTGTTGGTTATATCCGGCCCCATTTAAATTGTTTAGATGGTATAGTTTTGTTATGCTTCACCTCTTGCCATGTTAACCAACCTTTAATATTGTTGAGTACCTAACCGGGAGTGAACTAACTAATTGATGTGGTGTTTTTTCAATATGCAACGGAGTTGCATATTGAGCTCCACTTAATTTGTAGAATTGCTTGTGCACTTTTCCATGCCTTGCATATTTAAACCGGACATGCATCATACTTGTTTGCGCATCATGCCATGCTTATGTGGTGGTTGTTTACTATGTTGTTTGCTTCTTTCCGGTGTTGCTTCTTCGGCTTAGTTCCGATAACGTCGGGTTTGTGAGGATTCGTTCGACCTACGTCCGTTTGTCTTCTTCATGGACTCGTTCTTCTTCCTTGTGGGATCTCAGGCAAGATGACCATACCCTCGAAATCACGTCTATCTTTGCTTGCTAGTTGCTCGCTCTTTTGCTATGGCTATGCTGCGATACCTACCACTTGCTTATCATGCATCCCATATTGTTAAACCAAGCCTCTAACCCACCTTGTACTAGCAAACCGTTGTTTGGCTATGTTACCACTTTGCTCAGCCCCTCTTATAGCGTTGTTAGTTGCAGGTGAAGATTGAAGTTTGTTCCTTGTTGGAACATGGAGATCGTTCCTTGTTGGAACATTGTTTACTTGTTGGGATATCACAATATCTCTTATCTAATTAATGCATCTATATACTTGGTAAAGGGTGGAAGGTTCGGCCTTATGCCTGGTGTTTTGTTCCACTCTTGCCGCCCTAGTTTCCGTCATATCGGTGTTATGTTCCCGGATTTTGCGTTCCTTACACGGTTGGGCTATAATGGGAACGCCTTGACAGTTCGCCTTGAATAAAACTCCGCCAGCAAGGCCCAACATTTGTTTTACCATTTGCCACATAGCCTTTTCTTTCCCTTGGGTCGGCCGGCTCAAGGGTCATCTTTATTAAACCCCCGGGCCAGTGCTCCTCTGAGTGTTGGTCCAACTTGTCAGTCGCCGGTGGCCACCAGGGGCAACTCTGGGTTGGCCTACTGGAAGTTTGGACAATCCGGTGTGCCCTAAGAACGAGATATGTGCAGCTCCTATTGGGATTTGTTGGCACATTCGGGTGGCTTTGCTGGTCTTGTTTTACCATTGTCGAAATGTCTTGTAACCGGGATTCCGAGCCTGATCGGGTCTTCCCACTAGAAGGAATATCCTTCGTTGACCGTGAGAGCTTGTGATGGGCTAAGTTGGGACACCCCTGCAGGGATTTGAACTTTCGAAAGCCGTGCCGTGGTTATGGGCAGATGGGAATTTGTTAATGTCCGGTTGTAGAAAACCTGAAGTTGAACCTAATTAAAATGCACCAACCACATGTGTAACCGTGATGGTCTCTTCTCGGTGGAGTCCGGGAAGTGAACACGGTGTTGGAGTTATGCTTGATGTAGGTTGTTCTAGGTTCACTTCTTGATCATAGATTTCTCGACCGTGCTTTGCCTTCTCTTCTCGCTCTCTTTTGCGAATAGGTTAGCCACCACATATGCTAGTCGCTTGCTGCAGCTCCACCTCATACCTTTTACCCTTACCCATAAGCTTAAATAGTCTTGATCGGGAGGGTGTGAGATTGCTGTGTCCCCGTGACTCACATATTCTTCCAAACCCAGCTTGCAGGTGTCGATGATACCGTGCAGGTGACGCAACCAAGCTCAAGGAGGAGCTCGTGGAAGATCTTGTCCTTTGTGTTGTTTCGTTCTAGTTGGTCAGTAGTGGAGCCCAGTTGGGACGATCGGGGATCTGTGTAGCATTTGGGGTAGTCTTCTTTTATTTTGGTTCCGTAGTCGGACCTTGTGTGTATCTGGATGATGTAATGTTTTATTCATGTAATTGTGTGAAGTGGCGATTGTAAGCCATCTATGTATCTCTTTCCCTTATGTATTACATGGGTTGTGTGGAGATTACCTCACTTGCGACATTGCTTTCAATGCGGTTATGCCTCTAGGTCGTGCTTCGACACGTGGGAGATATAGCCGCATCGAGGGTGTTACAATAAGCATGTATGATAATTATAACAGAATAACTACAGACGAAAACGATAAGGAACAACTGTACCTACACACCCGAGGCGCAAGCAAAGTAACATGCAAGTTTGGGGCTCATGATAAGAGGTTGGCTTGCCTGGGGATCGACAAATACTCCGGGAAGAAGTGCGGAAAGATTTGCTGGAAACAGTTCTCGCTCGGAGGGGCTGTTTACAGGCAAGGGCAAAATGGTCATTTTCAGAATGTGCAAACATCAAGAAAATCATCCCATTTAAAAGGGCTATATGAACAGAGAAATTTAGCGTTGGAATCACTTCATTCGGAGTTACGGGTAAAAAGATACGGACATTTAAAGCTCAGGGACTACTCTATAAAAATACTTCTACAGACAGGTCCCTGGTAGTTTAAACAGAACGTGTCTTTTCTGAGGATACGTTTTCCAGAGAGGAAAACGTATTTCCGGCTGAAGAAGAGGAAAAATACGCTTTCTGAAGTGGGAAACGTTCTAACCTCGAATATGCTTTCCACCCAGGGAAACAACTTCAAGGTTGGGCGCGTCCACTTATTTGACGTGGCCAGCGGGGCCACGCCCAACGGTCGCCGATAGGTGGGGGTCACGTGGGGTGGGGCCCACCTGGCCTGGCCTTCTTCTTCCTCTCGCGTGGGAGCGAGCCTGCCCCAGGGGGAAGATCGCCTCGACGGCGGTTGTCGACGCGTCCGGCCACCACACGAGGCGCGCGACCTACCTAGAAGCTCTGGGCGGGGAGGCGCACCGGCTGGTGGTCTCCGTTCGCGGCGAGAGGCGCTACAGAGAGAGCAGCAAGGCCCGCGGTGGAGAGGAGCTTCGGCCACTGGTGGACATGGGGTTCTAGGGAGGAGAGGAGAGACCAAGGCCACGGGGAGGCTCGCCGGAGCATGGGGGATGCATTGGTGGAGGTGGAACAGCGAGGGGAGATCGGGATCACCGGAATCAAGCGAGACCCGAGGCGGCGGCCATGGCGATGGGGAGGGGGGTAGAGAGGGGCTCTGGTAAGAATGAGTGCTCGGGAAGGCGTAGAAAAGGGTGGGGGCTGCTGATGATCTCCACATGGCCGAGGACGGGCTATATATAGCCGAGGCAGGGGCACCCGAGCCGGTCTCTGCCGAGCGCGTCCGACCGAGGCTCTGTTGTGCCCAGCGGTCATGGGGAGACGCAGGAAGCCGACGAGGGGGAAGCAGACGCGGCGGAGAGGCTCACGGAGACGAGCAGAGCTCGAGGACAAGAGGAGGAAGGGGACACCGGGGAGGAAGGAGACGATGCACAAGAGCGCACTGTTTCGATCGTTGGCACGGCTCGCCAGAGAAGAAAACGAAGGGGGCCAAAGGTCTAGGGAGAAGAAGACGTTGAGGGGGAGCTGTAGGACATTAACGGCGAGGCCAGAGCCGGTCGGAGCAGCGATGCCGACGAGAACAGTAGCTAGACCACCATTTTGGGCTGGTTACAGCCGTGGTCACCACGGTCAAGGCGTGCTTCGGGTTTTTTTACTGATGCCACCTCATGTCTACCGCGTAGTCCTTCGAAGAGAGAGTGTTACTACGGTAAAGGATCGGGCAGAGCCAAATGGAGCTGAGTAAACCAAGCTTCACAAGTTTGTTGTTGCAAACTTGGCCACACTCTAGAGATTAAACCAGAGAGGGTAAAAGGTAAAATTGATGTCTGAGAGGCTTATGGTAGAAAGGACTAAGGTCCTGGAAATTATGAGGTAAAATGGACAACTATTTACCATAGTTGATGTACAACTACCAAATCTGACCCAGAAACTAAATCAAGAAGAAGCACTCCCTAGGTGTGATGGATTGAGCTAAAACTTGGCAAAGCTTGATGATTTGGTCATACCATGATGCTGTAAAATTTTCATACCAAATGGACTTGCCAACATGGTACTTGTTTCACAAACATGTCCTCTGTCCTGAAACTTGAGAAACTTCCTCAAGGCAAATGGCTAATTGAAATGAGCCAAAAATTTGGGGATATGGATCATATGGATAAGAGAAGGTTTGGAAAAAGTTTCAGCCATAATGGAGCAAGACACAATATACTTGCTTCACAAACTGAAAGTTTTGACAGAAACCAAGAATTGCTCCTGTGCTCACATAGTTCAATGAAATGAACTGAATTTGGGTGGAGGCTAATGATTTGAGATACCTGAGAGGATCGAAAAGTTTCATCCCATTTGGAAACTCTATGAAGGTACTTCCTTCACAAAGTTGTGTTCTGGTCAGGAACTTTGAAGAAATTGCACAATGAGCTAGGATGAATGGATTGAGCTCATATTTGGAATCCGTGGGTTATTTATCCACGGTAATCACCCTTCCAAATTGCAGCTCATTTGGAATTAGGAATAAAGCACTTCCTTTGTAAAATTTCAGAGAAGGCGGAAACTTGCATTGGATCATGTGCTCCATTTTTGATTTGTGGAACATGAGATAAGGATGGAACTAGTGATTATATAGCAAGGGCAAGATCCACAATTTATGTGGGAATTTTCTATGCTATAAAAATGGTAGTTCCTTTAGAAAGTGGCATAAATGCAATTTTGGCATTAAATAAGAAAAGGAAATTTTCCTTATTTAATTATGGCCAAAACATTTGCCAGAGCTTGGATTAGGCATAAGCATCAACTCCACCAATTCTCATGAACTTAGGAGATGGCTAGTTATGCCTTTGGATTTTATTCCTCAGAAAGGCAAGAAAAGGAATAAATCACAATTCAAAAATATTGCATAGGACTTAGCAATATTTTTGCACATCCAAGGATCAGAAAGATAGGAGAATCTCTGGGAACAATTGGGAGGATGAACAGATCAAGGAAAATGATGGCTCCTTTGTATGCACAAAGGGCATATCCAAATTCCAAAATTTTGGGATTAGGGTTTGAGAGGGTTGAGATGAACCAAATGAGGGCTTGCCCACTGACAAATACATGAGCAAGGTTTTTGGAAAGGTTGAAAATGACAAGAATTGTCAGAGTCATCCAGCAAACTCAGGAGATTTTTTTTTTGAAAAATGAGTGCCAGGAAGGAATAACAACACCAAAATTGATAACCCAATTTTGGGGCTATTACAGAGCCCTCTCGGTAATGCACATCACTATAAGCCTTGCAAGCAATGTGACTAATGAGTTAGTTGCGGTATGTTGCATTATGGAACGAGTAAAGATAATTGCCGGTAACGAGATTGAGCTAGGTATTGGGATACCGACAATCGAATCTCGGGCAAGTAACATACCGATGACAAAGGGAACAATGTATATTGTTGTGCGGTTTGACCGATAAAGATCTTCGTAGAATATGTAGGAACCAATATGACCATCCAGGTTCGGCTATTGGTTATTGACCGGAAACATGTCTCGGTCATGTCTACATAGTCCTTGAACCCGTAGGGTCCGCACGCTTAAAGTTCTGTGACAATCGGTATTATGAGTTTATACTAGCAAAAATGCTCCTGCGTTGCAACGGGTATAAAATAATCCAAGTGTCCATGTGGTATTTGATAGTTTACCTGTCATGATGAATAATGAGATTTTCCAATTAAATTGGTTGTAAGACTCATAAGAATCCACTTTATGAAGATCTTATTGTATTCCAAAAGCTTGTGATCCTCAAAAGCTTGTGATCTATTTGTCTACAAATAAAACCTACTTCTTCAACTCTCTATAAAGAAATTGAATTATGTATAATAAGTTGTTATTTAACAACCCTGTGTAAAGATAATTGCAAAAATCTAAACATTTATCTATCCGGTAGATCATCGGCTACTCCTTTGATGTGAAAGTAATTGTGCAGCATACGTATACCTGTAACAATGTCAAATAGATTATATATTAATTCCTATATCTCACAATCCCTATTAACATTAATTCGTATTTATGCTTTCCACTTCAAAAATATGATTGCCGAAAAGTAAAGTACTTACAATACTTGCCGCTCTTTGTTGACACGTTGCCGCTAGCAGTAGGAGCACATCCTCCACGTCAACATGAGCACTTCCCTGGACATTATCATCGAGCCTCGATGGGGATCAGGATTAGGGTAACTGTGTGGGATAGATGGTACAACAGAGGGTAGTGCTCCCCCTCTCAGCTGCGATGCTGGACGAAATAGGACGCGAGCAAGATGCACCGTGTCACACTCTCTCTATTGGTCATCCCTCCGTCTCTCCTCCCTATCTCACCTGTGACATCTTGATTTGAGGAACATCTTCATGCACAACAAGCACCGGTGAGCTTCAAATATCTTTTCCCTTTAGAAACATTTCTTTCTAATATTTCACCCACTTTTAATTATTATACTCTCTGCCCTAAAATAAGTGTCTTAACTTTGTCTAACTATAATACAAAGTTGTACTAAAATTAGGACACTTATTTAAAAAAAGGCGTATATATAATGTAACAAAAAATAACAACAGCGAGTAATAATCGATGCTCTTTTGAAAAATAAAAATTTATAATTGATGCTAGCACGCATGCATCCAGTATCATCTAGCTGGTAGAAGACCAATTTCCTTTCATTCATTAAAGAAATGCACCGACCGACCCAGTGCCACTCTTCCTTGTCATCCATCCGCGTGTCTCTCAGTCTTATCCACAATTCCACATCGCCACTCCTCTTTCTCACCCCCCGCTGGTCCTCCTCTTCTTCAGCCACACTATCACCCAGTGCCGCACCTCCTCCTCTTCTAAACATGTTGCGCCGACGATGCACTCCACTCTCCTGGAGTGCACGCAGCCGTGGTGGCTGGCCAGACCCAGGGCAGCAATCCTTATCGGCGAGGAACCTAGAGACGCCATGGATGGCGCCGTGGAAGCACCTCGCCACGACCGCGCCGGCGCGAAGTCGCTCTGTATTCTGCGAGCAGCCCCGCCTCCGACCCGATTCGGACGGCCCCGCCCACAGCCTCCACCACCTATGGCATGCCCCTAGAGGTTCGGCCAATCCCGCGTCGCTCATCCTCATTTCGTCCTCTGCTCGCGGCTCGCGTTGACCGCCTCGCCGTGGCCTGCTCCAGGCCACCAACCGGAGCCTGTCCAAGAAGTCCAGCCGGCCTTCCTCCCAGGCGCGCTCCTCGGCCATTGCCGCGTGCTCCGCCAGCAGCTGCCTGATGAGCCCGTTGAACTGGCGGTGCATCCGGCGCATCTTGGCCCATCCACGACCCCGCCGGCATGAAGTTGTTGATGTTGAACAACCCCGTGCTGGTTAGGAGCGACATGATCATCTCCTTGTAGCTGCTGGACTCGTCCTCGTCCCCGACCGCAGCGCTTGAGCCGATGCCCCCTCTCTTCCAGCCTACATCAACCGTGTTGTCATAATGCTTCCGCTTAACGATCTATCAGGGTACGTGGACGACACTCTTCCCTTTCGTTGGTATGCATCACCATGATCTTGCATGTTGGTAGATTTTTTTTGAAATTACTACATTCCCCAACAGCAGCCGGCGGCGGGGTGGAGGCGCCGTCCTGGGGAAGCAACCAAGTCATGTCCTTCTTCGGGGTCCCCTACTTCAGCCTTTTCAAAGGGGTGCCCCAGACCTCGTGGCAATCCTGGTGGAGCGCAGTGACCCCTCGACCAGGCGCTCGTCGGTGTTGTCATCATTAGAGAAGGCGCGGAGGAGCTCACTCTGCCACAGGGGAGAGGTCTCCCCCACCCCCTCCAAGGTCCCCTCCAAGTCCTCATTCCCCTCCTGCCCGGAGAGATCACCGGAGGACACCGGCACTCGGGAGCTCAGGAGCTGGCAAGGCTTCAGCAGTACGAGCCCCCGCTCGTTGAAGACGGGCATGGCGGCGGTCACCTTCTCCCCATCGTCATGGCGGTACAATGGGAGATGGGCTTTTGGGGGCCGCCCTGGTCCTTCTCGAGCAAGGTGCGCACGGCCTTTCTCAGCTCCTTGTTAGACAGGTCGTTCGGGTGCAACCCGAGGTTGTCTTCGGCACCCTTTAAGCTCCACAGGGGGCGCGAGTGTGCTAGGAGCGGAGCCAGGCGCAGTGTTAGGGACTCCTTCAGGTCAACCGTCATCTTCTCCAGCAATTGCTCCGCCCGGGGGTCGGTGAGCTTCTCGTGAGCCCACCGGTCCATCTTCGCTGGGAAGGCGGTCGGCAGCTCCAGCCGAGCATGGGAGCGCTTGGCGTCCATGAAGATCCACTTGTGCTAGAAGACCTCCACCTTCTTCCTGGCCCTCGAGATCGCGTTGCTGCCGTGAGGCACGACGAAGCTGGCGCACCCGAAGCACTGGGAGACGCCCATCCCGAGGTTGAAGAAGTGACGGAAAAGCGCGACGGAGGGCATCACCCCCTCGAATGCCTTGTAATAGAAGGCAAAGATCGATAGGAGGAGGATGGAGTTGGGATGAAGGTGAAGGGTGTGGATCCGGTAATTGTTGAGAATGGTGAAGAAGGAATAGGAGAAGGGGGGATGAGTCCTGCGAAGACGTTGTGTAGAAAGAAGGGGTAAAACGTTTCACCCAAGGCTTCCGTCTTGGCGGAGCCAACACAGAGCATCATCTCTCCTCCCTCATTGCCGCTGCACACCGTCAGACGGAGAACGGTGGCAAGGTGCTTCTCCTCAGCAATGGTGGACGCGCTCAGGGCCGACACGGACCCAGAAGCTGAGCATGCGACAGGGGCTGATGACTTCGCCTTGTAGGTGGCCATCGGTAGCGAGCTCGAAGAAGGGATTCAACTGATCTGGAGTCGTTCTGGGTAGAGGGAGAAGGGGATCTAGAGCAGGATGAAGGGAAGGCAATGAAGGCTCAGGGGCAGTCGCCGGCCATTTTGTTGGCCCGAGACAGTTGCCGAGGCCACATGGGGAAGCTGAAACGCACACGTCACATCAATCTCCATGCGTCGATCGAGGTCGCAGGCGATTTGGGCCCGCGGCGCTCCGCACTGGCCCTTTGGCTTCGCCTCGAAGCCAAGTTCGAGCGCGCCTTGGGTCCGGGGGCTACTGTTGGCATTCTGGGAATGGGAGTACCCAGACTTGCCTGCCTGCAGCCCATGACGTGGCTCCTTTAACGTCCTGGTATGGCCCATCTTTAGCACCAACAACTCAAGACCCTCGCGAGGGGCCAAGCCTTGTGAGGCGGACGACACCAAGACCACCAGAAGGAGGAGCCTCCTCAGGATGGCTCCTGAGGAGCGGAGATTTCTATGCAAGCCTCACCTCATGAGGTTCGGATGACGTGAGCCATGACGACCAAGGCAGGCTGGTGTCAGCGGGCGCAGGACAACAGTTTCCTCTTTGGTGCTAAGGAGGCAAGCACAAGCGCGGAGTCCCGAGTAATCAGCCAAAGGTTTCCATTCCCATGCAACACGACCAAGACCGCCAGGACGGTAGGATGGAGGTCATCAACAAGCCCACCGCGACCTCATGACCAGAGGCTTTTGTAGTCGAAGACTAGTTTTGTCAGGATAAGATGTACTACTTGTCTCCGTTCGAATTTGACCGTTGTGGGATCCCTTCCCGCCTCTATTTTGGGGGAAGAGGACCAAAGCCACTATAAGTAGGACCAAGCCACCACCATACAGGGGATCCAAATCATTGAGATCATCCTCTCCCCCACTGGCTCAAGAACACACCTCCTGAGGTCATTCTTCCATTATACTAGTTCATCCTCAGCCCGCCTCGAGGTCAATCCACCACAAAGCAGGAGTAGGATTTTACACCGCAAGGTGGCCCGAACCTGGGTAAACTGATGTGTCCTCTTTCCTTTTAGTTCGTTGAGCTAGGCCGTGGGATCGACGGGTTAGCAGACTAGGGAGGTTAAGTTCTTCGCACACACCCCATAGTTCGAATCTATCTAGGGTTTGCAGAGCCCGAAATCCGACAGAAACTGCAGAAGCGGAAGACGAATATTGAGCCTTCGATGATGTTGAATGTCCTTGCAACTTTAGGCTAGTAGCAATGGATAATTGCGCGCCCAACCTTCGTCCTCTTCAGGAAGACTTCAATATTGTACCGTGGGTGTTGAATGAATACATTCCTCGCCTCTTGACCATGCAGGTGGTTTGAGAGGTAATCGTCGTTGAACTACTTTGAAAAGTACTGAAAACAAAGATATGCATAAATCGTTGTTATAAATTTTGGAATGGCCCAAGGGGTAAAAACAAGGTAAAAGAGTTAGTACCATCCTATAGTTGGCTGATGTCTTCTTCATTGTGCAAACAAATATCTAGCTATTATTCGTCACAAGTTTCTTTATCCTAACAATCTTTCTGAGTTTCTTGACTTGACTGATATTCATGGACATCTCATTTCTCCATTTGCAAAATGGGTCATATAGTGGGTCTAAGCCTCTGACAGCAGGACCTACATGTGCAAGACCAAATTCTAAGAAACCTAAATATTAAAATGATTCATGCAACTACACAATAATGTGCTATTAGCGAAAGGACCATGCATGAGAAAACCTTGATGGTAAACTGCAGTGCCTCCCATTATTTCCCTGCAACACATATAAGGAAGATCTTGATCAGGTTAATTGAGACTTGCCAACCTATCAGTAGAATATGTACTGAGTACAGCCAAACTCGATTATTTTCTCACATGCATAGCAATACAAAATTGTACCTACAACAAATGAAAATCAAATTTCAGAATTGAACCAAATAGTAACTAGACATCAGAACAAATGAACCAAAACAGTTAACTGGGCATGACATTGCAGAATAGAACATATACTAGAAGATAAGATAGTTAACGAAACCAAGAATGCTTGAGAACAGTACTATGAAATATAGCAATTGTTGGACCAAACTATTAACTGAACATTACATTTCAAAATATCATATTGCATATTAACATTACAGAGGACAAATCACTAGAAGGCACTAGTGTTGGCCTCAAGAAAACAACACGAGTTGTATTTTAAATTAGACAACCATGTGGCGGTGTCGACGGTAGCCTTGAAGACGAGGTGCTCCTCGAAGATCTGGCAGTCGTCACGCATGGCAGCCATCGCGACCTCGTCCATGAGTGCGGCCGCGATTTGCTTCTCTTGCCAGATGCTACTGAGCTCCATGTTATACTGCATGCAAAATGGTTGTGGGCGGCGCTTAATTGGAGGACGGGGTCAGTGATTTGGGCGGAAGGTGTTGCGTCGTCGGTTGGCGCATGCGGGATGGGGAAGGAGGCGGTTGGTGTGTGTGAGGTGTGGATTACCTGACCATATCGACGAGGTCGCGCAGCAAGAAGAAGGGTTGCCGATGAGGAGGCAGCGCTGCAAGAACAAGGGTCGCCAGTGAGGAGGTGGCACTGCCAGTAAGCGGTAGTGAAGGTTTGAACTTGGAGAGCAAGGATGATCAGTGGAATGTGGCTTTTGGTGGGTCAGGGGGCGGGCGGAGAGATAGATATTTCCGCGATGACAGACAAAATGGTGTTACGGAGGGAAAGGATGGAGTTTGAATTGCTAGAACATTTATCTATAGTGAACATGCAACTATATGAGTGTCGTGATAAAATTAGGAATTATTCCGGATTCGTTTGGCATTTTATATGCATTAATTGAGTTCCTAGGCATTTAATGTGCATAATTCAAATTTGAACTACAAGCACATGCTCCAGTGCACCAAAGTTTGTTGGAAAATCACATGTGTGTCTTTCGGTGAATTTATAGGTCCCATGCAAGAATGGGAATGAAACTGAAACATTCGGGCATCGTGGCTTGGCCGGAAACATTGAGAAACTTGGTTTTTAAATTCCTGTAAATCCCAAACATGTCTGAAAATCATGAAACTTGGCATGGTGCCATTTCATGGCATCAACATGTTGTGGTAAAAAATATGTATAAAAAGGCCAAACGAACCCAGAATAGTTCCAAAATTTAGCACGAAACTCCTATTTGGTCTAAGCTGCCGCTGTAAAAAAATTAAGGCGCGAGAAGGTAGTGTATGTCATTTCACACACGGTGGTGACATGTTCCCTCTCGGAACCACGAGCCTTCCTGAGAGAAGCTCCGGTTTGCAAGAAGCTTATACCAAATCTTGTCCCAATTCGGCCAAAAAAATAACACAACATGTTGGTGCCATGTCATGACACCATGCCAATTTTCATGCGTGTTTTTGATTTACAGTAATGAAGAAACCAAGTTTCTCAATATTTCAGGCCGAGCCACGACGCCCAGATGTTTGAATTTCATTCTCATTTCTTGCATGGTACCTAGAAGTTCACCCAAGGACACACATGTGATTTTTCAACCAACATTGGTGCACTGGAGCATGTGCTTGTAGTTCAAATTTGAATTATGCACATTAAATGCCCAGAAACTCAATTAATGCATAAAAAGGCCAAACAAACCTGGAATAATTCCAAATTTTAACACAACACTCATATTTTTCTATGTTGCCTTTGTAAAAAATCAAGGGGGAAGGCAACGTATATCGTTTCACACACAAAGGTGACACGTTCCCTCTCGGAACCATGAGCCTTCTTGAGAGAAGCTCCGGTTTGCAATAAGCTTATACCATAACTTGTCCCAATTCGGCCAAAATTTTTACCACAACATGTTGGTTTCAAGAAATAACACCATGCCAAGTTTCATGATTATAAGGCGTGTTTTGAATTTACAGGAATTTAAAAACCAAGTTTTTCAATGTTCCTGACCGAGCCTTGATGTCCAGATGTTTGAATTTCATTACCATCTCTTGCATGGTACCTAGAAATTCACCCAAGGACGCACATGTGATTTTCCAACAACCTTGGTGCAATAGGGCATGGGCTTGTAGTCAAAATTTGAATTATGCACATTAGATGCCCATAAACTCAATTATGGCATAGAAAAGGCCAAACGAACCCGGAATAATTCCAAATTCTAACACCACACTCATATAGTTCTATGTTGGCTCTGAAAAAAAATCAAGAGGGGGGCAACGTATGCCGTTTCGCACACAAAGGTGATATGTTCCCTCTCGAAGCCACACACTTTTTTTAGAGAAGCTCCAATTTGCAAGAAGCTTATACCAAAACTTGTCCCAATTCGAAATAATTGAATTTCTGGGCATTTAATGTGCATAATTCAAATTTGAACTACAAGCACATGCTCCAGTGCACCAAAGTTGGTTAAAAAATCACATGTGTGTCCTTGGGTGAATTTCTATGTCCCATGCAAGAAATGGGAATGGAATTCAAACATCTGGGCGTCGTGGCTCGGTCGGAAATATTGTGAAACTTGGTTTTTAATTCCTGTAAATCCAAAACACGCATGTAAATCATGAAAATTGGCATGGTGTCATGACGTGGCACCAACATGTTGTGGTATTTTTTTTGGCCTAATTGGGACAAGCTTTGGTATAAGTGTCTTGCAAACCAGAGCTTCTCTCAAGATGGCTCGTGGTTCCAAGAGGGAACATGTCACCTCCGTGTGTGAAACGACATACACTGCCTTCTCCCGCCTTGATTTTTTATAGAGGTAGTTAGACCAATAAGAGTTTCGTGCTAAATTTTGGAATTATTCCGGGTTCGTTTGGCCATTTTTATAAATTAATTGAGTTTCTAGGCATTTAATGCATATAATTCAAATTTGAACTACAAGCACATGCTCCAGTGCGCCAAAGTTAGTTGAAAAATCATTTATGTGTACTGGGGCAAATTTCTAGGTCCCATGCAAGAAATGGGAATGGAATTCAAATATCTAGGCATCGTGGCTCGGTCGGAAACATCAAGAAATTTGGTTTTAAAATTCCCGTAAATTCAAAACTCGCCTGAAACTTGGCATGGTGTCATGGCATGGCACCAACATGTTGTGGTAAATTTTTTGTCCGATTTGCAAGGCGCACACATTAAAAATCAACAAAGTAATTTTGGAACAAGTGCTATCACGTTACAATTGGAAACACAAGTATTATTGAAACCGTGGGCGTTCTACTTACCATTTATGTGCCGCCATGCGTCCCCTTTTTTATTGACTAGGAGGTGTCGTGCAGGGTATCTATTTGAGTACGCGAGGCGTGCAATCAGACCCTTGCGCATGCTTATCGGGAGGAGAGCCCTTTGACCTCCATCCACCGCCCACCTCTCTCCAAACATCTCCATCAATGGAGCCCGAGCCCCTGTTTAATGGGGTGGCTATGTCTCACTCGACTGAGATTTAAGAGAGAAAAAATAAAATCTACCAGTCAACTTTGCATGGATCTTGATGTAAGATCCGATTGACCTATACAGCATCGACTGCGACATATAGCAAGAATGATGAATACATAAGGACGATGACAGTGGATATTAATTGTCTTACATATTTAGGAAGATAATTAAAAAAGCAACATGTGGAACACCTGAAATACACAAGGGGAAAAGAAGAAGGAAGACGCAGACATGATGCACTGCATGCCATGGAGACTAGTTCTTACGGTGAGCGGCGATGATCTCTTTCATGTCCTCAATACCCTGTTTGGCAGCATCCACAGATTCCCCCACCAGCCTTTCGCGCTCCATGTGAAGCATGGCATTGTCGTCCATAACTTTCTTGACGATGACGCCCGTCCTCTTCAACAAGGCAGTGGTCTCCTCGTGCTCCTTCACTCTTCGGTCGATCTTCTCCCTTAGTAGGTCATGCTCGGTGCGGAGCTTTGCCTTGTCCTCCCCTAGCCCCCGGATGACGCGGTAGCATTTTCAAATGAGGCATTCATCTCGTCATGCAGCTTCATCCATCCGGAGATCCGACCCATCAGGTCATCGAGCATAGTGCGCATGCACCTGTGAGAGTCCTCGCCTGCTCGGGAGACATTTTTCCTAGGCTGCCACGGCACGGGATGACCCCTCTACTACATCTGTGATGCGGCGGGACATCTCTGCTGCTTCCACAGCGTGGCCGAACCAGTCTGCTACATCGACGGTGCGGCGGGACCTCTGTGATGCTTCAGTGGTGCGGCGGGACCTCTGTGCTGCTACGGCGGCGTGGCAGGACATGTTGGCTTCCTTCGCAGCGAGGCGGGACATCTATCATGCTTCCACTTTCATGCTCGCCTCTCCCTGTTAGTAATCTCTCGACCCAAAACTTATGTAGGCCATGGCAGACGCAAGGGAATGACGATGAAATACTTGTTTGTTTTTTTGGATGAGGAGTTGAGGAGGAATGTGCTTTCATCTTGGAGTAGGTAGTATTTATAACGGGTACTAATACGCTCCTAAGTGGAAACCGTTTAAGTTTTGATCGGCGTGAACTTGTTTGCAATTAAATATAGCATGGTAGTAATTTGGAATGTGACGGGACGCAAGCTCAAAGCTTATTGACAGTTCTAATTTTGACGTGCGGCACTATTCCCGGATGGCGTAACGTGAGCACGCTTAGTCGCGTACATGGCGTTTGCATCATAGGGTGCCCCGCAATGTCAGCACACTTCTTGTTCCATCAACCGTGCGCTCTCGGTATTACCATCACGCATGCTTATTTTAATTAAAATTTGTGCCCGTCTAGCGCACACATGTTGATTTGTCTATCTGTATTTGTTTGTTCTGACTAATCGCAAACAGCTCATCCATGTGGAGTGTATTCCATGAACCGCAGACACCTTGATCAGGCTGATCATTTCTGTTTTGTTTCCTAATCGCAAATAGTTCATCCGTGTGAATTGTATGCCTTCAATCGCAGACACCTTGATCTGGCTGACCATTTCTGTTGTGTTGCCTAATCACAAACAGTTAATCCGAGTGAATAGTATGCCGCATATCGCACACACCTTCATCTGGCTGCCCGTTTCTATTGTTAAAATTTGAACCATGTTTGATGGATCCACCATCGCAAACGTTTTGCATCTTTTTTAGCGGTTTTATTACATCACCGTTTGTGACTAATGCATCGCATACAGATTCGTGGAAGGGTCTATGATTTTAGTGTTGCATTAGCGGCATCCCGAAGTACTGGCTAGACAAAATTTGTACCGCGTAGAGATACTAGTTGTGCATTCAAAAACTCTTGAACCCAGTTTTTGCCATAAGAGTCTGATAGAGCCGAAGGTGTCCTGATGTTTCGATGAGATAGCTATCGTTTTTTGTGGGAGTCGACTTTGATGATCCGACTATGAATGTGCCAAGACGTTGCACCTTAGCAATTGCTAAACCATCTTCCGAGGGGTTATTGACCACGCCGGAGCACGGTCAACCTGACCACGAGGGTCAATTTCCTGCGAGCAAACAAAGAACAAGCAAGAAACTAAGATAGCAATCTGGATATTGTGATTATCAGAGGAAAGCTTTATTAATGAAAGTTGGGTTATGTGACATCTTGGTCTGGTCGCTGAACACAAACGAAGTACGCGAAGTTGCAGCTATGGTGAATTGTTAATCTAAACAAAATCCAAAGTCTAAACAACGCCCTAAGGGCTGTATATATGGAGGGGTAGGGGGAATTTTGTGGCCCCTTGTAGGAGGGGTCTGGAACCATCCCTAACTTTGTTTCCCCACACATACGGACTCTAAAAACAGCCTATACTTTAGTATTTTGAAATTACATGGGCCTGGCCCAAAAATAAGGTGGAGCGACACCTAAAATAAGCTATGGACGAAAGTTATGAAGGGAATCTTGTATATTTTGTCCATGTCCTTGTAGGTCATCTCGGAGGTTTCAAAGTGCTCAAATATGCACTAGAAATGCCATTATGGATCCCTTCGCGTGCACCTTCATCTCCATGCTTGATCCTGCTCTAGTGTTCATCCCTCTTATCCATGCTAGGACCTTCATTAGTAATCAACACAAATGTATCCAATTTAGCCAGCATGATATTCTCATGAACATTACAATTGTCACCAAAAAATGAAAGTACCTGGTAATTCAATTGGCGTGTGCCAGCTCTAGTAATTGGTCCACTATGTATAGTTGCAGGGGTTGTGGGTGTAACAATGGTATTGATGTCATCATCATCCTCCCCTTCTTGAAATGAAGTCGCCCTCAACGGAAGCTCATCTTCCTCACCCAAATAAGGCTTCAAATCTGCAATGTTAAAAGTGGGAGTAACCCCAAAATCTACAGGCATATCAAGTTTATATGCATTATCATTTATTTTCTCTAACACCTTAAAAGGACCATCAACACGTGGCATTAGCTTTGATTTGCACAAATTAGGAAATCTATCCTTACACAAATGTAACCAAACACGATCTCCAGGTGCAAAAACAACACATTTTCTACCCTTATCTCTAGCAAGTTTATATTTAGCATTCATACGCTCAATGTTCTCCTTAGTTAACTCATGCATTTTTTAGATCAATTCTTTCAGCATGTTGTTTAGCATCAAAATTAACCTTCTCTGAAGATGGAAGAGGTAACAAATCAATAGGTGCACGAGGTAGGAAACCATACACAATTTCAATATGAGGTAAACATTCTTCCCACATTTTCTTGTTATTCTTCAGAAAAGCCCTAAGCATAGTAGATAATGTTCTATTGACTACTTTAGTTTGTCCATCAGTTTGGGGGTGACAAGTAGTACTAAAAAGCAGTTTAGTCCCCAACTTATCCTATAAACATCTCCAAAAGTGGCTAAGAAATTTAGTATCATGATCTGAAACAATAGTATTTGGCACACCATGCTAGCGAATAATTTCATAAAAAAACAAATCAGCAACATTAGCAGCATCATCGCTTTTATGACATGGTATGAAGTGTGCCATTTTTGAAAATCTATCCATGACAACAAATGTGCTATCCCTCCCCTTCTTTGTTTGAGGTAATACTAAAACAAAATCCATAGATATATCCTCCCAAGGAGCACTAGGTGTCGTGGTTCTAACTCTGACAGTGATGTAGGGGGGTAAGTATGGAGAGGCGAGGTCTTAGCTATGGAGAGGTTGTAAGGACGCAAGGTTTACGAGTTCAGGCCCTTCTCGGAAGAAGTAAAAGCCCTACGTCTCGGAGCCCGGAGGCGGTCGACTGGATTATGTGTGTATGAGTTACAGAGGTGCGAACCCTTGTCTCGGAGGAGGGGGGTGGCTTATATAGAGTGCGCCAGGACCCCGGCCAGCCCACGTTACGAAGGGTTCAACGTACATTAAGGTAGTGCGTTACTGATAACGCTAGTAATAAAGTGCTATGATGACCATAAAAGCTACTTAATGACCGACCGTTAGCGTGCGGAGTGACTTTAGGTCTCCTGGCCGTCGAGTGGTTGGATCTTGGTCGAGTAATTGCTTCTTGGTCGAATTTCTTCGAGTCTCTCGAGTGGAACACCTCCAAGTCGATTGAAAGGTGATTTATTCTAGAGGTGTCCTTGGGTAGGGCAGTTAGGACAGGTCCGTGACCCTACCCTAGGTACATAGCTTCATCATTAGCCCCCGAATGGATCGAGATTTGAGTGGGGAAGGAGTTGAGGACTTCTCCGACTCATTTTCTATGCCGTGAGCATATCTTGTTTCGGATCAACAGACCTGAGTGATGACAGCAACTCCCTTTTCAGTCGCCTTGATCCATTCTTAATTCTTCACCGAGTGAGTTTCTTTACTTGTAAGGCTCCGAGTGACGGTGCGGAGGAGATCTTTGGTCTGACAAGTTATTTGCTGCCCGCGGATTTAGTGGGATCCGAATTTTGGGAAGCGCGCGGGACGGGGGAGGCCGCAGTAATCGGACGAGATAGAGCGGAGCCGCCTCGATCCCCGTGCCACCTTTTTTGCCACGTATCGCTCGTGCGGTCGTTACGGGTTTTGACAGAGCCATCTGGGCCTACCTGTCAGCCACTCGGAAGCGGCCTCATATAAGGCGTTGGACCAGAGTCTCCCGAACAGTGCGCCCCATTATCTCTTCTCCTCCTCACGCCTCTTCTCTGCACTCGCTCTCGCTCCAGCGCCACCGCGCCACACGCGTCTCGTCGGCGACAATGGTGAAGGAGAAGACAGCGGCTCTGGAGCAGGCAAAGAAGGCGACGGCGAGGTCAAAGGGGAAGGCGACGAGCCGGGGCGGAACTTCCTCGCGGACTGGCCTGTCGAAGGGTTGGATCCAGGGCGACTGGATCCACTCGAGGATCTCCCAAGAAGACCTCGACGACCTGGCCGAGGGAGGGCTGATCCCCTATGACTCGGCGCGGCTTCCGGGGAAGGAATCCGAGCCGCAACCCCGGGAGGGTGAGCGCGTTCTTCTTGCCACCCACGTCGACCATGGGTTTTCCTTGCCTCCTCATCCTTTCTTCCGAGGGTTTCTGAACTTCTTTGGGGCTCAACTCCACCATTTTACCCCCAACTCAATCGTTTATCTTGCCGCGTTCATTTCCTTGTGTGAGAACTTCTTGGGTTGTCGACCTCACTGGGGTCTTTTCAAGCATATTTTCACTTGTCGCTCCCAAAAAATGAAAAAGGCTAATCTGAGTGACGAGAGGACCCAAGTGATCCAGATGTGTGGGGGTCTTGGCATCCAGACGAGGGGAAAAAGCTCCTTTCCGACCATGATTCTTCTTGATTCAGCTCGCGGATGGCAGTCGACCTGGTTCTACTGCAAAGACCAGTCGACGCCAGGGCAACCGACTGGCATCCCTACCTTTACCATGGACCGAGTGGAAAAACCCTCCCCTTTGAAGGTGCTCCCAGAGGAGAAGGCGCACGTGAAGGTGTTGGTCAACTGAGTGGTCCAGCTCATTCGTGACGGGGTCACTGGTATGGATCTCTTGGAGGTCTTCCTTCAGCGGCGCATCTAGCCTCTCCAAGCCCGAGACCACCCGATGTGGATGTATTCGGGTCTAGAAGACTCCACTCAGATCTACCCGGAGGAGGTCGATGACGACACGCTGGAGAAGTGGCTGTCGAGCATTACCGGGAACAAGGACAATCCCAGAGGAGCCAGGAGAGTTCTCCCATTCGACCAGTCGCGTGCACCAGAGCAGGTCTGATTCTGAGTTTTTGCTTGTAATCCGAATTCACTCGCGCAGCTGTCTGTATTGCATCGATTGACTTTGTTCTCCCTGCTTTCTTTCCGGCCATTACTGAAATGTATTCGATGCCCAACGGGGAGCAAGAGCAAGCTCTGGAAGGCGAGGCGAGTGGTGGCGAAAGTGGCGAGTGGACTTCTGATGGTGAAGGGGATGGTGGAAGTGACGACTCAAGTGATGGGGAAGAAGTCGAGTCGCCTCCTCGCATAGAGAGACGATCCAAGCTTGACCAAGAACGGCCGAGTGCCCGCGACAAGGCAACTGCTTAGGCTGGCCAGTCTTCGAAGCGTCCTCGGGTCTCTTCACCAACCCCGACTGAGAAGGCGCCAAAGCACCCCAAAGTTGTAGAGCCGAAGACTCGGAAGGCGCTGCCAAAGATCAAGATCGATATCCCTGTCGCCTCCGCATGAGTGTCTCTCCTTGTATTCACTCGACGCTCCGCACTGTTTGTTTTCTTGTTTTAACTGGACGAACTTTGGAATTGTTAGCGCTGCCACTTCCGGGACCTCAGCTTACAGGGATGATGATGAGGTGATGGAGGATGCGGTCACTTCTAATCCAGGTATGATTTCCGCCATACTATCTTTCTTTGGTCGATTCAACTACATCGTGCATCATTGGGTGACGTGATTTTGGCAATTTGAACTTTGCACAGCTCCCAACATTATTGACCTCCCTGATGATGATGAAGAGCCCGAGAGGTCTTTGACAAGGAAGAGTAGGCGAGCTCCTGCAAGTGAGGCGCTATAGTCGACGCCGAGGGCGGAACCAGTCGTTCAGGACACTGGTGACGTCAATCAGGGTTCTGTTACCTTCGCGGAGCCCCTGTCGAGTGCCTTGCCTTCTTCTTCAACTGCTCAGGCCCCTATCGACCCGCCTTCGGTTTTTGCGACCCATCATGTCCCAGAGGACGAGGTGAGTGCTGCTAGGGAAGCCATACGCCAGGCGGGCATTATGATGGAGAAGACGAAGATGGTGCAGGACGCCAGCCAAGCCGCCTATGATGCCAGCTCGGCTCTCCAGAGCAACATTCAGGTTAGTCGGCTATCCGAAGATTCTTTCAGAAAATCTTTGCGTCTGTACACCCACTGGGTGCGTCGATTGAAGCTTTGGACTAGTGGAGACTACGGTGGACTGCTGGCAGTCGACTGTAGTCTTTGTATTTTGCTGAATGTATAAACCAAACTGGTAGTTTTTCTCTTCCACTCGACTTTGGCGGGCCGGTCGAGTGGGATCAGAACCGGTGGGGGCACGCTAAGTGCACCCACTGGGTGTAGTCCCCGAGAGTATGGTGGACTGCTGGCAGTCGACTGTAGTCTGAGTTCTACTTTCTTTCTCTCTTTTTTTTTGAACTCGACTTCGGCGGGCCGGTCGAGCGGGATCAGAACCGGTGGGGGCACGCTAAGTGCACCCACTAGGTGTAGTCCCCGAGACTATGGTGGACTGCTGGCAGTCGACCATAGTCTTAGTATTTATTGCCTTTGTTGTTGTTTTTTTGCTGTAACGATAACTTCTCCCCTTTGATTTCAAAAATCTTGCGATCTTGGAGCTCGCTTTGCTGACTTGGAGAAGCAGCAGATTCAACTGAACCTTGATCTGGAGCTGGCCAGGACAGAGCTGCAAAAGGTCAGAGACGGCGCCGCAGGTAAGACGATTTTGTCGACTGGTTAGTTTTTAGGCTTGAGTACCCTTCTGCTTTTTCCGAATATATCATCATTTCTTTGCAGAAAAACTGAGAGAAGCTCTGGTGAAGAAGGATCAGGACTTGGCTGCTACCCGTAAGGAGGCTGACGACAAGACTGCTCTGGCCGAACAGAAGCTAGCTTCGGTCAGCCAGTTAGAAGAAGAGAATACCAGGCTGAAGACCGCTCTAAATGAAGCCAACAGGGAGTGTACACGTTGGAAGAAGGATAACCTCAACCTGAACGAAAAGATGGAAGGCATCGCTCGCATGAGGGATGATCTAGAGAGCTACTTGAGGAGCCTCGCCAAGAAGTTGTACATCAAGCTTTAAGGTGCACATTCAGTTCCGACTGGTGTTTTTTTTGTGTCGACTCAGTGCTTGAAAATTGACTTATCCTTGGATCGTGAATGCAGAGTTTTGCCAGAACTTTGAAGAGGAGACTGGGCGGATCGAACCAGGATTGGATCTAATCAACTCTCCCGCGAAAGATGAAACTGCCATGAATCTACTCCGACTGGAATCTCGCATCGACGGTGTCGTGGACTACTTGGCTCAACTGAAGGTCGCCATGTCACGGATCGACCCGGCACTTTGGATAGAGGCTACGCTCCAAAACGATCTTGAGTCTCTGATGACTCGACTTAACGGAATCCCTGACCGAGTGCAAGAGTGGAAGAAGTCTTCTGCTCGATGTGGCGCTGATGTGGCTCTGTCCTTGGTTCGTGTCCACTACAAGGAGGTGCGACAAGACAAGCTGGCAGCAATCAAGGTCGCCAACACCCAGAAGCATGACTTCCGAACCTTTATGGAGACTTTCATCGCTGCAGCCACTCGGATAGCCGACGGCGTCGACCTGGATGAGTTCGTCGAGCCTGCCAGCCCTCCTCCCGCGGAGTGAACAAACTCTTATGTCCCACCTTAAATTTGCCTCGGAACGCCGAGTGGTTTTTGTAACCGTTAAACTTTTTCGGGCTGCATGCCCGAGTACTTCGATCTGTGGTCTGGAACCTTTAGAATTTATCTGAACTTGATTTATTGTTGAATATCTTCATGAATTATCTGTCGAGTGGAACTTGTTCTTCACTCGAAATAACTTTGTATTTGTGGTGTAGCTCCGAAGGAGAAGGTAGCAGTCGATTTGCACCTCGTCGTCCTTGCGGATTGGGATGTGTTCCGTACTTAGGCGAGCACTTGGCTGCAGGTAAGCCTCCGAGTGGAAGGTCTGCTCTCCACTCGGTAGGATTTTAAAAACTTAGGCGAGCACTGGGCTGCAGCTAAGACCCCAAGTGGGAGGTCTGCTCTCCACTCGGTAGGATTTTTTCAAACTTTGGCGAGTACTGGACTGCAGCTAAGCCCCCGAGTGGGAGGTCTACTCTCCACTCGGTAGGATTTTTTCAAACATAGGCGAGTACTGGACTGCAGCTAAGCCCCCCGAGTGGGAGGTCTGCTCACCACTCGGTAGGATTTTTAAATACTTAGGCGAGCACTGGGCTGCAGCTAAGCCTCCGAGTGGGAGGTTTGCTCTCCACTCGGTAGGATTTTTAAACACTTAGGCGAGCACTGGGCTGCAGCTAAGCCTCCGAGTGGGAGTCTGGCTCAGCACTCGGTAGGAATTTTAAACACTTAGGCGAGCACTTGGCTGCAGCTAAGCCTCCGAGTGGGAGTCTGGCTCACCACTCGGTAGGATTTTTAAACACTTAGGCGAGCACTGGGCTGCAGCTAAGCCTCTGAGTTGGAGTCTGGCTCACCACTTTGTAGGATTTTTAAACACTTAGGCGAGCACTGGGCTGCAGCTAAGCCCCCGAGTAGGAGGTTTGCTCTCCACTCGGTAGGATTTTTAAACACTTAGGCGAGCACTGGGCTGCAGCTAAGCCTCTGAGTGGGAGTCTGGCTCACCACTCGGTAGGATTTTTAAACACTTAGGCGAGCACTGGGCTGCAGCTAAGCCTCTGAGTGGGAGTCTGGCTCACCACTCGGTAGGATTTTTAAACACTTAGGCGAGCATTGGGCTGCAGCTAAGCCCCCGAGTGGGAGGTTTGCTCTCCACTCGGTAGGATTTTTAAACACTTAGGCGAGCACTGGGCTGCAGCTAAGCCTCCGAGTGGGAGTCTGGCTCAGCACTCGGTAGGAATTTTAAACACTTAGGCGAGCACTTGGCTGCAGCTAAGCCTCCGAGTGGGAGTCTGGCTCACCACTCGGTAGGATTTTTAAACACTTAGGCGAGCACTGGGCTGCAGCTAAGCCTCTGAGTTGGAGTCTGGCTCACCACTTTGTAGGATTTTTAAACACTTAGGCGAGCACTGGGCTGCAGCTAAGCCCCGAGTAGGAGGTTTGCTCTCCACTCGGTAGGATTTTTAAACACTTAGGCGAGCACTGGGCTGCAGCTAAGCCTCTGAGTGGGAGTCTGGCTCACCACTCGGTAGGATTTTTAAACACTTAGGCGAGCACTGGGCTGCAGCTAAGCCTCTGAGTGGGAGTCTGGCTCACCACTCGGTAGGATTTTTAAACACTTAGGCGAGCACTGGGCTGCAGCTAAGCCCCCGAGTGGGAGGTTTGCTCTCCACTCGGTAGGATTTTTAAACACTTAGGCGAGCACTGGGCTGCAGCTAAGCCTCCGAGTGGGAGTCTGGCTCACCACTCGGTAGGATTTTTAAACACTTAGGCGAGCACTGGGCTGCAGCTAAGCCTCCGAGTGGGAGTCTGGCTCACCACTCGGTAGGATTTTTAAACACTTAGGCGAGCACTGGGCTGCAGCTAAGCCCCCGAGTGGGAGGTTTGCTCTCCACTCGGTAGGATTTTTAAACACTTAGGCGAGCACTGGGCTGCAGCTAAGCCTCCGAGTGGGAGTCTGGCTCACCACTCGGTAGGATTTTTTTACAAACTTAGGCGAAACGGATTCGCAGCTAAGCCACCCACTGGGGGATTTCACACGCAAACAAAAGCAACAACAATTATAGGAAAATTTGTAACACTCTTGTCTTTGATAAATAGACTATAGAAGTTTTTCTTATTACATCTCATCCGAGTGAGAATTCAAGTGTGAAAGGGGCGGTGCAGTTCTGCATTCCAAGCTCGTGGCTCATCGATCTGGCGATCGACATTGTAAAGGTGATACGCTCCATTGTGCAGGACTCTGGTGACGATGAAGGGACCTTCCCAAGTAGGAGCGAGCTTGTGTGGTTTCTGTTGATCCACTCGGAGGACCAAATCTCCTTCTTGGAAGGCTCGACTCTTCACATTTCTGGCATGGAATCGACGCAAGTCTTGCTGATAAATGGTCGATCGGATCATAGCCATTTCTCTTTCTTCTTCCAGGAGGTCGACTGCGTCTTGCCGGGCTTGTTCCGCTTCACCTTCGGTATAAAGCTCGACTCGGGGTGCATTGTGAAGTAGATCACTCGGCAGGACTGCTTCCGCTCCGTAAACCAGAAAGACAGAGTTCTTCCAGTCGACCGATTTGGGGTAGTCCTCAATCCCCACAGAACCGACGGAAGCTCGTCGACCCAAGCGCCTGCTGCGTGCTTGAGATCACGCATCAGCCGAGGCTTTAGTCCTTTGAGAATCAGACCATTTGCCCTTTCTGCTTGTCCATTCGACTGGGGGTGGGCGACCGATGCGTAGTCGACTCGTGTGCCTTGAGAGGCGCAAAAAGCTCTGAACTTGTCTGAATCAAAGTTTGACCCATTGTGAGTGATGATGCTATGCGGGACTCCATATCTGAATGTTAACTCTCTGACGAAACTGATAGCAGTGCAAGCATCAAGATTCTTGATGGGCTTAGCTTCAATCCATTTGGTATACTTGTCGACTGCCACAAGCACATGTGTGAAACTGCTCCTGCCTGTTCTCAATGGGACAACCATGTCCAGTCCCCAAACAGCGAAGGGCCAGACGAGTGGAATGGTCTTCAGGGGTGATGCAGGCTTGTGCGACATGTTGGAGTAGAACTGGCACCCTTCACACTTGTCGACTATCTCTTTTGCCATTTCATTCGCTCTTTGGCCAGTAAAATCCCGCTCGGTATGCTTTAGCCACAATGGTCCGAGAGGATGCATGATGACCACAGGTCCCCGAGTGGATATCATCAAGGATCATCTGACCTTCTTCTGGTGTTATACACTTCTGACCGACTCCAGTCGCGCTTTCTCTATACAACTGTCCCTTTATGACTGTAAAGGCCTTGGATCGACGGACGATCTGTCGGGCCTCTTCTTCGTCCTCCGGGAGTTCCTTTCTCAGGATATACATGATGTACGGTATCGTCCAGTCGGGGGTGATTGCCAAAACTTCCATGATTAAGTCGACCACTGCCGGAATTTCAACTTCAGTCGGATTTGTGGCACTCTTTGGCTACGGGGCTTCATCTGTAAAAGGATCTTCTTGGACTGATGGCGAGTGGATGTGTTCCAAAAACACATTGCTGGGGATGGCTTCTCTCTTGGAGCCTATCTTTTCCAAATCATCAGCCGCTTGATTTTTCAGTCGGGGGATGTGATGAAGCTCTAACCCCTCGAATTTCTTCTCTAACTTTCTCACTACATTGCAATAACTAGTCATAGCTGGACTTCTGATGTCCCACTCCTTCATCACCTGATTAACCACCAAATCTGAGTCGCCATAGACCATGAGGCGACGGACGCCGAGTGAAATGGCCATGCGCAACCCATACAAAAGTGCTTCATATTCTGCTTCGTTATTGGAGGAATCGAAGTGAATCTGGAGAACATATCTGAGCTTATCTCCTCGGGGGGAAACCAATACTACCCCAGCACCGGAACCATTCAACATCTTAGATCCATCGAAGAACATGGTCCAGTGCTCCGAGTGAACTTGAGTCGGAAGTTGCTGTTCGATCCACTCGGCGACGAAATCTGCAATTGCTTGGGACTTTATAGCTTTCTTTGCCTCAAACTTGATATCTAGGGGAAGAAGTTCAATCGCCCATTTGGCCACTCGACCAGTTGCATCTCTATTGTGCAAACTTTCTGATAGTGGAGCGTCGCTAACGATTGTAATGGAATGATCAGAGAAGTAATGTGCAACCTTCTTCGTGGTCATGTAAATCCCATATATGAGCTTCTGGTAATGAGGATATCTTTGCTTTGAAGGAGTCAAAACTTCAGAAACATAATATACTGGGCGCTGAACTTTGAAGGCCTTTCCTTCTTCTTCCCGCTCGACCGTAAGTACTATACTGACAACTTGTCCTGTGACTGCAATGTAAATCAGCAAAGGCTCCTTGCTGATTGGGGCAGCAAGCACCGGCTGGGTGGAGAGCAGAGCTTTGAGCTCTGTAAATGCTGCATTAGCTTCTGGAGTCCACTCGAAATTGTCGGACTTCTTCATCAGTCGGTAAAGAGGCAATGCCTTTTCACCGAGGCGAGAGATGAATCGACTTAAAGAGGCCAAGCATCCTGTAAGCTTCTGGACGTCATGCACACGCACAGGATGTTTCATCCGGAGTATAGTACCAATTTTTTCAGGATTGGCGTCGATTCCCCGTTCGGAAACGAGAAAACCGAGTAACTTCCCACCTGGAACTCCGAACGTGCACTTTGACGGATTGAGCTTGATATCATACCTCCGGAGGTTGGCAAAGGTTTCAGCAAGGTCAGTCAGCAGGTCGAAACCCTTCCGTGACTTGACCACAATATCATCCATGTATGCCTCCACATTCCGACTGATTTGAGTGAGCAAACACTTCTGAATCATCCTCATGAACGTGGCTCCGGCATTCTTGAGGCCGAACGGCATGGTGACATAACAGAAGCACCCGAATGGAGTGATGAAAGCTGTTTTGATCTTGTCGGGCCCGTACAGATGGATCTGATGGTACCCGAAATAGGTGTCTAGGAAAGACAAACGCTCACATCCCGTAGTCGAGTCGACTATCTGGTCGATGTGGGGGAGAGGAAAATGATCTTTCGGGCAGGCCCGATTGACATGCTTGAAATCAATGCACATGCGAAGTGACTTGTCCTTCTTGGGGACCATGACAACATTGGTGAGCCACTCGAAGTGGTAAATTTCTCGGATGAACTCTGCTGCTAAGAGCCGAGCCACCTCCTCGCCAATGGCCTTCCTCTTCTGGACAGTGGACCGTCGAAGATGTTCTTTCACAGGTTTAAATTTTGGGTTGACTCATAGACGGTGCTCAGCCAGCCCCTTGGGAACTCCAGGCATGTCAGCAGGCTTCCATGTGAACATGTCCCAGTTCTCACGGAGGAACTGGATGAGCGCTTCTTCCTATTTGGAGTCCACTGTCGTTGAGATGTGAGTCGGAGCAGCGTTTGGATCGGTCGGGTGAATGTGAACTGCCTTCGTTTCACCGGACGACTGAAAAGCTGATTCTGAAGCAGGCTTCTTAGCTCGTGGCAACTCACTTGGATCTGCAGTCTTCTGATACTCTTGCAGCTCGACCACCACCATCTGAGCGTCAGCAATCTTTGAGCCTTTCTGAAAACTCTCTTCTGCTTTCTTCCGATTGCCTGTAAGAATGATCACACCTTTGGGACCATGCATCTTCAATTTGAGATACACATAACATGGTCGAGCCATGAAGCGTGCATAAGCTGGCCTGCCCCAAATAGCGTGGTAAGCCCTTTGGAAATCCACAATTTCGAATGTCAACTTTTCCTTGCGGTAATTCTTGGAATCACCGAAAACCACATCAAGAGCAATTTGGCCGAGTGACTCGGCTTTCTTCCCAGGAATGACTCCATGGAAACTCATGTTACTGGTGCTGAGCCTGGACATCGGAATGCCCATCCCTTTCAATGTTTTTGCATACAGTATGTTCAAACCGCTGCCTCCATCCATCAGGACTTTGGTCAGTCGAGTGCCTTCGACAACTGGGTCGACCACCAGAGCTTGCCTCCTAGGGGTGGCAATGTGCGTAGGGTGATCAAACTGGTCGAATGTGATGGCAGCCTGGGACCACTTCAGATAATTGGGTGTTGCCGGAGCAACCATATTTACCTCACAGTTAATAACCTTCAGTTGATTTTTGCTCTCAACATCAGCAAAAATCATCAGGGTGGAATTGACCTGGGGGTACCCATCGTCACTATCTTCCTTGTCCTCAACTTTGTCCGACTCCTTTTCCTTATCTTTGGACTGCTTGCCCTGAAACTGCTGGATCAGAAGCCGACACTGTCGAGTGGTATGCTTTGGGTAAATGAGTTTACCCTCTTCATCTTTCTTGGTGTGGATGTGACACGATAGATCTAAAACATCATTTCCATCTTGGTCTTTAACTTTCTTGGGGTTCCAAGGTCCTTTTGGTTTTCCCTTAAATTTTCCCTGGGTTACGGCCAGGGCCTCCCCAGGAGCGGCTGGCTCAGCTTTCCGCTTCTGTTTCCGACTGGAATTTCCTCTGGTTTCCTGGGCGACTGCTTTATGCTTGCCACTCCGGAGTCGATCCTCATCTTCACCATTAGCGTATTTGGTGGCAATCTCCATCATCCGATTCGGAGACATCTCTCCGGTTCGACCAAACTTCAGATTCAATTCTCTGTACTTAACGCCTTCTTTAAAGGCACAAACTGCTTGATGATCTGGTACATTTTCAACTGTGTGATGCAATGTGATCCACCTCTGGATGTAATCCCTCAGAGTTTCATTTGATTTCTGCATGCAAGACCGCAATTCCGTAAGGCCTGCAGGTCGCTTGCATGTTCCTTCAAATGTGGTGACAAACACTCGGGAGAGATCCTCCCAAGTGTAAATGCTGCTCGGTGCTAACTGATTCAGCCACGCTCTGGCCGAGCCTTCTAAGATGAGAGGCAGGTGCTTCATGGCTACCTCATCGTTCCCACCGCCAATCTGGACAGCCACTCAGTAATCCTCGAGCCAAGTATCGGGCTTGGACTCACCGGTGAACTTACTAACTCCAGTCGCCAACCTGAAGTTGGGAGGAATTACAGCGGCTTTGATGGCTCGACTGAAACACTCCGGCCCTGAAACATGTACTCTACTACTGGTAGGCGCATCTCTGTCGTGGCCTTCTCGGTGAGCTCTATTCCTGTCGACCAAACCTTGAACAAGAATGGATCTCGCATCAAAGCCTGGTTCCCTAGGGTCGACTGGAATTCTCTGCCCAACACTATGAGGGCGTCTGTCCGCCTGCTATCGAGGCACATATGATCCACTCCTCGGGGGAGGGGTTGGCACTCGACATCAATCATCACGATCGAATCGGTAATCATGCTGCTCATTCCTTCTGTACTGATCACGCCGGTCTCCAAGTCCCTCACGTCTCGGACGCGATCTTGGGCTGTGAGCCGACTAGACTGTATCTGCTGCAACAGATCGACCGTGGATCCTGTTCCGCGACTGAGAAAAAGCGGAATTCTGGTCTCCCGCTGCCCGGAGCAATGCTCTGATTTGCAACAAGCCTCTGCCAGCCTCTGACTGGGAGGGCTGAGTCGACTCTGCTATACGGGCCGCAGCCGCCAAATTCTGAATCAGAGTATGATATACCTGCAGGGCGGAAAGGGTTGACGTCGACTGGATTCTGGAGCCCGTTGACGCGCTCGCCCATCGAGTATTCGCTGGAGATTCTCCAGTCGAGTGCGCTCGGCCAAGTTAGCCAAGCGCGCGTCCTCCAAGGCTCGGGCCTCGGGGGTTTCTCCGACGATAGGAGTGTGGAGTGCGCCCATGTTCCGGCGGCGAAGTTCCTCCCGCTGCAACGACGTGAGAGGCTCGGTGAGATACTCCTCGTGAGGACACGACGGGTCACCCCCATCCGTGCCTCCGTCAGCGCGGGAGAAACCGGGAGGACTGTGTGGCCCATCGATCACCAGAACCTCTGCAGCTGGGTCACTGCTGTCACATTCGGATGCGGTCTCTGCGGAGCCAGTCGACAGGTCGAACAGGCCGTAGAGGGATTCGTCGGGCTCGATTGCCGCGACTTGTGGGGTGGACGACTGGCGGGCCACCGCATGCCTCACCCACCTCTGGAGCCTCGACCGGCCGGAGCCCTTGCGCCGGCGAGAAACAGGGCAGGGAGATGCCACGGGAGCTGACCGATACTGGGTCAACGGCTGCCGCAATAGGACACCATGGACGCATGCGCGAAAGTGCGTCGCCCCGTGGACGGGGAGCGCGTCGACGTCGAGTGGAGCCTCCTGAAGCCAAGCGGAGTCGTCGGCGATGAATGTGAGCGCGCCGAGACAGATCTCGCGGCCCTCCACCTATGCTCCGCTCGAAACCATGATCAAGGAGATCGGAAAAAATCGCAACTTCTCAAACTAGGCGCTAAGACTCCTAGCCCCACGGTGGGCGCCAACTGTCGTGGTTCTAACTCTGACAGTGATGTAGGGTGGTAAGTATGGAGAGGCGAGGTCTTAGCTATGGAGAGGTTGTAAGGACACAAGGTTTACGAGTTCAGGCCCTTCTCGGAAGAAGTAAAAGCCCTACGTCTCGGAGCCCGGAGGCGGTCGACTGGATTATGTGTGTATGAGTTATAGAGGTGCGAACCCTTGTCTCGGAGGAGGGGGTGGCTTACATAGAGTGCGCCAGGACCCTGGCCAGCCCACGTTATGAAGGGTTCAATGTACATTAAGGTAGGGCGTTACTGATAACACTAGTAATAAAGTGCTATGATGACCATAAAAGCTACTTAATGACTGACCGTTAGCGTGCGGAGTGAGTTTAGGTCTCCTGGCCGTCGAGTGGTTGGATCTTGGTCGAGTAATTGCTTCTTGGTCGAATGTCTTCGAGTCTGTCGAGTGGAACACCTCCAAGTCGATTGAAAGGTGATTTATTCTAGAGGTGTCCTTGGGTAGGGCAGTTAGGACAGGTCCGTGACCCTACCCTAGGTACATAGCTTCATTACTAGGTATAGGCAAAGACATATATAAACCATGAGGATTGAGTCGTGACTTAGCTTTTTGATATGTAATGCAGCGAGCAACAAAATGTTCAACATCCCGTCTCATCTTTGGCCAAAAGAAATGTGTAGCAAGTATATCCTCCATCTTCTTCACGCCAAAGTGTCCCTTTAATCCTCCTCCATGCGCCTCCTGCACCAACAAAAGACGAACGAAGCTAGCTGGAATGCATAGCTTGCTAGCACGAAACATAAACCTATCGTTAATGACGAACTTGTTCCATGTTATCCCTTATTTACAATTCTGCAATACATCTTTAAACTCGGCATCATGCATATATTGATCTTTGATGGTCTCCAAACCAAATATTTTAAAGTCGAGTTGTGAAAGAATAGTATAACGACGAGACAATGCATCAACAATAACATTTTCTTTAACCTTGTTGTGTTCTATAACTTAAGGGAAAGTATTAATGAACTGAACCCATTTAGCATGTCTACGGTTAAGTTTTTTTTCACTTATAATGTGTTTCAAAGATTCATAATCAGAATATATAACAAATTCTTTGGGCCATAAATAATGTTGCCTTGTTTCTAAGGTCTGAACAAGAGCATATAATTCTTTATCATAAGTAGAATAGTTCAGACTAGGCCCACTCAATTTTTTAGAAAAGTATTCAACATCTTTGCCATCTTGTAATACCACACCTCCTAATCCAATTCCACTAGCATCACATTCAAGCTCAAAAGTTTTTATTAAAATCAGGAAGTTGGAGTAAAGTAGCATGTGTTAACTGATCTTTCAATACCATGAAGGCTTCTTCCTATGTGGTACCCCAAACAAAAGGCACATCCTTCTTTGTAAGCTCATTGAGAGGTGTAGCAATGGTGCTAAAATCTCTCACAAAACGCCTATAGAAACCAGAAAGTCCAAGAAAACTCCTCACTTGTGTGCCCATTTTGGGCTACGGCCAACTCTCAATAGCTTCAATCTTGGATTTATCAACTTCAATTCCATGTGGAGGAACAACATAGCCAAGAAAAGATACTCAGTCGGTGCAAAAGGTGCACTTCCCAAGGTTACCAAACAAACGTGCATCACGTAGAGCAATAAAAACAACACGTAAATGTTCCAAATGTTCTTCCAAAGATTTGCAATAAATCAATATATCGTCAAAATAGACCACCACATATCGTCCAATGAAAGCATGTAAAACTTCATTCATTAATCTCATGAAAGTACTAGGTGCATTAATTAACCCAAAAGGCATGGCTAACCACTCATATAAATCAATCTTAGTTTAAATGTTGTTTTCCATTCATCTCCCAATTTCATACGAATTTGATGGTATCCACTACCCAAATCATCTTTGGAGAATATTGTAGAGCCTCTCAGCTCGTCAAGCATATCATCTATCCTAGGAATAGGATGACGGTAACGAATAGTAATATTATTAATGCCTCTACAATCAACACACATACGCGACGTAGCATCCTTTTTTGGCACTACTACGGTAGGAAGAGCATAAGGACTATGAGGTTAGCGTATATAACCTTCGTCAGGAAGCTCATGTACTTGACGCATAATCTCCTTCATCTCCTCTGGATTGGTATGGTATGGTGCACGGTTTGGTAGCGAAGCACTGGGAATTAAGTCAATCTAATGCTCAATCCCGCGAATAGATGGTAATCCCGGTTGCACGTCTTGTGGAAAGACGTCAGCGAACTCCTACAAAATGTTAGAGACAGCAGGACGCAAAAAGGAAGGCATGTCCTCGAATGAAAATAATGCCTCTTTGCACACAAAACCATAGCAAACAGATTTGCTAAAATCTAGATCATAAATATCAGATTTGGTGGCAAGTAAACATGCACTTTTTAATTTAATTTCAGAAGCAACACTAGATGGTTTATCATTAGGCTTCATTTGGTGCTCAAATTCTTTTGCCACAATCTGATTTTCACTCTTACTTATCACCTATTTTGTTTTATTAGGACTATTAATATCATCTTTCAAAATGGAATCAGGAGTCATAGGAAGCAAAGTAATATGTTTATCCTTATGAACAAGAGTATACTAATTGTTTCTACCATGGTGTACACATTTTTTATCAAATTGCCGTGGTCTAACAAGTAATAAGGAACATGCTTGCATGGGTACCACATCACAATCAACATAATTAGCATATGTAGAGATACTAAAAATGCACTCGAACAATACGTGTTACCTTAACCTTCCCGTTGTTGTTGAACCATTGGATATAATAAGAATGTGGATGTGGTCTTGTAGTGAGAGATAGCTTCTCCATCATCTCCATGCTAGCCAAGTTGTTGCACCTCCCTCCATATATGATGATGTAAACAGAACGTTCCTTCACAACTCCCTTTGTATGGAACAGATTAAGCCTCTGATTTTTCTCAGCTTGTGTGACCTACACACTCAAAACATGTTGACCAACTAAACTTTCATACTTGTCAGCATCTTCAGCAGCCATGTATTTTGTCTCATGATTAGAATCATCTCCACCGTGTTCTTCACTTGTAATAAGAGCCAAAGTCCCCTCATCATAGTCACTAGAGGACTCATACCCACCATCCCCAGTAGCAATCATAACAGGCGGAGATTCGCATTCTCTCGCATAATGACCTCTACCTTTACAACGACGACAAATAATATCATGTGTGTGCCCAGTTGATCCCATGGATGAAGAAGAGCTCTGCGTAGGCCCACTAGGTGTGCTCTTGATAGATAGTGGTGGTAGTGCCTGCTTTCTTGTATCATGGCTAGAGGTGGTAGCTGACGGAAGTACCGGTGTAGCAGAACGTGTGGAAGTAGATGATGCACGCGGTGTCCATGATGAAGGTCGACCTGCAGAAAAATTAGTTCGCGCCAATGCGTGTCGATCCCGCACTTCACGTTCAGCTTTGCAAGCAAGATGGAATAAATGAGTGATATTGTTATCCTTCTTATACTCTAAAATGGTCTGAATCTCTCTATTTAATCCACCGATAAAATGTGCAAGCATACCTTCATTATCCTCAACAATACCACATCTAATCATGTCAATTTTTTCCTTCTCTCAAATGTTGCAGTTTTTGAAGTAATTCACGTTGATAATATGGTGGAACCCAACTAGTACACATAGTAGTTTTCAAAGCAGCCCAAGTAGTAGGGATGTTATCATGATATAATCTACAATGTTCAAAGCACCAAACAGAAGCAAAACTAGTGAATTCACAGACTGTAGTGATACGTCTCCAACGTATCTATAATTCTTTGTTGTTCCATGCTATATGATTTTTGGGACTAACCAATCAACCTAGAGCCCAATGTTCCTGTTTGTTTCCCTTGTTTTAGAGTTTCGCAGAAAAGGAATACCCAACGGAGTCCAAACAGAATGAAACTTTCCTGATGATTTTTCTTAGACTAGAAGACATCCAGAGGACTTGGAGTGCATGTTAGGAAAGCCACGAGGTGGCCACAAGGTCGGGAGGCGCGCCCAGGGGGGTAGGGCGCGCCCCCACCCTTGTGGGCACCTCATGACTCCACCGACCTATTTCTTCCACCTATATATTCTCAAATATCCCAAAACCTTCGAGGGGAGCCATGAAACCACTTTTCCATCGTCGCAACCTTCTGTACCCATGAGATCCCATCTAGGGGCCTTTTTCGACATCTTGTCGGAGGGGGGTTCGATCATGGAGGGCTTCTACATCAACACCATTGCCTCTTCGATGAAGCGTGAGTAGTTTACCACATTCCTACGGGTCCATAGCTAGTAGCTAGATGGCTTCTTCTCTCTCTTTGATTCTCAATACCATGTTCTTCTCGATGTTCTTGGATATCTATTCGATGTAATACTCTTTTGCGGTGTGTTTGCCGAGATCCGATGAATTGTGGATTTGTGATCAGCTTATCTATGAATATTATTTGAATCTCTTCTCAATTCTTATATGCATGATTTGATATCTTTGCAAGTCTCTTCGAACTATCGATTTGATTTGATTAGCTTTGGGTTCAATCTTGCAGTGCTCGATCCTAGTGACAGAAGGGGAACCGACACGTATTGTATTGTTGCCATGTAACATCCCAATTTTCAATTTGGAATGTTATACACTAGATCATCATTGCATATCATACTTTATTTGCTTTTGGTTTGATCCTAGAAATTCTACGCAAATCAAGGACCCACAGAGAGAGATGGGGATTTCGTTATTTCCATATTTGAGTTTTCTCAAATGTTGACAATAGGATCATTTGATTTTAATTATTTTATCATCAATTATTTCTATTACAAAAATATGAGATAGGGAATAAAATGACTTTCCCAAAATAAAGAAATATTGAGGATTTAATAATAAAATCAGATAAGATTTTATTTCAGAATTTTGTGTTATTTTATTTGAATTTAGGAAAAATGCGCGTTTTTCCAATTTGCATTTAGGCCCCAAATAAATGTTCACTTTGTCCGGCTTGATTTTTGAAACCGGGGAAAATTTATTTTGGGATTTTTGGAGTCCGTTTAGTATTTATTTTATTTGTTTTTCTGCATGAAATATTAAAAAAAAACGCAACCGACCTATGGGCCGTGTCCGACACGGACACTAGGCCCGTCCAGGCTTTATAAGCCGGGGAGCCCAGCCCGGGAACTCCCAAACCCTAGCGCCCCAGCCCCGCCGCCCTAGCGCCGCCGCCGCCCCGCCGCCTTAGCGCCGCCGCCTTCGCCGCCCCACATCACCGCCGACCGCCACCGCCGCCGGAGCACCGTCGCCGCCCGCCGGATCCGTCGCCGGAGTTGCCGGAGGTAGTTTTTTTTTGGTCGCCAGTTTTTCCCGAAAAACCGTTCGGTTTTTCCGACGGTTTTGTTCGTTTTCTTTTAGTTTCGGTTTTTTTTAAATTGATCGGTTTTCTGATTTATTTAAATAGCGAGCGTTTGTTCGTTCGTTCTAGCGAACGTTCGTCGTTTTTCTTTTCTTGGATTAAATCTTCGATTTTTCTGATCGCGATTTCTGATCCGATTTTCGTTTTAGTATAACTTTTCGCTCGTTTATCAAAATCAGGCGATTCAAGCGCCTGGAGTTTTGTCTCAAAACCCTCTATCCGTTTAACCAACTCAAACAAGTTTTTGCTCGTGTAAAATTTGACTTAGATCCAGATTAGTAGAACAAAGTTTGTTTCTTTCGCCGTTTGACTTTCGTTGCTTCGTTTGATTTGATTCTTCTTGCAAACCGGAGTTCTTGAGTTGAACCTTCTGGTTAGATCTCTTGTTTGAGTTTTATGTGTGCATTAGTTGAGTACTTATTGTATGCTTGTTTGTTTGTCTGCGATAGAATACCCAGAGTGCGCCACCTGTTACTTCGAATCTCTAGTTTTCACGGATCATCAGCAAGGCAAGTAACACTTTGATCGTGCTTTCCAACTACCCAGTTTTATTGCATTAGATCAATCCTCACACATTGCATGATTAGGATCTAATTAAATTGTGGGTTTGGGAAGTAGTTGAGGTAGTACCTATTACCTGTTGTATTATCAAACCTTTGGGAGTTACTTCTACGTTTGCCTATTATGCCATGCTATGCTAGTAGACGTGGATTGGGTGAATGAATATCCATGACAGATGTGAGTTTGTTAATTAATGGTTTATCTAAGGTGGCAACTTAAACACACATCTGGGTGGATTGAGGTACTTGGGTATTCCAGGATTGCCTGTTTTCTTTTGGACCGCCACCCAGACCCAAAGGGATCATGAGATTTTTCATACTAGAAACTTCCGTGTGCAGCCACAAGCTATTATGGGCTCTAGCATAGTTGATTAAGTCGTGCGAACTCTTACAGGGTAGACTAGAAGATGTAGGGGAAAGTAGGTGTAACGGTCTATCCATCATAAGGTGCTAGCGCTTCTGAAAGACTATGTCTCGGTCATCCGTTTCTCAAACACCATGTAGTGCGAGGAACCAAACAGAGGCGATCGAGTCTTGTGGGGAAAAGTGCGCAAACCTCCGCAGAGTGTATAATCTAATCATGGTTAGCCGTGTCCCTAGTTATGGACATCTTGAGTATCTAGTACTTGAATTATCATGTGAATCTCAACATGTTACTATAAAATTAAGTTTGACGGATTTGTTTAATGATGTTTAATTGGGATTGAGGATGCTATCAACCATTCTCAATGTTTAACAACTACCATGATAGTTAAATAAAATTTATTCCTTTGCAGTAGGGAAAAAATTTTGCTTTACGCAAAACTGTAACCATAGAGCTTTCCACCAGCCAAATATGCATATAGTATAGCTGTTTCATTCCATTACTCTCTATGTGTTACTTTGCCAGCATATTCCATGTGCTGACCCGTTTTCGGGCTGCAACGTTAATGTTGCAGATTTTTCAGACGATGATTAAGGAGTTTTAGGTCGTGATTCTATACTCAGTGATGCCGTTGGAGTTGATGGACTCACTTATCTTCTAAGCCTTCCGCTGTTATCGTTATTAGATGGCCTTAAGCCATATTTATTGTAATAAGTTCTTTATTGAGACACTCGACGTAATAAGTGTGTGATTGCTACTCTGTTATAAATCCTTCAAGTACTGTGTGGTGTCAGCATTACTGATCCAGGGATGACACCTGAGCACAGAGATCAGACTGTTTGAGGTCTGTTCGCTACAAAGATGGTATTAGAGCACACGCTGACTGTAGGACACGACCACTAAGCTAAAGACCTAGATCACTACTCACTCTCTTCTCTTCTGACCTCTCATCTTTTCTACTCTTTAGGATGGCGGATGCAAGGAACAAGTTCACGCAACCAGATGAAGATACACCCTTTGGACGTCACTTGAAGGAAGTCACTAGACACCTGAACATAGGAGTACCAAGGTTCACCGGAACCTATAACGCCACTTTACCTGAAGAAGAGCGCTGGATGATTCAAGTTCAAGTTCCAGGAAGGACGTTCATACCAGTCACTGAGCCCATAGAGTTTTCTTTTGATGCACCAACTTGGAGTCTAGGAAAGAGCATGTCAGCTCACATCGCCATGGGAAGCATTGGAGAAGTCTACCGCAATGATCTCAAGGATACTATCTACCAGATTTGTGGGCGCCGAGATGAGCACTGGGAGATGATCAGCACCAGAAAGGATAGATCAATTGCAGCTTTTATCGAGGAGTTAAACCAGCACATTCGACGTCAGGAGAACCAGATGTGCGCCGACATGATAGACCTGAAGAAGGCAAGGACAAGAATCAAGGAACTGGAGGAAGAACTCAAGGCTACACGTGAAGATTATGAAGAGGAAATAGAAGTATTAGTGGACAAGAATGCCGACCTAACAATGAAGATCGGGATATTTATGGGAGGCCCTACACTAGTAGATGAAGACGAAGAACCCAAGGAGATTCGCCCGGAAGACTACATCATCATCGAAGACACCGACTCGGATCCAGATGATAGCGATGATGATTATGTTGATGAAGCCGGAGCAGATATCATGGAGTCTAGAACCGAAGAATATTTCTAGTAGACCACCTCATTAGTAGTATTAGTCCACCATGTAAATACAGTAGTCCGCGCACTTTTGCGATAGTTAGATCGATTGTATGCCTTGGTTTGATTGAATGAAGTGAATTGTTTGTTTTTGCCTCATGTGCATATGGGTAGTGTTTTCTTTTTAGACCCCCTCTATTCTTAAATCTCATCTTTTCTAAACCCTCAGATGCCTCCGAGATGTGACCCCGGATTTACCTTCCCACCGGAGCTCACCCAGTTGATCCAGCAGCAGAACACATTGATGCAGTTGCTAGTCCAGAATCAGAATCAAGGGAACAACAACAACAACCCACCACCACCACCACCACCTGTTGATCACTTAGCCCGTTTTCTTAGGCTGAATCCACCGGTGTTTTCCAGTAGCACCGAGCCGATAGTAGCAGATGATTGGCTCCGCAAGACAGCTAGAGAGTTGACCACAGCCGGATGCACAGATGCGGAGAAGGTGAAGTTTGCCGCACATCAGCTTGAAGGACCCGCAGCATCATGGTGGGAGAATTTCACATCCACTTTCCCTGTCGACACTGTCACATGGGACCAGTTTCAGCAGGCTTCTCGAACTGCCCATGTTTCAGCAGGAGCTATGGCCTTGAAGAAGCGAGAGTTTCACAACTTGCGCCAAGGAGGACGGACAATTGGCCAGTATGTGGAGGACTTTAGTAAATTAGCACGTTATGCCCCAGATGACGTTGCTACGGATGCAGCTAAGCAGGAGAAGTTTCTGGAAGGACTAAATGATGAGTTGAGCATGCAGTTGATGGTAGCAACCTTCAACAACTACCAGGAGTTGGTAGATCGTGCTCTTATGATTAAAGGGAAGCAGCAACAAATTGAAAATCACAAGAGGAAGTATGCACAAGGAAAGTACAATTCAGGAGCTCAGCAGAAGCCACGATTTACCCCTAGACCAGGAGGACATTTTCAGCATACCCATGGAGGAGGTAGCTCGCACAATCACAATGGCACTAAGAATGGTAATGGTAATGGAGGAAGCAACGGCCAGAACCGTACCAACCCATCAACCCTAGCCAAGAAAGACCTGAGCCAAGTCACTTGCTTTAAGTGTCAGAAAACCGGACATTATGCCAATGAATGTCCTGAAGGCCAGAATGGCACTGAAAGCTCTGGGAAGAAGCCGAACCCTTTCAACAGGGGACAGGTGAACCACGTTAACGTGGAGGTGGTTGAAGAGCAGCCGGATGCAGTAATAGGTAAGTTTTTGGTTAAGTCATTTACTGCACTCGTTCTTTTTGATACTGGTGCATCGCATTCATACATATCAAGGGGATTTGTGGATAAGTATAACCTGCCTACTAAGGTTCTTAGAACACCTATGCTAGTAAGCTCACCAGGAGCGGAATATATGGCCAGTCAAGGATGTTTCCAAGTTCCATTAAGTATAGGAAGACATATTTTCCCAACAGATTTAATTATTCTGGAATCCCAAGGTTTGGCTATAATTCTCAGTATGGATTGGCTGTCAATGTATGGGGGAAACATCGATTGCGCCAGTAAGACAATTTTGCTTATGACGCCATAAGGAAGAAGGATCAAGTATGTACCCCGGCATGCGCCAAATAGGACACAAGTAAATTCCTTATCAGGAGTTGTGCAGGAGGAAGTGCCAGTGGTAAGGGATTTCCCTGACGTATTTCCAGAAGAGTTGCCAGGCATGCCACCGGATAGAGATATTTAGTTTTTTGATTGAGCTTTTGCTAGGAACAGGGCCAATATCGAAGAGACCATACAGGATGCCCGCAAAGGATTTAGTGGAGATTAAGAAGAAGATTAAGGAGTTACTGGATAAAGGTTACATTTTCCCAAGTTCGTCGCCTTGGGGATTACCAGTACTTCTAGTGGAGAAAAAGGATGGATCGTTAAGGATGGTTGTTGATTATCATGGGTTGAATGAAGTAACGATCAAGAACAAGTACCCACTACCAATGATCAATGATCTGTTTGATCGATTGCAAGAAGCTAAAGTGTTTTCCAAGATCGATTTGCGATCAAGGTACCATCAATTGAAGATTCGGGAGCAAGACATACCTAAGACAACATTCACCACAAGATATGGGCTGTATGAGTACACCGTTATGTCATTTGGTCTGACTAATGCACCTGCATATTTTATGAACATGATGAACAAAGTGTTTATGGAGTTTTTGGATAAGTTCGTCGTAGTGTTCATTGATGATATCCTTGTTTATTCGAAGAATGAGGAGGAGCATAAGGAGCATTTGCGTTTGGTACTTGGTAAGCTCAGAGAACACCAGTTATATGCCAAGTTTAGCAAATATGAGTTTTGGTTGAAAGAAGTTGGATTTCTCGGACACGTTATATCCGGAGAAGGTATAGCAGTAGATCCCACTAAGGTTGATACCGTGACAAATTGGGAAGCCCCAACAATAGTTGGAGAGATCCGGAGTTTTCTTGGACTCGCAGGATACTACCGGAGATTCATTGAGAATTTCTCAAAGATTGCGAAGCCTATGACGGAGTTGTTGAAAAAGGATACCAAGTTCATATGGACTGAGGAGTGTGAGGCTAGTTTCCAGGAGTTGAAGAAATGTTTGGTTACCTCACCAGTATTGATTTTGCCAGATCAGACCAAGGATTATCAGGTGTATTGCGATGCTTCACGTGAGGACTTGGAGCAGTGCTTATGCAGGAAGGAAGAGTGGTTTCCTATGCCTCACGACAGCTTAAGTCGCATGAGTTAAATTATGCTACGCATGATTTGGAGTTAGCAGCCGTAGTGCATGCATTGAAAACATGGAGACATTTCCTCATTGGAAATCATTTTGAGGTGTACACGGATCACAAGAGTTTGAAATACATTTTCACGCAGAAGGAGTTAAACCTCAGACAAAGGAGATGGTTGGAGCTCATCAAGGATTATGATATGAGATTGCATTACCATCCCAGAAAGGCTAATGTAGTAGCTGACGGATTGAGCCATAAGAGCCATGTCAATACACTAATGACGGGAGAAATACCAAAGGAGTTAGTCGAGGATCTTCATGAGCTATGTTTGGAAATAGTTCCGAGAGGCTATGTAGCAGCATTGGAGATTCAGTCAACTTTGATGGATAGAATCAGAGAAGCTCAGAAGACTGACAAGGATATTGCCTCTATAAAGGAGAAAATGAGCGAAGGAAAGGCTAAAGGATTTCGTGAGGATGAGCACGACACCCTATGATCAGGAAGTTGATTCTGCAAGAGGCACACGACTCACCATATTCGATTCACCCAGGAAATACCAAGATGTATTAGGATTTAAAGGATTCTTTCTGGTGGACCAGAATGAAGAAAGATATTGCGGAGTATGTAGCAGTTTGTGATGTATGTTAGAGAGTAAATGCAGAGCATCAGAAGCCAGCAAGATTGTTACAGCCATTGCCGATACCCAAATGGAAGTGGGATAAGTTAGGCATGGATTTTATCATGGGATTACCCAGGACTCGTTCAGGCTATGAATCGATTTGGGTTGTAGTTGATTGGTTGACGAAAGTAGCTCATTTCATCCCAATAAAGACCACTTACACCAGTGCTAAGTTGCACGAAAATTTGGGTACCAGGCTAGAGTTCAGCACAGCTTTTCATCCGCAGACAGATGGACAGACCGAGAGAGTCAATCAGATTTTGGAGGATATGCTGAGAGCCTGTGTGCTAGATTATGGATCTAGTTGGGACGACAATTTGCCATATGCAGAATTCTCTTACAACAACAGCTATCAATCCAGTTTAAAGATGGCCCCTTTCGAAGCCTTGTACGGAAGGAGGTGCAGGACACCGTTGTCGTGGGATGAAGTTGGAGACCGCCAGTTGTTTGGGCTTGATTTGATTAAGGAGTCTGAACAGAAGGGTGAAGTTGATTCACGATAGGCTTAAGGTAGCCCAGTCTAGGCAGAAAAGCTACGCAGATTCTAAACGCAAGGAGAAAGTTTACAAAGTCGGAGACCGAGTTTATCTTCGAGTATCCCCACTTCGGGGAATAAAGCGTTTTTGTGTTAAGGGAAAGTTAGCGCCATGATTTGTAGGACCATACCGAGTATTGGAACGTATGGGAGAAGTGGCCTACAAATTGGAATTGCCCGAAGGATTGTCAGGAGTTCATGATGTGTTCCACGTTTCTCAGTTGAAGAAGTGACACGCGGAGATGGCTGACATACCCTCGAGAGACACAGTGCCATTGGAATCAATTCAGTTGGATAACAATTTGACATATGAAGAGAAACCAGTTAAGATTCTCGAGTTTGTCAGCCGAGTCACCCGCAGCAAGGTTATCAAGTTTTGTAAAGTTCAGTGGAGCCACCACACGGAGGATGAAGCCACCTGGGAGCGAGAGGAGGAATTGCTCAAGGACCGCCCTCACCTATTTTCTAGCCAACCCGAATCTCGAGGGCGAGATTAATCTTAAGGGGGGTAGGTTTGTAACATCCCAAATTTTCAATTTGCAATGTTATACACTAGATCATCATTGCATATCATATTTTATTTGCTTTTGGTTTGTTCCTAGAAATTCTACGCAATTCAAGGACCCACGGAGAGAGTTGGGGATTTCGTTATTTTCATATTTGAGTTTTCTCAAATTTTGAGAATAGGATCATTTGATTTTTATTATTTTATCATCAATTATTTCTATTACAAAAATATGAGAGAGGGAATAAAATGACTTTCCCAAAATAAAGAAATATTGAGGATATATTAATAAAATCAAATAAGATTTTATTTCAGAGTTTTGTGTTATTTTATTTGAATTGAGGAAAAATGTGAGTTTTTCAAATTTGCATTTAGGCCCCAAATAAATGTTCACTTTGCCCGGCTTGATTTTAGAAACCGGGGAAAATTTATTTTGGCATTTTTGGAGTCCATTTAGTATTTGTTTTATTTTTTTTTCTGCACGAAATATTTTAAAAACCAAAAAAACGCAACCGACCTACAGGCCGTGTCCGACCCGGACACTAGGCCCGTCCAGACTTTATAAGCCGGGGAGCCCAGCCCGGGAACTCCCAAACCATAGCGCCCCATCCCCGCCGCCCTAGCGCCGCCGCCGCCGCCTTCGCCGCCCCGCGCCGCCGCCGACCGCCGCCGAAGCCGGAGCACCGCCGCCGCCCACCGGATCCGCCGCCGGAGTTGCCGGAGGTAGTTTTTTTTAGTCGCCGGTTTTTCCCGAAAAACTGTTCGGTTTTCCGACGGTTTTGTTCGTTTTCTTTTAGTTTCAGTTTTTTTCTAAATAGATCGGTTTTCCGATTTATTTCAATAGCGAACGTTCGTTCGTTCGTTCTAGCGAACATTTGTCGTTTTTCTTTTCTCGGATTAAATCTGCAATTTTGCTGATCGCGATTTCTGATCCGATTTTCGTTTTAGTGTAACTTTTCGCTCGTTTATCGAAATTAGGCGATTCAAGCGCCTGGAGTTTCGTCTCGAAACCCTCTATCCGTTTAACCAACTCAAACCAGTTTTTGCTTCTGTAAAATTTGAGTTAGATCCAGATTAGTAGAATGAAGTTTGTTTCTTTCGCCGTTTGACTTTCGTTGCTTCATTTGATTTGATTCTTTTTGCAAACCGGAGTTCTTAAGTTGAACCTTCTGGTTATATCTCTTATTTGAGTTTTACCTGTGCATTAGTTGAGTACTTATTGTATGCTTGTTTGTTTGTCTATGATAGAATACCCGGAGTGCACCGCCTATTACTTCAAATCTCTAGTTTTCACGGATCATCAGCAAGGCAAGTAACACTTTGATCATGCTTTCCAACTACCCAGTTTTATTGCATTAGATCAATCCTCACACATTGCATGATTAGGATCTAATTAAATTGTGGGTTTGGGAAGTAGTTGAGGTAGTACCTATTACCTGTTGTATTATGAAACCTTTGGTAGTTACTTCTACGTTTGCCTAGTATGCCATGCTATGCTAGTAGACGTGGATTGGGTGAGTGAATATCCATGACAGATGTGAGTTTGTTAGTTAATGGATTATCTAAGGTGGCAACTTAAACACACATCTGGGTGGATTGAGGTACCTGGGTATTGCAGGATTGCCTGTTTTCTTTAGGACCACCACCCATGCCCAAAGGGATCATGAGATTTTTCATACTAGAAACTTCCGTGTGCAGCCACAAGCTATTATGGGCTCTAGCATCATTGATTAACTCGTGCGAACTCTTATAGGGTAGACTAGCGGATGTAGGGGAAAGTAGGTGTAACGGTCTATCCATCGTAAGGTGCTAGCGCTTCTGAAAGACTATGTCTCGGTCATCCGTTTCTCAAACACCATGTAGTGCGAGAAACCAAATGGAGGCGATCGAGTCTTGTGGGGAAAAGTGCGCAAACCTCCGTAGAGTGTATAATCTAATCATGGTTAGCCGTGTCCCCGGTTATGGACATCTTGAGTATCTAGTACTTGGATTATCATGTGAATCTCAACATGTTACTATAAAATTAAGTTTGACGGGTTTGTTTAATGATGTTTAATTGGGATTGAGGATGCTGTCAACCATTCTCAATGTTTAACAACTACCATGATAGTTAAATAAAATTTATTCCTTTGCAGTAGGGAAAAAATTGCTTTACGCAAAACTGTAACCACAGAGCTTTCACCAGCCAAATATGCATATAGTATAGCTATTTCATTCCATTACTCTCTATGTGTTACTTTGCCAGCATATTCCATGTGCTGACCCGTTTTCGGGCTGCAACGTTATTGTTGTAGATTTTTCAGACGACGATTAAGGAGTTTTAGGTCGTGGTTCTATACTCAGTGATGCCGTTGGAGTTGATGGACTCACTTATCTTCTAAGCCTTCCGCTGTTATCGTTATTAGATGGCCTTAAGCCATATTTATTGTAATAAGTTCTCTATTGAGACACTCGATGTAATAAGTGTGTGATTGCTACTCTGTTATAAATCCTTCAAGTACTGTGTGGTGTCAGCATTACTGATCCAGGGATGACACCTGAGCACAGAGATCAGACTGTTTGAGGTCTGGTCGCTACATGCATTCAAGGATAACAAGATGGGGTTTTCATCATATTGCTTGAGTTAATCCCACTACATCATGTTATCTTACTTAATGTGTTACTCTTTTCTTATGAACTTAATACTGTAGATGTAGGCAGGAGTCGGTCGATGTGTGGAGTAATAGTAGTAGATGCAGGCAGGAGTCGGTCTACTTGATACGGACGTGATGCCTATATTCATGATCATTTCCTTAGATATCATCATAACTTTGTGCTTTTCTATCAATTGCTCGGCAGTAATTTGTTCACCCACCGTAATAATTTATATCTTGAGAGAAGCCTCTAGTGAAACCTATGGCCCCTGGGTCTATTTTCCGTCATATAAGTTTCCGATCTACAATTTTAGTTTCCTATTTACTTTCTTTGCAATCTTTTACTTTCCGTTCCATAAACCAAAATTATTACTTTACTGTTTATCCATATCTATCAGATCTCACTTTGCAAATAACCATGAAGGGATTGACAACCCCTTTGTCGCGTTGGGTGCAAGTTGGTGTCTGTTTGTGCAGGTATTCGGTGATTTGTATGTTGTCTCCTACTAGATTGATACCTACTTTGATGCATCACCCTTTCCTCTTTAAGTGAAAAACCAACACAACCTCAAGAGGTAGTAGGAAGAATTTCTGGCGCCGTTGTCGGGGAGATCTACGCCAAGCCAAGACATACCAAGTACCCATCATAAACTCTCATCCCTCGCATTACATTATTTGCCATTCGCCTCTTGTTTTCCTCTCCCCCACTTCTAAAACGACTTTCGAAAATATTTGCCTTTTCTTCGCCCCTGTTCCGTTCGTCTTCTTCGTTTGCTTTTTGTGTGCTCATGTGTTAGATTGCTCGCTTTGTCACTATGGCTCAAGATAATACCAAATTGTGTGACTTTTCCAACACCAATAATAATGATTTTATTAGTACTCTGATTACTCCCAATGCTAATGCGGAATCTTGTGAAATTAATACCGCTTTGCTGAATCTTGTTATGAAAGATCAATTTCCCAACCTTCCCAATGAAGATGTCGCATCCCATCTTAATAATTTCGTTGATTTGTGTGATATACAAAAGAAAAAGGATGTGGATAATGATATTGTTAAATTGAAGCTATTTCCGTTCTCGCTTCAAGATCGTGCTAAAACTTGGTTTTCATCTTTGCTAAAAATAGTATTGATTCATGGAATAAGTGTAAAGATGCTTTTATTTCAAAGTATTTTCCTCACGCTAAGATCATCTCCCTTAGGAACGAAAATTTAAGCAACTTGATCATGAACATGTTGCACAATCTTGGGAGAGGATGAAATTGATGATACAAAATTGCCCTACTCAAGTTTGAATTTGTGGATGATTATACAAAAAAATTATGCCAAATTGAATTTTGCTTCTAGAAATCTTTTAGATTCGGCCGCGGGAGGCATTTTATGGAAATTAATTTAGGAGAGGCTACTAAACTCCTAGATAATATTATGGTTAATTATTCTTAATGGCATACCGAAAGATCTTCCACTAGTAAAAAAGTGCATGTAATTGAAGAAATTAATGTTTTGAATGGAAAGATGGATGAGCTTATGAAATTATTTGCTAGCAAGAGTGCTCCAATTGATCCTAATGATATGCCTTTTTCTACTTTGATTGAAAACAATAATGAATCTATGTATGTGAATTTGGTTGGTAGGAACAATTTTGGTAATAACGCGTATAGAGGCAATTTTAATCCTAGGCCGTTTCCTAGTAATTCCTCTAATAATTATGGTAATTCCAACAACAATGCTTATGGAAATTATAATAAGATGCCCTCTGATTTTGAGAATAGTGTTAAAGAATTTAAAAGTTCGCAAAAGAATTTCAATGCTTTGATTGAAGAAAATTGCTTAAGATTGATGATTTGGCTAGGAACGTGGATAGGATTCTCTTGATGTTGATTCTTTGAAACTTAGATATATTCCACATAAGCATGATATCAATTAGTCTCTCAAAGACATGAGAATTTCCATTGATGAGTGCAAAGAAAGAACCGCTAAGATGCGTGCTAAAAAAGATTGGTTTATAAAAGCGTGTTCTTCTAGTTTCCGTGAAAATAATGATGAAGATTTTAAAATGATTGATGTGACTCCTATTGAATATTTGTTTTCCAATGTAAATCTTAATAAAGATGGGACTGGAGATGAGTCAACTCTAGTTAGAAGGAGTCCCAATGATTCAGATTTTTTAGATCTTGATGCAAAAATTGATAAAAGTGGGATTGAAGAGGTCAAAACTTTAAATAGCAATGAACCCACTCTTTTGAATTTCCAGGAATTTAATTATGATAGTTATTATTTAATAGATTGTATTTCCTTATTGCAATTCATTTTGAATTCTCCTCATGCTTATAATCAAAATAAAGCTTTTACTAAACATATCGTTGATGCTATGATTAAATCTTTTAAAGAAAAGCTTGAATTGGAAGTTTCTATCCCTAGAAAACTTTATGATGAGTGGGAACCTACTATTAATATTAATATTAAAGATTATGCATGCCATGCTTTGTGTGATTTGGGTGCTAGTGTTTCCATGATTCGAAAAACTTTATGTGATGTGTTAGGTTTCCGTGAATTTGATGATTGCTCTTTAAATTTGCATCTTGTAGATTCCACTATTAAGGAACCTATGGGAAGAATTAATGATGTTCTTATTATTGAAAATATAAATTATGTGCCCGTAGATTTCATTGTTCTTGATATATCCTACATGTCCTATTATTCTTGGTAGACCTTTCCTTAGAACGATTGGTGCAATTATCGATATGAAAGAAGGAAACATTAGATTTCAATTTACGTTAAGGAAAGGCATGGAACACTTCCCAAGAAAGAAAATTAAATTGCCTTATGAATCTATTATGAGAGCCTATTATGGATTGCATGCCAAAGATGATAATACTTAGATCTATTCTTGTTTTATGCCTAGCTAAGGGCGTTAAACAATAGCGCTTGTTGGGAGGCAACCCAACTTTATTTTTGTTTTTGCTTTTTAGGTTATATTTTGCATTAAATAATCCATCTATCCTCTGGTTAGATGTGGTTTTGTGTTTAAATTATTGTTTGTGCCAAGTAAGACCTTTGGGATAGCTTACGGTAATAGTTGATTTGATCTTGCTGGAAAAAACAGAAACTTTTGCGCTCACTCCAGAATTGTTTAAAATCACAGAAGCGTGATAATCCTAAATATTTTACAGTAGATTTATATACAGATTTCTTAGGTCGTCCTAATTTTTCAGGATTTTTGGAGTTACAAGAGTATTCGAAATGTCCAGATTGCTACAGACTATTCTGTTTTTGACAGATTCTATTTTTCACGTGTTGTTTGCTTATTTTGATGCATCTATGGCTAGTATCGGGGGGTATGAACCATGGAAAAGTTGGAATACATTAGATATTACACTAATATAAATAAAGAATGAGTTTACAACAGTACCTAAAGTGGTGATTTATTTTCTTATACTAATGGAGCTTATGAGATTTTCTATTGAGTTTTGTGTTGTGAAGGTTTTCATGTTTTGGGTAAGGATTTGATGGATTATGGAATAAGGAGTGGCAAGAGCCTAAGCTTGGGGATTCCCAAGGCACCCCAAGGTAATATTCAAGGACAACCAAGAGCCTAAGCTTGGGGATACCTCTGAAGGCATCACCTCTTTCATCTTCGTCTATCGGTAACTTTACTTGAGGCTATATTTTTATTCACCACATGATATGTGTTTTGATTGGAGCGTCTTGTATGATTTCATTCTTTGCCTTTTAGTTTGCCAAAACCATCCTTGTTGTACACACCTTTTGAGAGAAACAGGCATGAATCGTGATTTATTAGAATACTCTATGTGCTGCACTTATATCTTTTGAGCTAGGAAAATTTGCTCTAGTGCTTCATTTATATCTTTTTAGAGCACGACGGTGGTTTTATTTTATAGAAATTGATGAACTCTCGCACTTCACTTATATTATTTTGAGAGTTTTTAAGACAGCATGGTAATTTTCTTTGGTTATAAAATTAATCCTAATATGACAGGCATCCAAGAGGGATATAATAAAAACTTTCATACAAAGTGCATTGAATACTATGAGAAGTTTGATTCCTTATGATTGTTTTGAGATATGAAGATGGTGATAATAGAGCCATGCTAGTAAGTAGTTCTGAATTTGAGAAATACTTGTGTTAAGGTTTGTGAGTCCCCTAGCATGCACATATGGTGAGCCGTTATGTAACGAAGTTGGAGTGTCGGTGGGAATGACACCTATGGGATCACTGGCACCCCTTCTATGATTGGCGGGCACGGAGTTGTGCAAAGAGCGGGTCTAGTAGCTAGCGCACAGATCGTTTACCCAGGTTCAGGCAGCAAGGATGCATAATACCCTAGTCCTGTTTTGGTGTATATTTGAGTGCTCTTGAGCTTCCGAACTAGTTGCGGTGTGTGCGTAGTCCAAAAGATCCGAATCCTTCTCCAGTATGCCTCGGGCCTCCTTTTATAGTCGAAAAGGGGTCGCCACAGTGGCACACACGAGGTGGAAAGGTAAACGGTGTACAAGCTTATCGCCTGTCATGACGGGACAAGGCACAATAAATGTGCTCCTTAGGTGTCCTGTTACTTTATTGGGGACGGTAACGAGGCCCGTCCCATCTCTCACCGTTCTACCTCGCTCCGACGCACGTCCAGGCCAATGAGGCATGCAGCGCCACGCAAGCTGGCAGGATGCTAAGATGGCATGGTGGTAGGGTCCTCACGAAGATCTGCATGCCACCATGTAGGTGCTTGCTGAGTTGGCCTGGAGGCCGCGCATCCCCGCGCAGGTGCCTGCCCACCTGGTTGGGCTGGCAGCTGCATGGGAACGGCGGTGGGGTCTTGGCAGACGTGGCCTGGCTGTGGCCCCGTAGGTGTCCTTGGCAAGGGCCTTGCCGGGTCCCCGGCAAGGGTCATTCCATGGCATCGCGGTCATCCCCGGCAAGGACCTTGCCGGAGGTCTCGTGGATTTCCTCGGCAAGAATCTTGCCGAGGATCGTCATCTTCTGGTCCTCATCTGATCTTGTGTGCCTATGATCTTCTCGAAGATCTCCATGCCACCATGGAGGTGCCTCCCGAGCCTTGGTTCCAATGTGGTTGGTGGTGTTGGAACCCTTGGGCTCAAGGGTGGCGCGCTCTGTTAGCATTGGGCAAGTTGCCTCGGAAGGGCCTTGCCGGGGGAGTCCACCTCGCCCTCTTGCTCTTTGTGTCTCTGGTCTTGGCGTTGTTCTGGTCGTCTTGTGCTTTTGCTTCCTCTACCCCGCTGGGTATGGCCATAGGCGCGGCTCTTACTGTCCGCGCACAAGTAAAGGGGTACAAAAGAGAGTCCCTACTCTTGTGCACTGACATGGAGCATGAGATATTTTTTGATTGTCTTCCTTCTGAGTGGCGGTCGGGGACGAGTGATGGTCTTTTCCTACCAATCTATCCACCTAGGAGCATGTGCATAGTACTTTGTTTTGATGACTAATAGATTTTTGCAATAAGTACGTGAGTTCTTTATGACTAATGTTGAGTCCATGGATTATACGCACTCTCACCTTTCCGCCATTGCTAGCATTTCTAGTACCACGCAACTTTCGCCGGTACCATACACCCACCTTATACCTTCCTCAAAAGAGCTACCTATTATGGCATTTCCATAGCCATTCTGAGATATATTGCCATGCAACTTTCCAACATTTCGTTTATTATGACACGCATCATCACTGTCATATTGCTTTGCATGATCATGTAATTGACATCGTATTTGTGGCAAAGCCACCGTTCATCATTTTTATACATGCCACTCTTGATTCATTGCACATCCCAGTACATAGCCGGAGGCATTCACATAGAGTCATATTTTGTTCTAGTATCGATTTGTAATTTTTGAGTTATAAGTAAATAAAAGTGTGATGATCTTCATTATTAGAGCATTGTCCCATGTGAGGAAAAGAGGGAGAAAAGGTCAAATAAAAAAACAAGGCCCGAAAAATGAGAGAAAAAGAGAGAAGGGACAATGTTACTATCCTTTTACCACACTTGTGCTTCGAAGTAGCACCATGACCTTCATGATAGAGAGTCTCCTATGATATCACTTTCATATACTAGTGGGAATTTTCATTATAGAACTTGGCTTGTATATTCCAACGATGGCTTCGTCAATACCCCCTAGGTCTTCATGAGCAAGCAAGTTGGATGCACACTCACTTAGTTTTCTTTTTGAGATTTCATAAACTTATAGCTCTAGTGCATCCGTTGCATGGCAATCCCTACTCACTCACATTGATATCTATTGATGGGCATTTCCATAGCCCTTGATACGCCTAGTTGATGTGACTATCTCCTTATTTTTGTCTTCTCCACAACCACCTTCTATTCCACCTATAGTGCTATGTCCATGGCTCACGCTCATGTATTGCGTGAAAGTTGAATAAGTTTGAGAACGTCAAAAGTATGAAACACTTGCTTGGCTTGTCATCGGGGTTGTGCATGATTTAAATGTTTTGTGTGATGAAGATGGATCATAGCCAGACTATATGATTTTGTAGGGATAAGCTTTCTTTGGCCATGTTATTTTGAGAAGACATAATTATTTTGTTATTATGCTTGAAGTATTATTGTTTTTATGTCAATATTAAACTTTTGTTTTGAATCATACGCATCTCAACATTCATGCCACAATAAAGAGAATTACATGATAAATATGTTAGGTAGCATTCCACATCAAAAATTCCATTTTTATCATTTACCTACTCGAGGGCTAGCAGGAATTAAGCTTGGGGATGCTTGTTACGTCTCCAACGTATCTATAATTTTTTATTGTTCCATGCTATTATATTATCTCTTTTAGATGTTTTATATGCATTAATATGCTATTTTATATGATTTTTGGGACTAACCTATCAACCTAGAGCCCAGTGTTCCTGTTTTTTTCCTTGTTTTAGAGTTTCACAGAAAAGGAATACTGTTGGGAATATAGCTACCAGGTAAGATCCGCCCAGGAGGGGCCGGGTCAACCCCAACAGCGGGATACAAAAGGAGCCCAGTAATATTCAAGGTGATAGTTTATTAAGACTTGTAGAAGGCCTAAGCCCAGAGGCGGCTTAAGGCCCAATATTGTAAACCGCCGTATGTAAAGAAAGACTTGTAAAGAAAGGCATATAAAGAAGTCACCGAGCCGGACATGTTTTATGAGCCGACCGGGACTCTGTAGGCCACCAAGCGTCAACCCGTGTATATAAGGGGATGACCCGGCGGCGGCTTAGGGCAGGAAACAACAACTCGAAGACAGGCAAAGCGTATTCGCTCCCTGGTCATCGAAATCCCAGCAATTCCAACACAACTAGAAGAAGGCTTTTACCTTCATCGTAAGGGGACGAACTAGTATAAAACCTCTTGTGTCCTTTGTCCCGATTAACCCCTTTAAGATTCCTAGTTGCGATGGCCCTACGACTAAGTAATTTTGCTAGGACATCTGCCGTGACAATTCCACGACAGTTGGCGCCCACCATGGGGCCAGCACATAGTGGATATGAGTTCTTGACGAGCAACTTCGAAGGGCTCAAGTGATACGCTGTGGGCCGAATGACCAAGAGTCATCGGAGCAAACTCTACATCGACGACGAAGACTGGGGCCCCGAGGCCTGCTCAATTGAGTGCGGATACTGGGTCCCCTTCGGTGGAATTCATGTCTTCATCGGCCGGATCGGCGAATCCGGCCCTGAGCGGGACGTCCGCACCAACATCATCGAGACAGATCAGCATGCGAGATCCGCCCGGGCCTGACCCGCCGTAAAGCGTGACTTCATGGGTTGCATCCATGGAGGTGAGTTTTCTGAAGGATCCGTGGATGGCGGTGAGACGGCCATCTGTTCTGACGGTGAGTCGTCCTCAGGCGAGACAAATTCTTTGTACCAGCTACAAGATGGCGTGCTTGGGGGCTGTTCCGATGGCAGCAGTATTTCGGACCTCTCGGAGCCGCCTAATCGAGTCGGAGTTTTCATGGCTGGCACTCAACCCGGGCAAAACTCTACGGCTGCGGCAGCAGTAACCACTGGGTCGGCAGGAGCCAGGTCAGGAGACCCCGCGCGCCCCCTAGCTCAAATGCTAATGGGCCTCATGGATAAGTTGACGGCTCTGTTGACTGCTGTGGTGGAGCCGGCAGATAAGGCTCAGCATGACGTGGAGGTGGCACGGGTACGCGAAGAGATGGCATAGGCCAAGGAAAATTTAGCAGCAGAAGAGGTTAGGATGGCAGTGGAGCGGGCGGCTTTGGACGCTCGTGCACAGTAGCTTCAAGCGGAGAATTTTCGGCTCTCGGTGGATCTGAACGCGTCAAACGAGGTCATGAGGAGAAGGCACCAGAAAACTCAGTCACGTCTACCTCTGACGTTCGGTCCAAGGAACCTTTTCCACACACCCGGGGCCGGTCCAAGTAACCCGCCGGAGGCAAATCGGATCACGACAACCGGAGCATCGGTTCAGCCGCGGGCCATGGAACCGCCTCGTATGAATACCGCTCCGCCTCATTATACACCAACACCACCGGGTCACTTTTCCAATCCTCTGGAGAATCTCATTGCTGCGTCGGCTCGTTTGGCGGCTCTCCCGATGGAAGGCGACTCTCCGACAGCAATCGAAACACGAAGGGTGAGAGAACTTCTTCAGACGGCTCTGGCGCAGCAGGATGCGTACTCTTACAGTCGAGACAAAATCCATTCAACCCCTCACCCAAGCCGGAGCCCGAGCTATAGCAGGCATATGGACTTAGCCGCTATGTCGAGCAACGCTCAACGCCATAACCAACCGCGCAGGCATGAGGCGGCACAGGGTGGAGCCCTTAACTTGGCGGATCAGGAGAGGATCCGTCAAGAGGCTGAGTGGGCTGTTCAACTGGCAGCTGAGAAGGCGGCGTATCAGGCTTTTCCAGCTTATCCGGCAACCTCTATTGAGGCAGGAGTAGCCATAAGAACAGGAGGCGTCCCTTGTCTGGTGCCGGCTATACCTAATGAGCGCTTGCCAAAAGACTTCAAGGGGCCTCGTAAGGTGCCTAATTACATGGCCGACTTGCAGCCTGGGGCCTGGATTGAAAGTTATGAGATGGCGATGGAACTGTTGGAAGTCAGCGATGCAGCAATGGCTAAGTATTTCACTATGATGTTGGATGGAACGACTCGCACTTGGTTGAAAGGATCGCCCCCCAATTCCAGCGGCTCATGGGTGGAACTAAAGGCCCGGTTCATTCAGAACTTCAAGGACACATGCAAGCAACCTATGTCAGTCGTGGACATGAATAATTGTAAGCAAGAGGAAGGTGAGTCCACGACCCATTGGGTGCGCCAGGTCAAGGAGATAATACATTCATCTGATAAGATGGATGCCGGCTCGGCAGTCTCAATGTTGAAGAAAAATTGCCGTTTTGAACCTTTGAAGAAGAAGCTGGGGCGGCTCAAGTGTGACTACAATGACATGGGCCAGTTGATGGTGGCCCTGGTCAAGTATGTTGATTCTGACAGTACCAAGGATCCCATGTCTGATGAAGAAAAAGAAGGGAAGGGAAAGAAGAATGGCAACGGCAAGGGTCACCAGCATAAGCAGGCAAATCAAGGAGGTAATAAATGTAATGCTGACGAATTTGTGGCTAAGACCAATGCACAGGGCAACAACCAATGGTGCAAGGGTAGGAAACCCCCTCGGTCAGGCAGGTTAGGTCCCACCCTTGAGCAACTATTGAATGAACCTTGTCCAAGTCACGGCACACGGGAGAAGCCAGCCACCCATCTGTGGAAGGACTGTATGATCATGAAGGCATTTAAAAATTCCAAGACATTTGATGGTAGTCACAGGCCTAGCGGTGGTTCAGGCGGATGCGACTTTCATGGCCCGGGCGCCGGTTCAAGCGGAGGCGGTTTTCACGGTCAGGGCCATCCGTGAACAGCCTATTTGAGGTGGTCAGAAAAACCTATTGTGTGGCGCAGAGAAGATCATCCTCCCCGAGTTGATAATCTGGGTCACTTAGCCTTGGTAGTGTCACCTCAGGTTGGTGGATATAAATTCACTAAAGTGCTCATGGATGGAGGCAGTAGCATCAACATCCTCTATTATGAGACGTTTCGTCGGATGGGGCTGACTGATAAGAGTCTTAAGCAATCCAACACTGTTTTTCATGGTGTTGTGCCTGGCAAGTCGGCATACCAAGTTGGTAAGATTGAACTGGAAGTAGCCTTTGGGGATGAATATGATTCCAGGGCTGAGAAGTTAACTTTTGAGGTGGTTAAGATCAAAAGCCCATATCATGCTCTGTTTGGACAGCCGACTTATGCCAAATTCATGGCTCGGCCGTGCTATGTGTATCTACAGCTCAAAATGCCGGGTTATAAAGGTACCATCACGGTACATGGAAGCCAGAAAATAGCCCTGGAGTGTGAAGAAGGAGATGCCGCTTATGCTGAGTCTGTTTGTGCAACACAGGAGTTGAAGTTTTATAAAGATAATGTTGACCCGGCAGACATGACGTCTTTGAAGTAGCCAACTACGGAGCATGAATCGGTGTTGAAATTCAAGTCAGCTGATGACACCAAGATGGTTGATTTTGTGCTTGGCGACTCATCCAAACAGTTCATCATCAGTGCCAACTTGGATCCAAAATAGGAAAGCGCACTCATCAAGTTCATCCCTGAGAACCGGGACATCTTTGCATGGAAACCTTCTGACATGCCGGGTGTCCCGAGAGAACTCGCTGAGCACACTCTTAATATTGATCCGAAGTTTAAGCCGGTCAGGCAGTTTCTTCGACGGTTTAATGAGGAAAGGCACAAGGCCATTGGAGAAGAGGTGGCCCGGCTCTTGGCGGCCGGGTTCATTGTTGAAGTTTTTCACCTGGAGTGGTTGGCTAACTCGGTGCTTGTATTCAAGAAGAACGACACCTAGCGTATGTGTGTGGATTACACCAATTTGAACAAGGCTTGTCCTGCTGACCCTTTTTCACTCCCTCATATTGATCAGATCATTAAAGCTACGACGGGTTGCGAGCGTTTGAGTTTTTTGGATGCATACTCAGGTTATCATCAGATCAAGATGGCAGTTAAGGACCAGGAGAAAACAGCTTTCATCACTCCGTTTGGAGCCTTCTGCTACGTGCCTATGCCTTTTGGGCTTAAAAGTGCCCAGGCGACTTATCAACAGTGTGTGCAGAATTGCCTTCACAATCAGATTGGGCGTAATGTTCATGCTTATGTGGATGATATAGTGGTGAAATCCAAAGAAGAGGAAACCTTGGTGACAGATCTGAAGGAGACCTTTGATAACCTCTAGGTCTACAAGATGATGCTAACCCGGCCAAGTGTGTTTTTGGAGTCCTAGCTGGCAAACTCTTGTGTTTTTTGGTGTCTAACAGAGGAATTGAAGCTAACCCGGAGAAAATTAAGGCAATCACATCCCTGGACAAAACGGTGTGCATCAATGACATTCAATGGCTAGCGGGTCGCGTTGCTGCATTGAGCCGGTTTATAAGACGATTAGGGGAGAAGGCGATGCCTTTGTATCAGATGATGAAAAAGACGGATGACTTTTTTTGGAGTGATGCTGCAAACTCTGCTTTTGAGGATCTGAAGAAATAGCTTGTTGAGCCGCCGGTTCTTGCTGCTCCGATTGACAAAGACTTGTTATTGTTATATGTAGCTGCTAACTCACGTGTTGTTAGTGTGGCCATTGTGGTGGAGCGCAAGGAGGCTGGCAAGGAACATCCGGTCCAACGGCCGGTTTACTACGTCAGTGTGGTGCTGATTGAATCTAAACAAAGATATCCACATTGGCAGAAGCTCGTTTATGGCGTGTTCATGGCAAGCCTAAAGCTCAAACATTACTTTCAGGGTCACCCAATTACTCTGGTTAGCTCTGCTCCTTTAGGAGACATCATTCAAAATAGAGAAGCCACAGGACGAGTCGCCAAGTGGGCTATTGAACTTGGGTCTCAGGGTTTAATGTATATGCCACGTACTGCAACCAAATCTCAAGCGCTGGTTGACTTCATTAACGACTGGACAGAGTTGCACATGCCAGAGGAGAAACCAGACAACACATATTGGATGATTCATTTTGACGGGTCTAGACAATTGGAAGGCTCGAGGGCTAGAGTTGTTTTAACTTCTCCTCGAGGGGACAAGTTTTGTTATGTGTTGTGATTAATGTTTCCTTGTACTAACAACGCAGCAGAGTATGAAGCCCTGCTCCATGGTCTTCGAATGGCTAAAGAGATGAGCATGAGCCAGGTCCGGTGTGTTGGTGATTCAGATTTGGTGGCCCAACATGTGTCAGGCACGTGGGATTCCAAGGATCCTCTCATGGCGGCTTATCGTCGTGAAGTCGACGCTGTTGTAGGACATTTTAAGAGTTATCAGGTGGAACACATTGATCATAGGACGAACGAAGCAGCCGATGCTTTAAGCCGGTTGGAATCTCAGCGTAAGCCGGTGCCACCTAACACCTTTTTAGATGTTTTGCATAACCTGCCTGTTAAGTTACCTATAGAGGAAGATTTGGTCGTTCCTGACCTGGAGGCATAGTTGGTTGCGGCTCTTCACGTCATTCCAGATTGGACAGTACCATTCTTAGCTTACATGACCCGGGGTGAGTTGCCAGAGGATGAGACCCTGGCCCGACAGATAACCCGGCGGTCCAAGTCAATGACGATTTCTGACGGAGAGTTATACCATCGCAGCGTCACTGGAGCATTTTAGCGTTTTGTTTCTCCTGAAGAAGGCCAAGAAATACTTCGTGAGATCCATGAAGGGGATTGTGGTCATCACGCCGGGTCAAAGTCTCTTGTGGCCAAAGCTTTTCATCATGGTTTTTATTGGTTAACGGCTCACGATGATGGAGAGGACCTGGTCAGTAGATGTGATGGATGTCAAAAATTTGCACGACGAGCGCATGTGCCGGCTCAAGAATTGCAGATGATTCAAATCACTTGGCCATTTGCAGTCTGGGGGCTTGACATGGTTGGACCTTTCAAAAGGTCCAAGGATAAAAAGACACATCTTTTAGTGGCAGTTGACAAATTCACAAAGTGGCTTGAACAGTTAATGCCGTTAAGTCGGCGGTTCCCCTTACTTGCGCTAGTCTGAACAACCCATTGTGTGGAGTTGGGATGACCACCCGCCCCGGGTTGATAATTCGGGTCATTTGGCTTTGGTGGTTGCACCTCAGGTCGGAGGGTATAAGTTTACCAAAGTACTCATGGACGGAGGGAGAGGCATCAATATCCTTTATTATGAAACTTTTCGTCGCATGGGATTGACTGACAAAAATCTTAAGCCGTCAAATATTATTTTCCATGGCATGCTGCTAGGTAAGTCGGCATATCCGGTTGGTAAGATAGCTCTGGAAGTTATTTTTGGAGATGATCATGACTCTAGGTCAGAGACGTTGACCTTTGAAGTGGTCAAGATCCACAACCCATATCACGCTCTGTTTGGACGGCCGGCTTATGGCAAATTCATGGCGCGGCCTTGTTATGTTTATTTGCAGCTCAAGATGCTGGATCACAAGGAAACCATTACAGTGCATGGAAGCCGCAAGATAGCTTCTGATTGTGAAGAAGGGGATGTGGCTTATGCTGAGTCGGTTTGTGCAATAGAGGAGTTAAAATTTTACAAGGACAATGTTGATCTGGCAGATATGACATCTTTGAAAAAGCCAAGTACAGAGCATGATCCGGTTTTAAAGTTTAAATCAGCAGATGACACAAAGATGGTTGATTTTGTTCCTGGCAATTCATCCAAGCAGTTCAGCATCAGTGCTAATCTGGATCCGAAATAGGAATGCGCGCTCATCGAGTTCATCCGTGAGAACCGGGACATCTTTGCATGGAAGCCTTCAGACATGCCGGGTGTCACACCCTAGCTAGTTCATGCATTAGAGTGTTGCATCATGTTTATTCTTTCATCAGAAACCTGAAATGGGGATGACAGAACCCCCAGCCCCCTTTGAAACCAACTAGGCTTTACTAAAAACTTTTTCAATGAACCTGAAATGCCCTTCTAAAATTCCCATCATTTTTGTCCTGGTTCAGAACCCCTGACAAAAGTGATGCACATTTTCCTAGGTCATCCTAGGGTCTTTGAATTAAATCATAGATATTTGAATTTGGGCATTTAAAATTATATAAAATATTCAGATGCCCAAATATCTCCAAACTAAAATGTTTCATGTTGGAAATAATCCAACTATGGACCAGGAGTAGTTTGGTGATTTTAGGAGTTGCCTAAGTATTTTTAATAAATCACAAAGCTGCAGAAGCATTAAAAAAGGGAAAACACGATAAAATAGAAAAACTTACCTGGCGCCCCGCACCCGGCCCACCTGCCGGCCCAGCCTAGCGCCGCTCCAGCGAGCTGCTTGCCGGCCAGGCAGGCAGGCAGGTGCCCGACGGTGACCGCAGCGCGCGCCACGCACCTGCTCGCCGCCTCGCCGCTCCCCTCGCCCGGTGACGTCATGGATCGCTCCCCCTCTCTTCCCCGAACCCCCCAGACACCCCCTCTCCTCTCCAGCTCCTCTCTCTCGCGCTCCCTCGCCATGGCCGACGCTACCGCCGCCGTGCCTACGTCGTAGCCGCGCTCCCCGCCGCCCGTGCGTCCTCTCGTCGTGTCCAGGAGCTCCGCCGCTGTCCACTTCATCGAGCAAGCCGAACCCCGAGCGCTCGCAACGCGCGAGTCCACCGCAACGACCTCGCCCGAACCGCCGTCGCTGGAGATCCCCTTCAACGCCGTCGTCGCTCCAGTCCGTCCCCGGCCGCACCAAGGGCTTCGTCGAACTCCCCGTGAGCTTAGCCATCTTCCCCTCCCTTCTTTCTTGCTCCCGAGCCGTGTAGCGACCTCCCGGAGCTCAACCGCACCCACCACCATGGAGCTCATCGCCGACGTGCTCCCGGTCACCCTCCGACCACTCCATGGTGTCCATCATGCTCACCGCGTCACGTAGCACCTAACTAGCTACTCCCCGCACCTCACCGACCCCCCTAGCGACAAGTTCGACTTCGGCCGAACTCCGGTGGCCGCCAAAGTCGTCGCCGGCGCCAACTCCGGCCACCCCGACCCCAACGGACTCCACCAAGAGCTGCGGCTCGACCTCAGCTCCTCTCCGGTGGCCTCTGCGGCTCGTTTGGTTGCCGGAACGGCAAAAATCACTTCTGCCGCCGCGTCGGCCTCGCCGGCGGCTAAACGCCGGTGCAGCCGACCCGGGTTTGACCACGGGTAGGCCCTGGTTGACTCTCCTGAGTCAATGACAGGTGGGGCCCAGCCCTGTTAATTAAACAGGTTTAGTTTTAATTAAACTTTAACTAATCTAATCACACTGACACGCGGGACCCACTGTCAGGTTTGACCCGGACGTGTTCCGTTGACCTGCTGATGTCACACTGACGTCAGGCTGACGCAGTAATTGATTTTCTGGATTTAATCTAATATAGGAAATTCCAGAATATAGTTTAAACTTCAAAAATTCATAACTTTTAATTTGTAACTCCAAATCAGACAAGTTATATATGAAAAATGATCAGAAAAATCCAATCTATCCATCTGTACTATTTTCATGCATGATTAAACATGTTAACTTGATGTTTAATGCAGAACAAAGAAAAACACTTTATAGGGCCATGTATGAGTTTGAAATTTGAATCTTTGATTCAAATTGGTTCAAACCCTTCCGGTCTTAGTTGCATTAGCCCAACACACTCATATTGCCATGTTTCATGCATGCATCATATTGTTGCACATTGTTTGGTGATAGTTGTGTATCGGTGTTCTTTGTGGCAGGTTCTTCCTCCGAGGAGTACCGTGATTACCCTAACGAAGAACCGTATCAGTGCATCGAACCATCAGGCAAGCAACCAACCATTTGATCATATCGATACAATCCCATGTTCTCGCTCCTGCTCTCTTTTACTGCATTAAGACAACGCGTTTCAAACTGCTGTGTGCTACGGTAGTTGAACCCACTTCCTCTGCATGACCTGTCATTGCCACAGTAACTAGATGAAACCCACTAGCATGTGTAGGAGTTGATTGAGCCATATGTATGTGTTGTTCCTACCTTGCTATGCCTGCTATGCTTAGAGTCGTGTCAGGTCTGGTTCATCTGGGTGATGGGCTAGAGTGAAATGATTATATCAGTAATGAGAGTGGTGTGGTGAACACGATTTGGTAAAGGTATCGATGAAAGGCCATGTAGGAGTACATGGTGGGTTGTTTCATTGAAGCCGACCTTAAGCACTGAGATCTGTATGTGTGATTTAAGATACAGCTACTACCATGCATTGGGCCCTGAAATATGACCCCACTCGACTTCTTATCCACCCTAGTTCTCTGTCCAGGAGTTGCAAGTAGTTTCTGGTGTTTGTAGCCTACTGGAGGCGGTGGACAGCGCTGACCGTAGGGGTGGGCTGTGATGCGGTAGGTACGTGGCACGGTGTACCGAATACCCGTTAGGTATCTCGGGAACCCTGTTCACATTGTTTGGGGCTGTGAGCGAAACCTCGGCCGGGTCTCCTCATGGATGGAACCCAAATAGGCGGTAAACCTGGACTAGAGACTTAGGTGTTTAGGTAGGTCGTGGTCTACACCCACGTCGGCTTTCGCTTGAAGTCTGCCGAGCACATGTCGTGTGCAGACGCTAAGTGGTGGAAACATGTATGAAGAAGTACACCCCTGCAGGGTTAACATGATCTTTTCGAATAGCCGCATCCGCGGTAAAGGACTACTTGGTTGCCTATACAGTTCATAGACAAGTAAAAGGAAACTACTAAAAGCCTCAAGATAAGTGTGAGTGCCGAGGATGGCTCTTCCATAGGAAGACGGAGGTGGATCCTCGGTAGTGTATTGAAGTGGTGAGTAGTGGACTCGTGTGCGCAAAACCATTTCAAGTTGGAGTCTCGTAGGATAGCCTAGCCAAGAGTCAAAGCTGGCTTGCTGCAACAACTCCACCAACCCTTCTTGATAATGTGCATGTATGTAGGATCTGATGTAAGTCTTGCTGAGTACCTTTGTACTCATGTTGCTATAATTTACATTTTTACAGAAGACGCTGCAACCCCTTCTGATGGGTTCTTCGTAGACGTTGACATCAATGAGTAGGCTAAGGCCCAGGTGGTGATCCTGAGCTTGTGAAGGACCACGTAGTATAGCTAGGCTTTCCAAGCCTCTTTTATTTTACTAGTTGTCTGTACCCAGACAAGCTACTTCCGCTGCTGGGTCGTGTGACCCGTACCTATGTGTATGTTATGTATGGCTCTCTGAGCCTTAAATAAAGTACTTGTGTCGTAGAGTCATGTTGTGATGCCATGTTGTATTTGCACATATCGAGCATATTGTGTGTATGTTATTGAAATGCTTGGCATGTGTGGGATCTGACTATCTAGTTGTTTATCTTTAGTAGCCTCTCTTACCGGGAAATGTCTCCTAGTGTTACCGCTGAGCCATGGTAGCTTGCTACTGCTCTGGAACACTTAGGCTGGCCGGCATGTGTCCTTCTTCGTTCCTGTGTCTGTCCCTTCAGGGAAATGTCACGCATTGAGTACCGGAGTCCTGTTAGCCCGCTACAGCCCGGTTTACTGGAGTCCTGCTAGCCCAGTGCTACAGCCCGGACCCACTTGCTGATGACCGACACGTTCGAAGCTGGGTCATGGATGCCTGTCCCTGTAAGTCTGTGCCACTTTGGGTTTACAACTAGTCATGTCAGCCCGGGCTCCTTATCATATGGATGCTAGCGACACTATCATATACGTGAGCCAAAAGGCACAAACGGTCCCGGGAAAAGGTAAGGCGACACCCGTGGGGATACCGTGCATGAGGACGCAAAGTGATATGAGGTGTTACAAGCTAGATCGATGTGACATCGAGTCGGGGTCCTGACAGCGTTGGCATCAGAGTCGGACTGCCTGTAGGTTCTCCAAGCCAAACTGGTCGATGTTGAGTCTAGAAATTCTTTAGTTATATGTAGGGGAATTGTTTGTGGGTTGGAACGTAAGGCTCTTTTTACTCCTTTATCTTATGACATTCTGATCTGAGTCAGTCTATTCTTCCACCGGGGGTTAAGGAATTAGGATCTTTTCTCTCTATCAGGATCACGTGTTACTAATCAGTAGTACCTTATAGGTTTGATGGATACAAGCCTAGTACAGTTCTACTACCACATCATGTTGTTAGGATGGACTCAGAACTTTGATACGATGATGTTGAGTGTGTATGAAATCCTTTGTCAAATGTCTCAAAATCCTTCTTGAGCATTTACAGCTGTTATGCTGCCGAAATTTTGCTAGAAATTCTAATGCCTTTGCATTATGGTTGTGCTTTCAGATGGCCACTCACGACCTTAATCAAGTGGTTCGCCTGACTCGATGCCTAGATGTACCCGGCCATACCGCCATGTTGGTCAGGGTAATGACTGAGGCTGGATACCGTTGGTATCCTGAGTACACGGTCGAAGAGCAATTCCGAGACTTTAATCAAAGTCAGTATCTCTGCTCTGTCAGGATATTTCCATCTTATCCTGGATCCACCGAGCCCCTTCACTGCTCCTATGGACTCGGGGTTACTATTGAGATGGCTGTGCAGGACGCCGCCTACTCTATGATGACCATCATGCGAGTCAGGTCTGGCCTATTTCGGGACTCTGATTTCCGGTATATGCCAGGATCACTTCCGGGAGCACAAGGGTATCTCCAGGCTATCTATGCTGACCCCACTCAGGAGGATTCATGGACTCGCACCACTACTGAGATGCTCGAGGATAAGGACCGTGAAAATCGGGCCTTGAGGCTAGAGCTTTTCAATACCCGTGCTGACCATTGGGCCACGTTGACTCGGTTTGCACCGGCGGTGCAAGCTGGATATTCGGATATGCGCGATCTCTATCCTGTGAGATCTCCTCTGCCAGACGTGATGGGTTGGCGTGATGTAGGAGGCATCACCCCACCTCGCGGTTCCCGCAGGCCACCGTCTGTTGGTCCAAGACCTCATCCTAGCCCCTATGGTCCTCAAGCTCCACGGGATCGTCTGTTCCCGGATGATCATGTTGAGCTTCCAGGCTATGGAGGTGACTTCTACGAGGACTACTACGGATCGGTCTGAGTTAGTGGTAGTATCACTAGTTCGTACTAGCTGTGTCGTCTATCGTCCTGCGTGACTCGTGGGATATGACCTAGTTTGTACCGCCTTCCGGAGGTGTAGAAAAATAATGTATAGGAGCTTGGGATGCCTCCGATGAGATGTAATCCTCTTTTCACCGTAATAGTACCTTGTTTGGTCTTGTACTAAACCTTGTATGGTGTGTATGACGATGGAATAAAAGAAGCAGATTCTGTATCTACCATGTCATACGGATGATCATCTTGCATTCCGAGTTATTCCTTACATTCTGTATCCTGTGTCGGAATCTTATCATTCTGACTAAATCATTGTCTTGTTTACCTAGGATGGTCAACACACGCAATAACCCAGCTCCTCAAGATCAGGCCGAAGGCAGTGAAGTCAGGAATGCAAATCTGCCTCATCCTCCTTCCCTAGCCGAGGTTATGATGGAAGCCGAAAGAAACAAGCGGGAGACCAACCGTTTGTTGGAGCGTATTGAACAGAACACAGCACACCATCAGAGGACTAACGTGGTGTCACTCAGTGATTTCATCAAGTTACATCCACCCACGTTCCACCACTCCATCAAGCCTCTCGACGCTGATGACTGGCTTCGCAGTATCTCTCACAAACTGCGTTCCGCGCTGGTAGCTGAGGCTGACAAGGTCACCTTTGCTGCATATCATCTTGAAGGCCCCGCCAGTCTCTGGTGGGAGAATTATGGAGCTATGCGCCCAGCGGGCCATGTCACTACTTGGGCTAAATTCAGCGAGGCTTTCCGTGAACATCACATTCCGGAGGGTCTCATGGACCGTAAACGTGAGGAATTTTGCAGTTTCACTCAGGCCCGACTCTCTGTGGATGCTTACAGCAGGGAGTTCGGTAACCTCACACGATATGCCACTGAGGAAGTTTCTACTGATGCCAAGAAGCAAGCAAGGTTCCGTAAGGGGCTTAGTCCTGAGCTTCGCCGCGACCTCCGTCTGCATGAGTGCACATCTTTTCAGAAGCTTGTTAACAAGGCCATCAGTGCTGAGACTGGTCAGTCTGATTATGACGCAACACACAAGCATGGCCATGACGTGGGTTCCTCATCCGGTGCTGGCCCTCAGAAGCGCCGCGTGTGGGTGCCCAACACTGCCCTGCCACCCAGGTTCACACCGAGGCCATCCTTCCAGGCGCCTCGCCCCATTCAACAGTCTGCACCAGCCAAGCCCTATGGTGGTCCAACCAACAGTGCTCCTCCACGTACCAGTTCCGTGACTTGTTTCAAGTGTGGGGAATCTGGCCACTATATGCGCGAGTGTCCCCAAACCAACCCCAACCAATCTTCTAAAGCTGTTGGCCGTGGCAAGCCGACAGGGAAAGTGTTCCATGCCAAGCCGGCCACCGCTACACGTGGCAATGTCAATTGTATTTCTGCCGAAGAAGCTCAAGAGGATCCCAACGTCGTTCTCGGTACGCTCCTTGTTAATTGCCACCCGGCATCTGTTCTTTTCGATACAGGAGCATCTCATTCATTCATATCCGAGAACTATGCTCGCTTGCATAACACCGCATTCGGTGACATGCCATCCTCTATGGTAATTCAAACTCCGGGATCCAAATGGCAAACCTCTAGGGTAAGTCATGGAAATGAAATCCAAGTCGACAGACTTGTTTTCCTTGCATCTTTGATAGCTCTTAAATCTTCAGATATTAATATCATCTTGGGTATGGACTGGATGTCAGCCCATCATGCCAAAATCGATTGCCTCTCTAGGACTGTTCAACTCACCCATCCTTCGGGGAAGATAGTCAATGTCTTGACCCGAATAGCCAAGCGATAGTTATATTCTCTTAACGCCAGCCCTTTGCCAGACCTTGAGGACGTTCCGGTAGTCCGTGACTTCCCGGATGTCTTCCCAGAGGAATTGCCAGGTGTTCCACCTGACAGGGATGTGGAGTTCGTAATAGACCTCATTCCAGGAACCGTCCCGATTGCTAGAAGACCTTATAAGATGGCACCACTAGAACTAGCCGAGCTTAAGAAACAACTCGATGAGTCCTTGAAAAAGGGTTTCATCCGACCTAGTTCATCTCCGTGGGCTTGCCCCGTCCTCTTCGTCAAGAAGAAGGATGGTACGGACCGGATGGTTGTAGATTATCGACCTGTCAATTTGGTCACAATCAAGAACAAATATCCGCTCCCCAGGATCAACGACCTGTATGATCAGCTCGCTGGATCCTCAGTCTTCTCCAAAATGGATTTGAGGTTGGGCTACCATCAAATCAAAATCAGCAACGGGGACATTCCTAAAACGGCCTTTGTTACTCGTTATGGCCAATACGAGTACACCGTCATGTCCTTCGGTTTAACCAACGCTCCAGCCACCTTTTCTCGGTTAATGAACTCAATCTTCATGGAGTATTTGGATAAATTCGTCGTGGTTTACCTCGATGATATACTCATCTACTCCAAGAACGAGGAAGAACATGCCGAACATCTAAGGCTAGTGTTGAAGAAACTTCGAGAGCATCGCCTTTATGCCAAATTTTCTAAATGTGAATTTTGGTTGTCAGAAGTGACCTATCTGGGTCATGTAATATCTGGTAAAGGTATTGCTGTTAACCCTGAGCGAGTTCAAGCCGTCCTTAATTGGACTCCACCTGAATCGGTCAAGCAAGTTCGGAGTTTTCTGGGCTTAGCGAGCTATTGCCGTCGCTTTGTCGAGAACTTCTCCAAAGTTGCTAAACCTCTAACCGAACTCCTCAAGAAAGATAAAAAGTTCGAGTGGACTCCACAATGTGAGCACAGCTTTCAGGAACTGAAAAGACGCCTGACTTCTGCTCCCGTACTGGTACCGCCAGACTTCTCTAAGGACTTTGTTATCTACTGCGACGCCTCGCGACAAGGACTAGGTTGCATTCTCATGCAAGATCGACACGTAATTGCTTACGCTTCACGGCAATTGCACCCACATGAGGAGAATTATCCTACTCATGATCTAGAGCTTGCAGCCGTAGTCTATGCACTTAAAACCTGGCGACATTACCTCCTCGGTAATCGTTGCGAAATATTCACTGATCACCAAAGTCTGAAGTATATCTTCACCCAACCGGATTTGAATCTCAGGCAAAGACGTTGGGTTGAGTTGATCACAGATTTCGACTTAGGAATAACTTACACCCCAGGGAAAGCCAACGTCATGGCTGATGCGCTAAGTCGTAGATCTTATTGTAACAACCTGATGTTACAACAAAGTCAACCGCCTCTCCATGAGGAATTTCGGAAGCTTAACCTTCACATTGTTCCTCAAGGATTTCTTTCCACCTTGGTGGCGAAACCTACTCTTACGGATCAAATCATCGCTGCCCAAAAGCGAGATAAGGGAATATCTAAAATCAAGGAGAACATTGCTAGCGGAGGTGCTAGTTGTTTTTCCACAAATGATCATGGTGTTGTGTACTTTGAGAACCGTTTAGTGGTTCCCAAGAACCAGCATCTACGGCAGTTGATCCTTAAGGAGGCTCATGAATCTCCTCTCACCATTCATCCCGGTAGTACCAAGATGTATCAGGACCTAAGCCAGAGGTTCTGGTGGACTAGGATGAAGAGAGAAATTGCTCAGTATATTGCTAATTGCGACGTCTGCCATCGTGTAAAAGCAGAGCATTAACGGCCTGCTGGCACCCTTCAACCCTTAGCTATTCCTGAATGGAAATGGGATAAAATTGGTATGGATTTCATTACTAGTTTTCCCAGAACCAAGAGAGGGAATAATGCTATCTTCGTCATTGTCGATCGTCTTTCCAAAGTGGCCCATTTCTTACCTGTTCGTGAGAGTATAACCGCTAGCCAGTTGGCAGACTTATACATCTCCCGAATAGTGTCTCTCCATGGTGTTCCTTTGGAAATTAACTCGGATCGAGGAAGTCTTTTCACCTCTCGATTTTGGGAACGTTTCCAAAATGCTATGGGAACCCGCCTTTCCTTTAGCACGGCTTTTCACCCTCAATCGAGTGGTCAGGTAGAACGCGTCAACCAGATTCTAGAAGAGATGCTTCAAGCCTCTGTTATCTCATTCGGAATGGATTGGGAGAAGTGCCTTCCATTTGCCAAATTCGCTTACAACAACAGCTATCAATCTAGCTTGGGTAAAGCCCCTTTTGAAGTTCTCTATGGACGACGGTGTCGAACACCCCTTAACTGGTCAAAAACCGGGGAAAGACAATTCTTTGGCCCGGATATGATTCAGGAAGCAGAAGAGCAAGTTCGCATCGTTCGTGAAAAGTTGAAAACAGCCCAATCTCGTCAGAAGAGTCAATATGACCGAAAACATAAGGCCATGACTTTCGAGGTTGACGAGAAGGCTTACCTTCGGGTTACTCCTCTAAAGGGAACCCATCGTTTCGGTATCAAAGGAAAATTGGCTCCTTGTTACATTGGACCTTTTCGTATCCTCGCTAAACGAGGAGAAGTTGCCTACCAGTTGGAACTACCTCCGCACCTCTCCAGAGTCCATGATGTCTTACACGTTTCTCAACTCAGGCGTAGCTTCTCGGATCCTATCCGTGGAGTGGACCACGAAACGCTTGATCTCCAATATAATCTTACGTATCGAGAGTACCCCATTCGTATCCTCGATCAGGCCGAGCGTACCACTCGACGTCATAATATCAAGTTTCTCAAAGTTCAATGGTCGCACCATTCTGAGGATGAAGCAACTTGGGAAAGGGAGGATCGTCTTCGACTTGAGTATCCTGCCTTCTTCCCGGAGGAACCAAATCTCGGGACGAGATTCTTTTGAGTGGGGGTGAGTTGTCACACCCTAGCTAGTTCATGCATTAGAGTGTTGCATCATGTTTATTCTTTCATTACAAACCTGAAATGGGGATGACAGAACCCCCAGCCCCCTCTGAAACCAACTAGGGTTTACTAAAAACTTTTTCAATGAACCTGAAATGCCCTTCTAAAATGCCCATCATTTTTGTCCTGGTTCAGAACCCTTGACAAAAGTGATGCACATTTTCCTAGGTCATCCTAGGGTCTTTGAATTAAATCATAGATATTTGAATTTGGGCATTTAAAATTATATAAAATATTCAGATGCCCAAATATCTCCAAACTAAAATGTTTCATGTTGGAAATAATCCAACTATGGACCAGGAGTAGTTTGGTGATTTTAGGAGTTGCCTAAGTATTTTTAATAAATCAACAAAGCTACAGAAGCATTAAAAAACAGAAAACAGGAAAAAATAGAAAAACTTACCTGGCGCCCAGCACTCGGCCCACCTGCCGGCCCAGCCCAGCGCCGCTCCAGCGAGCTGCTTGCCGGCCAGGCAGGCAGGCAGGTGCCCGACGGCGACCGCAGCGCGCGCCACGCACCTGCTCGCCGCCTCGCCGCTCCCCTCGCCCGGTGACGTCGTGGATCGCTCCCCCTCTCTTCCCCGAACCCCCCAGACACCCCCTCTCCTCTCCAGCTCCTCTCTCTCGTGCTCCCTCGCCATGGCCGACGCTACCGCCGCCGTGCCTACGTCGTAGCCGCGCTCCCCGCCGCCCGTGCGTCCTCTCGTCGTGTCCAGGAGCTCCGCCACTGTCCACTTCATCGAGCAAGCCGAGCCCCGAGCGCTCGCAACGCCCAAGTCCACCACAACGACCTCGCCCGAACCGCCATCGCCGGAGATCCCCTTCAACGCCGTTGTCGCTCCGGTCCGTCCCCGGCCGCACCAAGGGCTTCGTCGAACTCCCCGTGAGCTTAGCCATCTTCCCCTCCCTTATGTCTTGCTCCCGAGCCGTGTAGCGACCTCCCGGAGCTCAACTGCACCCACCACCGTGGAGCTCGTTGCAAACGTGCTCCCGGTCACCCTCCAACCACTCCACAGTGTCCATCATGCTCACCGCGTCACGTAGCACCTAACTAGCTACTCCCCGCACCTCACCGACACCCCTAGCGACAAGTTCGACTTCGGCCGAACTCCGGGGGCCGCCAAAGTCGTCGCCGGCGCCAACTCCGGCCACCCCGACCCCAACGGACTCCACCAAGAGCTGCGGCTCGACCTCAGCTCCTCTCCGGTGGCCTCCGCGGCTCGTTTGGTTGCCGGAACGGCAAAAATCACTTCCGCCGCCGCGTCGGGCTCGCCGGCGGCTAAACGCCGGTGCAGCCGACCCGGGTTTGACCACGGGTGGGCCCTGGTTGACTCTCCTGAGTCAATGACAGGTGGGGCCCAGCCCTGTTAATTAAACAGGTTTAGTTTTAATTAAACTTTAACTAATCTAATCACACTGACACGCGGGACCCACTGTCAGGTTTGACCCGGACGTGTTCCGTTGACCTGCTGATGTCACACTGACGTCAGGCTGACGCAGTAATTGATTTTCTGGATTTAATCTAATATAGGAAATTCCAGAATATAGTTTAAACTTCAAAAATTCATAACTTTTAATCTGTGACTCCAAATCAGACAAGTTATATATGAAAAATGATCAGAAAAATCCAATCTATCCATCTGTACTATTTTCATGCATGATTAAACAAGTTAACTTGATGTTTAATGCAGAACAAGGAAAAACACTTTAAAGGGCCATGTATGAGTTTGAAATTTGAATCTTTGATTCAAATTGGTTCAAACCCTTCTGGTCTTAGTTGCATTAGCCCAACACACTCATATTGCCATGTTTCATGCATGCATCATATTGTTGCACATTGTTTGGTGATAGTTGTGTATCGGTGTTCTTTGCGGCAGGTTCTGCCTCCGAGGAGTACCGTGATTACCCTAACAAAGAACCGTATCAGTGCATCGAACCATCAGGCAAGCAACCAACCATTTGATCATATCGATACAATCCCATGTTCTCGCTCCTGCTCTCTTTTACTGCATTAAGACAACACGTCTCAAACTGCTGTGTGCTACGGTAGTTGAACCCACTTCCTCTGCATGACCTGTCATTGCCACAGTAACTAGATGAAACCCACTAGCATGTGTAGGAGTTGATTGAGCCATATGTATGTGTTGTTCCTACCTTGCTATGCCTGCTATGCTTAGAGTCGTGTCAGGTCTGGTTCATCTGGGTGATGGGCTAGAGTGAAATGATTATATCGGTAATGAGAGTGGTGTGGTGAACACGATTTGGTAAAGGTATCGATGAAAGGCCATGTAGGAGTACATGGTGGGTTGTTTCATTGAAGCCGACCTTAAGCACTGAGATCTGTATGTGTGATTTAAGATACAGCTACTACCATGCATTGGGCCCTGAAATATGACCCCGCTCGACTTCTTATCCACCCTAGTTCTCTGTCCAGGAGTTGCAAGTAGTTTCTGGTGTTTGTAGCCTACTGGAGGCGGTGGACAGCGCTGACCGTAGGGGTGGGCTGTGATGCGGTAGGTACGTGGCACGGTGTACCGAATACCCGTTAGGTATCTCGGGAACCCTGTTCACATCGTTTGGGGCTGTGAGCGAAACCTCGGCCGGGTCTCCTCATGGATGGAACCCAAATAGGCGATAAACCTGGACTAGAGACTTAGGTGTTTAGGTAGGTCGTGGTCTACACCCACGTCGGCTTTCGCTTGAAGTCTGCCGAGCACATGTCGTGTGCAGACGCTAAGTGGTGGAAACATGTATGAAGAAGTACACCCCTGCAGGGTTAACATGATCTTTTCGAATAGCCGCGTCCGCGGTAAAGGACTACTTGGTTGCCTATACAGTTCATAGACAAGTAAATGGAAACTACTAAAAGCCTCAAGATAAGTGTGAGTGCCGAGGATGGCTCTTCTGTAGGAAGACGGAGGTGGATCCTCGGTAGTGTATTGAAGTGGTGAGTAGTGGACTCGTGTGCGCAAAACCATTTCAAGTTGGAGTCTCGTAGGATAGCCTAGCCAAGAGTCAAAGCTGGCTTGCTGCAACAACTCCACCAACCCTTCTTGATAATGTGCATGTATGTAGGATCTGATGTAAGTCTTGCTGAGTACCTTTGTACTCATGTTGCTATAATTTACATTTTTACAGAAGACGCTGCAACCCCTTCTGATGGGTTCTTCGTAGACGTTGACATCAATGAGTAGGCTAAGGCCCAGGTGGTGATCCTGAGCTTGTGAAGGACCACGTAGTATAGCTAGGCTTTCCAAGCCTCTTTTATTTTACTAGTTGTCTGTACCCAGACAAGCTACTTCCGCTGCTGGTTTGTATGACTGTATGACTTGAATTCTGGGTCGTGTGACCCGTACCTATGTGTATGTTATGTATGGCTCTCTGAGCCTTAAATAAAGTACTTGTGTCGTAGAGTCATGTTGTGATGCCATGTTGTATTTGCACATATCGAGCATATTGTGTGTATGTTATTGAAATGCTTGGTATGTGTGGGATCTGACTATCTAGTTGTTTATCTTTAGTAGCCTCTCTTACCGGGAAATGTCTCCTAGTGTTACCGCTGAGCCATGGTAGCTTGCTACTGCTCTGGAACACTTAGGCTGGCCGGCATGTGTCCTTCTTCGTTCCTGTGTCTGTCCCTTTGGGGAAATGTCACGCATTGAGTACCGGAGTCCTGTTAGCCCGCTACAGCCCGGTTTACCGGAGTCCTGCTAGCCCAGTGCTACAGCCCGGACCCACTTGCTGATGACCGACACGTTCGAAGCTGGGTCATGGATGCCTGTCCCTGTAAGTCTGTGCCACTTTGGGTTTACAACTAGTCATGTCAGCCCGGGCTCCTTATCATATGGATGCTAGCGACACTATCATATACGTGAGCCAAAAGGCGCAAACGGTCCCGGGAAAAGGTAAGGCGACACCCGTGTGGATACCGTGCGTGAGGCCGCAAAGTGATATGAGGTGTTACAAGCTAGATCGATGTGACATCGAGTCGGGGTCCTGACACCGGGTGTACCGAGAGAACTCGTTGAGAACACTCCTACTATTGATCCAAAGTTTAAGCCGGTCAAACAGTTTCTTCGCCGTTATAATGAGGAGAGACGAAAGGCCATCAGAGAGGAAGTAGCCCGGCTCTTAGCAGCTGGGTTTATCATTGAAGTTTTCCATCCTGAGTGGTTGGCTAACCCGATGCTGGTACTTAAGAAGAACGGAACTTGGCGTATGTGTGCGTACTACACGGATTTAAACAAGGCTTATCCGGCTGATCCTTTTGCTCTCCCTCGTATTTATTAGATTATTGATGCTATGACGGGTTGTGCGCGTTTGAGTTTTTTGGATGATTATTCTGGTTATCATCAGATCAAGATGGCAGTTGAGGACCAGGAGAAGACAACTTTTATAACTTCCTTCGAAGCCTTCTGGGCTCAAGAGTGCTCAGGTGACTTATCAGAGATGTGTGCAAAATTTCCATCATAATCAGATTGGGCGTAATGTTCATGCTTATGTGGATGATATTGTGGTGAAATCCAGAGAGAAAGAGACATTGATAGATGATTTGAAGGAAACCTTTGATAATCTCCGGGTTTATAAAATGATGCTTAACCCAGCCAAGTGTGTTTTTGGTGTACCGGCAGGCAAGCTCTTGGGTTTTTTGGTGTCTGACAGAGGCATTGAAGCTAATCCAGAGAAGATCAAAGCCATCACTTCTTTGGCTAAGGCGGTGTGACTCAATGATGTGCAACGTCTGGCTGGTCATATTTCGGCTTTAAGCCGGTTCATAAGCCGGTTAGGAGAGTAGGCCATCCCTCTGTATCAGATGATGAAAAAGACAGATAATTTTTTCTGGAGTGATGCCGGTAATACAGCGTTTGAGGACTTAAAGAAACAGCTGCCTGAGCCGCCCGTGCTTGCTGTCCTGTTGATAAGGAGCCTTTGTTATTATATGTGGCTGCTAATAGTCGGGCTGTCAGCGTAGCCGTTGTGGTGGAAAGGAAGGAGGCAGGCAAGGAATATTCGGTTCAAAGGCCGGTTTACTATATCAGTGAGGTGCTTATTGAGTCCAAGCAGAGATATCTGCACTGACAGAAGCTTGTATACGGGGTGTTCTTGGCCAGCCGGAAGCTTAAACACTATTTTCTGGGTCATCCCATCACTGTGGTTAGCTCTGCTCCTTTGGGAGATATCATCCAAAATAGGGTAGCAACTGGCCGGGTTACTATGTGGGCTATTGAGCTTGGACCTCATGGGTTAAAATATGTGCCCCGCACGGCCATCAAGACTCAGACGCTGGTGGATTTCATCAATGATTGGACAGAGCTGCAGATGCCTGAGGAAAAGCTAGATAACACATATTGGACTATTCATTTTGATGGGTCCAGGCAGTTGGAGGGCTCGGGGGCTGGAGTTGTGCTTGCTTCCCCTCGAGGTGATAAATTTTGTTATGTTCTCCATTTGATGTTTCCCTGCACTAACATTGTAGCTGAGTATGAGGCCTTGATCCACGATCTTTCGATGGCTAAGGAGATAAATTTAAGCCGGGTTAGGTGCTTCAGCGACTCGGACTTGGTGGCTCAGCAAGTCTCTGGTACCTGGCATTCTAAGGATCCACTCATGGCGGCTTATCTGCAAGAGGTGGATCTTATTGCTGGTCACTTCAAGGGTTATCAAGTTGAGCACGTTGATCGGAGGAAAAATGAAGCAGCGGATGCTTTAAGCTGGTTGGGTTCTCAGTGTAAGCCAGTGCCGCCTAATGTTTTTCTTGATGTTTTGCATAACCCGTCGGTCAAGTTACCTACAGAGGAGGATTTGGCTATCCCTGACCCAGAAGCTCAGTTGGTGGCGGCTCTTCATGTAATTCCAGATTGGACAGTTCCTTATTTGGCTTATATGACCCAGGGCGAGTTACCTGAGGATGAAACCTTCGCCAGGCAGATAACCCGGTGGTCTAAGTCAATGACAATTGTTAATGGAGAGTTACATCATCACAGTGTCACAGGAGCATTTCAATGTTGTGTTTCTCCAGAGGAAGGTTGTGAGATCCTGCGTGAGATTCATGAATGAGACTATGGTCATCATGTTGGTTCAAAATCCCTTGTGGCTAAAGCTTTTCGTCATGGGTTTTATTGGCTCACAGCTCATGCTGATGCGGAGGACCTGGTCAGAAGGTGTGATGGATGTCAGAAATTTTCACGACGAGCTCATGTGCCGGCTCAAGAATTGTGGATGATTCCAATTACTTGGTCGTTTGTAGTTTGGGGGCTTGATATGGTTGGGCCTTTCAAAAGATCCAAGGATAAGAAGACCCACCTTTTGGTGGCAGTCGATAAGTTCACTAAGTGGGTAGAGGCAGAGCCGAACAGTAAGTGTGATGCAGCAACGACGGTTCAATTCATTAAGAAGGTGATCTTCCATTTTGGCTTTCCACACAGCATCATAACAAACAATGGCACTAATCTCTCTAAAGGTGCCATGGAAGAATTTTGTCAACGTGAGCACATCCGGATTGATGTGTCGTTAGTGGCTCACCCCCAATCTCATGGTCAAGCTGAGAGAGAAAATCAAGAGATCCTAAAAGGCATCAAGCCCCGGCTTATGGTTCCCCTGTAGAGAATGTCGGGTTGTTGGGTGGAGGAGTTACCTTCCGTGTTATGGAACATCAATACCACCCCTAACAGATCTAAGGGATACATGTTGGGGAATGTAGTAATTTCAGAATTTTCCTACGCACACACATGATCATGGTGATGCATAGCAACGAGAGGGGAGAGGTTGTCCACGTACCCTCGTAGACCGAATTCAGAAGCGTTAGCACAACGCGGTTGATGTAGTCGTACGTCTTCACGATCCGACTGATCCAAGTACCGAACGCACGGCACCTCCGAGTTCTTCATATGTTCAACTCGATGACGTCTCGCGAGCTCCGATCCAGCAAAGCTTCACAGGAGAGTTTCGTCAGCACGACGGCGTGGTGAAGGTGATGATGATGCTACCGATGCAGGGCTTCGCCTAAGCACCGCTATGATATGTTCGAGGTGGATTATGGTCGAGGGGGGCGTCACACACGGCTAAGAGATCAATGATCAATTGTTGTGTCTATGGGGTGCCCCCTGCCCCCGTATATAAAGGATCAAGGGGAGGAGGTGGCCGGCCATGGAGAGGCGCGCCCAAGGGGGTCAATCCTACTCCAAGTAGGTTTGCCCCCTCTTTCCTAGCCTAGTAGGAGAGGGGAAGGAAAGGGAGTGGAGGAGAAGGAAAGAGGGGGCCGGCCCCCCTTGCCCTAAACCAATTCGGTTTGGGACTTGGGGGGCGCGCCCCACACTTCCCTTGCTGCCCTCTATTTCCACTAAGGCCCATGTAAGCCCATTAAGCCCCGGGGGGGGGGGTTCCGGTAACCCCCGGTACTTCCGTATTTATCCGGTAACCCCCGGAACCCTTCCAGTGTCCGAATATAACCTTCCAATATATCAATCTCTATGTCTCGACCATTTTGAGACTCCTCATCATAACCCCGATCTCATCCGGGAGTCCGAACTACCTTCCGTACATCAAATCACATAAACTCATAATACCGATTGTCACCAAACTTTAAGCGTGTGGACCCTACGGGTTCGAGAACTATGTAGACATGACCGAGACATGTTTCCGGTCAATAACCAATAGGGGAACCTAGATGCTCATATTGGCTCCCACATATTCTACGAAGATCTTTATCGGTCAACCCGCATTACAACATACGTTGTTCCCTTTGTCATCGGTATGTTACTTGCCCGAGATTCGATTGTCGGTTTCTCAATACCTAGTTCAATCTCGTTACCAACAAGTCTCTTTTACTCGTTCCGTAATACATCATCCCGCAACTAACTCAGTAGTTACAATGCTTGCAAGGCTTATAGTGATGTGCATTACCGAGTGGGCCCAGAGATACCTCTCCGACAATCGGAGTGACAAATCCTAATCTCAAAATACGCCAACTCAACAAGTACCTTTGGAGACACCTGTAGAGCGCCTTTATAATCACCCAGTTACGTTGTGATGTTTGGTAGCTCACAAAGTGTTCCTCCGGTAAACGGGAGTTGCATAATCTCATAGTCATAGGAACATGTATAAGTCATGTAGAAAGCAATAGCAACATACTAAACGATCAAGTGATAAGCTAACAGAATGGGTCAAGTCAATCACATCATTCTCCTAATGATGTGATCCTGTTAATCAATTGACAACTCATGTCTATGGTTAGGAAACTTAACCATCTTTGATTAACGAGCTAGTCAAGTAGAGGCATACTAGTGACACTATGTTTGTCTATGTATTCACACATGTATTATGTTTCCTGTTAATACAATTCTAGCATGAATAATAAAAATTTATCATGAAATAAGGAAATAAATAATAACTTTATTATTGCCTCTAGGGCATATTTCCTTTAGTCTCCCACTTGCACTAGAGTCAATAATCTAGTTCACATCGCCATGTGATTTAACACCAATAGTTCACATCACACTGTGATTAACACCCATAGTTCACATCATCATGTGACCAACACCCAAAGGGTTTACTAGAGTCAATAATCTAGTTCACATTGCTATGTGATTAACACCCAAAGAGTACTAAGGTGTGACCATGTTTTGCTTGTGAGAGAGGTTTAGTCTACGGGTCTGCCACATTCAGATCCGTATGTATTTTGCAAATTTCTATGTCAACAATGCTCTGCACGGAGCTACTCTAGCTAATTGCTCCCACTTTCAAAATGTATCCAGATTGAGACTTACAGTCATCTGGATCACTATCAAAATTTGCATCGATGTAACCCTTTACGACGAACCTTTTTTCACGTCCATAATCGATAAACATATCCTTATTCCACTAACGATAATTTTGACCATTGTCCAGTGATCTACTCCTAGATCACTATTATACTCCCTTATTAAACACAGTCTAGGGTATACAATAGATCTAGTACACAGCATGGCATACTTTATAGAAACTATGGCTGAGGCATAGGGAATGACTTTCATTCTCTTTCTATCTTCTGCCGTGGTCGGGCTTTGAGTCTTGCTCAATTTCACACCTTGTAACACAGGTTAGAACTCTTTCTTTGACTGTTCCATTTTGAACTACTTCAAAATCTTGTCAAGGTATGTACTCATTGAAAAAAACTTATCAAGCGTCTTGATCTATCTCTATAGATCTTGATGCTCAATATGTAAGTAGCTTCACTGAGGTCTTTATTTGAAAAACTACTTTCAAATACTCCTTTATGCTTTCCATAGAATTCTACATTATTTCCAATCAACAATATGTCATTCACATATATTTAACAGAAATGTTGTAGTCCTCCCACTCACTTTCTTGTAAATACAGGCTTCACCACAAGTCTGTATAAAACTATATTCTTTGATCAACTCATCAAAGCGTATATTGCAACTCTGAGATGCTTGCACTAGTCCATAATGGATTGCTGGAGCTTGCACATTTTGTTAGCACCTTTAGGATCGACAAAACCTTCTGGTTATATCATATACAACTCTTCTTTAAGAAATCCATTACGGAATACAGTTTTGACATCCATTTGCCAGATTTCATAAAATGCGGCAACTGCTAACATGATTCAGACATACTGTTAAGCATCGATACGAGTGAAATAATCTCATCCTAGTCAAAACCTTGAACTTTTCAAAAACATTTTGCGACAATTCGAGCATTATAGATAGTAACACTACTATCAGCGTCCGTCTTCCTCTTGAAGATCCATTTATTCTTAATGACTCACCGATCATCGGGCAAGTCAATCAAAGTCCATACTTTGTTCTCATACATGGATCCCATCTCAGATTTCATGGCCTCAAGCCATTTCGCGGAATCTGGGCTCATCATCGCTTCCTCATAGTTCGTAGGTTCGTCATGGTCAAGTAACATGACATCCAGGACAGGATTACCGTACCACTCTGGTGCGGATCTTACTCTGGTTGTCCTACGAGGTTCGGTAGTAACTTGATCTGAAGATACATGATCATCATCATTAGCTTCCTCACTAATTGGTGTAGGAGTCACATGAATAGATTTCTGTGATGAACTACTTTCCAATCAGGGAGCAGGTACAGTTACCTCATCAAGTTCTACTTTCCTCCCACTCACTTCTTTAAAGAGAAACTCCTTCTCTAGAAAGGATCCATTCTAAGCAACAAATTTCTTGCCTTCGGATCTGTGATAGAAGGTGAACCCAACGGTCTCCTTTGGGTATCCTATGAAGACACATTTCTCCGATTTGGGTTTGAGCTTAGCAGGATGAAACTTTTTCACATAAGCATCGCAACCCCATATTTTAAGAAATGACAACTTTGATTTCTTGCCAAACCATAGTTCATATGGCATCGTCTCAACGGATTTAGATGGTGCCCTATTTACCATGAATGCAGTTGTCTCTAATGCATAACCCCAAAACGATAGTGGTAAATCGGTAAGAGACATCATAGATTGCACCATATCTAATATAGTATGGTTACGATGTTTGGACACACCATTAAGCTGTGGTGTTCTAGGTGGCGTGAGTTGCGAAACTATTCTGCATTGTTTCAAATGAAGACCAAACGTGTAACTCAAATATTCTCCTCTACTATTAGATCATGGAAACTTTATTTTCTTGATACCATGATTTTCCACTTCACTCTGAATTTATTTGAACTTTTCAAATGTTTCAGATTTATGTTTCATCAAGAAGATATACCCATATCTTACTCAAATCATCTATGAAGATCAGAAAATAATGATACCTGCCGCAAGCCTCAACACTCAATAGACTGCATACATCAGTATGTATTATTTCCAACAAGTCTGTTGCTTGCTCCATTGTTCCGGAGAACGGAGTCTTAGTCATCTTGCCCATGAGGCATGGTTCGCAAGCATCAACTGATTCATAATCAAGTGATTCCAAAAGCCCATCAGCATGGATTTTCTTCATGCGCTTTACACCAATATGACCTAAACGGCAGTGTCACAAATAGGTTGCACTATCATTATTAACTTTGCATCTTTTGGCTTCAATATTATGAATATGTGTATCACTATGATCGAGAATCAATAAACCATTCACCTTGGGTGTATGACCACATAAGGTTTTATTCATGTAAATAGAATAACAATTATTCTTTGGCATAAATGAATAACCGTATTGCAATAAACATGATCCAATCATATTATGCTCAACGCAAACACCAAATAACATTTATTTTAGGTTCAACACTAATCCCGAAGGTAAGGGAGTGTGCTATGGTGATCATATCATTCTTGGAACTACTTCCAACACACATCGTTACTTCACCCTTAACTAGTCTCTGTTCATTCTACAACTCCCGTTTCAAGTTACTACTCTTAGCAACTGAAATAGTATCAAATACCGAGGGGTTTCTATAAACACTAGTAAAGTACGCATCAATAACATGTATATCCAATATACCTTTGTTCACTTTGCCATCCTTCTTATCTGCCAAATACTTGGAGCAGTTCTGCTTCCAGTGACTAGTCCCTTTGCAGTAAAAGCACTAAATCTCAGGCTTAGGTCCAGACTTGAGCTTCTTCACTTGAGAAAAAACTTGCTTGTCGTTCTTCTTGAAGTTCCCCTTCTTCCCTTTGCCCTTTTCTTGAAACTAATGGTCTTGTTAACCATCAACACTTGATGCTTTTCTTGATTTCTACCTTCGTCGATTTCAACATCACGAAGAGCTTGGGAATCGTTTCCATTATCCCTTGCATATTATAGCTCATTATGAAGTTCTAGCAACTTGGTGATAGTGACTAGAGAACTCTGTCAATCACTATCTTATCTAGAAGATTAACTCCCACTTGATTCAAGTGATTGTAGTACTCAGACAATCTGAGCACATGCTTACTGGTTGAGCTATTCTCCTCCATCTTGTAGGCAAAGTAATGTCAGAGGTCTCATACCTCTCGACACGGGCATGAGTATGAAATACCAATTTCAACTCTTGGAACATCTTATATGCTCTATGGCATTCAAAACATTTTTGAAGTCCCGGTTCTAAGCCGTAAAGCATGGTGTACTAAACTATCAAGTAGTAATCATACCGAGCTTTGCCAAACATTCATAATGTCTGCATATGCTCTTGCAATAGGTCCGTCACCTAGTGGTGCATCAAGGACATAATTCTTCTGTCCAGCAATGAGGATAATACTCAGATCACAGATCCAATCCGCATCATTGCTACTAACATCTTTCAACTTAGTTTTTCTCTAGGAACATATCAAAATAAACGGGGAGCTATGTCATGAGCTATTGATCTACAACATAGTTATGCAAATACTATCAGGACTAAGTTCATGATAAATTTAAGTTCAATTAATCATATTACTTAAGAACTCCCACTTAGATAGACATCCCTCTAATCATCTAAGTGATCACGTGATCCATATCAACTAAACCATGTTCGATCATCACGTGAGATGGAGTAGTTTTCAATGGTGAACATCACTATGTTGATCATATCTACTATATGATTCACGATCGACCTTTCGCTCTCAGTGTTCCGAGGCCATATCTGCATATGCTAGGATCGTCAAGTTTAACCCGAGTATTCTGCGTGTGCAAAACTGGCTTGCACCATTATAGATGAACGTAGAGCTTATCACACCCGATCATCATGTGGTGTCTCGGCACAACGAACTTTGGCAACAGTGCATTCTCAGGGAGAACACTTGTACCTTGAAATTTAGTGAGAGATCGTCTTATAATGCTACTGCCGAACTAAGCAAAAATAAGATTTATAAAATATAAACAACACATGGAATCCAAATATGTGACATGATATGGCCATCATAATCTTGTGCTTTTGATCTCCATCTGCAAAGTATTGTCATGATCTCCATTGTTACCGGCATGACACTATGATCTCCATCATCTTGATCTTTTATCAACGTGTCGTCACATGGTCGTCTCACCAGCTATTGCTTTTGCAACTATTGCTTTCGCATAGCGATAAAGTAAAGTAATTACATAGCACTTGCATCTTATGTAAATAAGGAGACAACCATAAGGCTCCTGCCAGTTGCCGATAACTTTAACAAAACATGATCATTTCATACAACAATTTATATCTCATCACGTCTTGACCATATCACATCACAACATGCCCTACAAAAACAAGTTAGACGTCCTCTACTTTGTTGTTGCAAGTTTTACATGGCTGCTACGGGCTGATCAAGAACCATTCTTACCTACGCATCAAAACCACAACGATAGTTTGTCAAGTTAGTGTTGTTTTAACCTTCACATGGACCGGGCGTAGCCACAATCGGTTCAACTAAATTTGGAGAAGCTGACACCCGCCAGCCACCTGTGTGCAAAGCACGTCGGTAGAACTAGTCTCACGTAAGCATACACGTAATGTCGGTCCGGGCCGCTTCATCCAACAATACTGCCGAACCAAAGTATAACATGCTGGTAAGCAGTATGACTTGTATCGCCCACAACTCACTTGTGTTCTACACGTGCATATAACATCTACGCATAAACCTGGCTCGGATACCACTGTTGGGGAACGTAGTAATTTCAAAATTTTCCTACGCACACACAGGATCATGGTGATGCATAGCAACGAGAGGGGAGAGGTTGTCCACGTACCCTCGTAGACCGAATGTGGAAGCATTAGCACAACGCGGTTCATGTAGTCGTACGTCTTCACGATCCGACCGATCGAAGTACCAAACGCACGTCACCTCCGAGTTCTGCACACGTTCAACTCGATGAAGTCCCGCAAGCTCTGATCCAGCAAATCTTCACAAGAGAGTTTCGTCAGCACGACGGCGTGGTGATGGTGATGATGATGCTACCGACGCAGGGCTTCGCCTAAGCACTGTTATGATATGATCGAGGTGGATTATGGTGGAGGGGGGCACCGCAGACGGCTAAGAGATCAATGATCAATTATTGTGTCTATGGGGTGCCCCCTGCCCCCATATATAAAGGGTCAAGGGGAGGAGGCAGTCAGCAAGGGAGAGGCACGCCCAAGGGGGGGGGGGCAATCCTACTCCAAGTAGGTTTGCCCCCTCTTTCCTAGTCCTAGTAGGAGAGGGGGAGGAAAGGGATAGGAGGAGAAGGAAAGAGGGGGCCAACCCCCCTTGCCGTAAACCAATTCGGTTTGGGCCATGGGGGGGCGTGCCCCACACTTCCCTTGCTGCCCTCTATTTCCACTAAGGTCCATGTAAGCCCATTAAGGCCCCAGGGGGGGTTCCGGTAACCCCCGGTACTCCAGTATTTATTCGGTAACCCCCGAAACCCTTCCGGTGTCCGAATATAACCTTCCAATATATCAATCTTTATGTCTCCACAATTTCGAGACTCCTCGTCATATCCTCGATCTCATCCGGGACTCCGGACTACCTTCGGTACATCAAATCACATAAACTCATAATATCGATTGTCACCGAACTTAAAGCGTGCGGACCCTACGGGTTCGAGAACTATGTAGACATGACCGAGACACGTTTCCGGTCAATAACCAATAGCGGAACCTGGATGCTCATATTAGCTCCCACATATTCTACGAAGATCTTTATCGGTCAAACCGCATAACAACATACGTTGTTCCCTTTGTCATCGGTATGTTACTTGCCCGAGATTCGATCGTCTGTATCTCCATACCTAGTTCAATCTCGTTACCGACAGGTCTCTTTTACTCGTTCCGTAATACATCATCCCGCAACTAACTCATTAGTTACAATGCTTGCAAGGCTTATAGTGATGTGCATTATCGAGTGGGCCCAGAGATACCTCTCCGACAATCATAGTGATAAATCCTAATCTCGAAATACGCCAACTCAACAAGTACCTTCGGAAACACCTATAGACAACCTTTATAATCACCCAGTTACATTTTGACATTTGGTAGCACACAAAGTGTTCCTCCGGTAAACAGGAGTTGCATAATCACATAGCCATAGGAACATGTATAAGTCATGAAGAAAGCAATAGCAACATACTAAACAATCAAGTGCTAAGCTAACGGAATGGGCCAAGTCAATCACATCATTCTCCTAATGATGTGATCTCGTTAATCAAATGACAACTCATGTCTATGGTTAGGAAACTTAACCATCTTTGATTAACGAGCTAGTCAAGTAGAGGCATACTAGTGACACTATGTTTGTCTATGTATTCACACATGTATTATGTTTTCGGTTAATACAATTCTAGCATGAATAATAAACATTTATCATGAAATAAGGAAATAAATAATAACTTTATTATTGCCTCTAGGGCATATTTCCTTCAATACACGCCTTTCTTCATGCTTTACGGAGCAGAGGCGGTTCTCCACTACAAAAAAAGACACATCTGTGACATTTTGGGCCGAACGAATTTTTTTCCTGTCATACATATGACAGTTCTATGACGATAATTGTGACAAAACCTGGTATCATCATAGATGTGGTGGGCTCCTACTTCTATGACAAAAAATCATGACAGAAAATGGGCTTTTCATCCTGGGCGGGCCGGAGACGCAGCTGCATGACATTCTTTGGGCCGTCCATGACGGAAAAAACCGTGGTAGAAGCGAGGGGGAGGAAAATTTCGGGGAGTTCCCGGTTACTGTGGGAGGTCGGGGGAAGAGCTATGCACGTTTCTCTCATACACGTACGCACATGTGTGCGAGCCATTGGTTCTAACTGAACCCGAGCGAGGCGTTGGGCTCTAACTAAACCCGAGCGATTGCACTGCAGGCTACGAGTTACTGAACCCAAGCAATCGATCGATGGCTATTAACAGAACCTGATCGAGCGATTCCTTGGCTACTACTACTAACTGAAGCCGATCGATGGGATGAACAGTGAGCGTTGCGTGGGGGGGGGGTGGATGAACAGTGAGCGGTGGCGTTGCCTCTGGATGAACAGGACCCCGTGGTGTGGTGGAGGGCTGGATGAACAGTACACGGTGGAGGGGTACCCATGAAGGAGTGGATGAACAGGACCCCATGGTGTGGAGGGCAGGATGAATAGTAGACGGTGGAGGGGTGCCCTTGGAGGGGTGGTTGAACAGGTGTAACACCCTCAATGCGACTATAGCTCCCACGTGTCGAGGCACGACTTAGAGACATAATCGCATTGAAGGCATATGTTGCAAGTTAGGCAATCTTCACAACATCCCATATAATATGAATAATAAAGGGGAGATAACATAGTTGGCTTACACTCGCCACGTCAATCAAGTACATAAATAACATTACATCATCCATACACTCAAGGCCCGACTACAGCGCCAAAATAAAAGAGAACCCAACATGCGACACGGTCCCAATCACCCCCAACTGGGCACCACTACTGATCATCGGGAAAGGAAACATAATATCGTTGAGAGTCTTTGTCGAACTCCCACTTGAGGTCATAATCGTCACCTGGAGCGGAATCATCAGGCCCTGCATCTGGTGTAATAGTAATCTGTGAGCCACAGGGACTCAGCAAACTCGCACCCTCGCGATCAAGACTATTAAAGCTTATAGGTATGGCAAGGTAAAATATGAGTGGAGCTGCAGCAAGCGACTAGCAAGTATGGTGGCTAACTTATTCGCAAAAGAGAGCGAGAAGAGGAGGCAAAGCACGAGCGAGAAACTAGAGGGCAGCCTGCGCAAACATTACTCCAACACCGTGTCCACTTCACGGACTCTGCCGAGAAGAGGCCATCACGGTAACACACTCAATTGATTCATTTTTAATTATTTAAGGTTCCAGTTATCTACAACCGGACATTAACAAATTCCCATCTGCCCATAACCGCGGGCATGGATTTCGAAAGTTCAATCCCTGCAGGGGAGTCCCAACTTAGCCCATGACAAGCTCTCATGGTCAACGAAGGAATAGACCTCCTCCCAAGACGTTCCGATTAGACTCGGTATCTCGGTAACTCAAGACACTTCGACAAGTTAAAACAAGACCAGCAACACCGCCCGAATGTGCCGACAAATCCCGATAGGAGCTGCACATATCTCTTTCTCAGGGCACACTCAGATTGTCCTAGGTACGGGTAGGCCAGCCCAGAGTTGCCCCTGGTGGCCACCGGTAGCTGACAGGTGGACCAACACTTAGAGGAGCACTGGCCCGGGGGGTTAAAATAAGATGACCCTTGAGTCTGCAGAACCCAAGGGAAAGAAAAGGCTAGGTGGAAAATGGTAAAACCAAGGTTGGGCATTGCTGGAAAAGCTTTAATCAAGGCGAAATATCAAGGGGTTCCCATTATAACCCAACCGCGTAAGGAACGCAAAATCCGGGAACATAACACCGATATGACGGAAACTAGGGCGGCAAGAGTGGAACAAAACACTAGGCGAGAGGCCGAGCCTTCCACCATTTACCAAGTATATAGATGCATTAAGATAACAAGGCAATATAATGATATCCCAACAAGTAAATAAAAGATGTTCCAACAAGGAACGGCCTCCAATCTTCACCTTCAAATAGCAACGCTATAAGAGGGGCTGAGCAAAGCGGTAACATAGCCAATCAACGGTTTGCTAGGACAATGGTGGGTTAGAGGTTTGACATGACAATTTGGGAGGCTGACAAGCAAGTGGTAGGCATCGTAGCAATGGCATAGCAAAAGAGCGAGCAAACTAGCATAGCAAAGATAGTAGTGATTTCGAGGGTATGATCATCTTGCCTGCATAGTTGTCAGAGTTGACTGGATCCTCACAAGCAAACTCAACGGGCTCCTCGGTAGCGAACTCGTCTCCCGGATCTACCCAAACAAGACAAACAAGCAACAAGGACACAATCAACCACGTGCAAACTCAATCAACTCAATGCAAAGATGATATGCTATGCGGGATGAAATGACAGGAAATGCATGAACCTTGCCTCAACTTGGAATTCTAAGGATTTCACTGGAAATATGAGATGAAATCGCTTGAAAACGATATAAAGAACGCCGGAATCGGAGTTACGGTTTGGAAATGGCAAGCGATTCAAAATGACACCGGTCTGCGATTTACAGCAAGTAGGCATCTAAATGCAATGAGATGAACATGCTACAGCCACCAAACATGACAACAAAATACATGGCAGGGATGCACACAAGATGCTTAACAAAAGTCTAGCACTGAGCTACGGCCAAATCATCCATTAACAGGTTCAAACAAGCATGGCAAAAACGCAAATGGTAAAACAGATCTCAGACTTAGTGAAATTAACACTTGTCTGGAATTTCAGATCATATAGCCCTCTTCGGATTAACAAAACAACATGCTACAGGACCTGAACATGACAAAGAAAGACATGGCATGGAGCTACTCAACAAGCTTAACAAAAGTCCCTTAGTGACCTTGAGCCAAAAGGGATCACAAAATATAGTAACAAGCACACGAACATAGCAAAAACATAATCAGTTTTGAGACTTTGTGAAAACTGGGACATGCTGAAATATAACTCATGAAGGCATGTTTACGAGCTCGATGCACTCACTACGGTGCAAGTCATGGCAAGGAAAGCATATATCCACTAAGAAGGCACAAAATACAAGCTAGACATGGCAAGAACAAAGGCATAGAATGCATGAATCAACTACAATAGCATCGGCAGAATCGCAAACAAGTTGACTATCTGCCCAAATTCGCAACGAAGCAAAAGTAGAGCTCGATTGACTCAAGCTAGGTTGCTCCATAATTGCAAACAAAGACATGGATGGATAGAGAACTACAGGATTAACAAAACTTCCTTACTGATCATCCTCAAAAGAGGCACGGATCACTAGGAATCAACAAGAATATATGGCATCATGAACTAAATAATCCCAGACTTAGTGAAAACTACCAAGTCTCTGAAAACAGATTCACCGGGTGCCTCACTTTGCAAGCTTGCACAAGTCAGCACACACATCATAAAAATGCATGGGTTCCACCTCTGGAAAGATAACAAGATGCTTAACAAAACATATGAAGGACTCACAGGCATATCATGCACACAATAATCATGGCAAAAATAACAAAAGTCTAAGATGAACTAGCAGATCTGACAATTAACTCATGAAGGCCTCTTCTAACAGCATTTCGGGCATAAAGATGAGCTCAAATGAAAATGATGCAATAGAATGAAATGATGTACTCGTCGAGGCGAACATTTTGATATGCTATATGCCTAAATCGGAGCTACGGGTGCAAAGTTACAACTGGTCAAAGCTCGCATAAAAAAATGACGGGAGAGGGGAAAAGTCAACCGCTAGATCTAGGGTTCCTCGTGGCGCGCGAACCGAGGCAAGATCTGAGCTCGCCGGAGTTCGTGCTCCTGTTCACCGGAATTGGACGAAGCTCCCCGGAGAGAGGGGGGCCGAGGTCGCCGGACGGCGAGGACGAAGCGGGGCCGAGGCGGCGGAGACCGGGGCGGCGGCGGCTCGGGTCGCCGCGGTGGTCGGCGACGACGGCGAGGCGGAGGAGGCGGCGAGTGGCGAAGTCCGGCGATGCAGCGGCGATGCGGCGCTGGCCACCGGAGCCGAGGGAAGCGGCGGCGCTCGGGCGCGGGCACTGGGAGGCACGGGCGGCGGTGGATGGGCTCGCGGGGGCCCGGTTTGGGCCTCCCGGGTCGCGGCGGGTGAGGGACGGCGGCGGCCACGTGGCGGCATGCCACTGGCTGCGGGTGGCGGCGGGTGAGATCCGGACGTTGGCCGGCTCGTCCGGACACATCCGGTGCGGCGGAAAGAGGTTTTTTTAGGGTTAGGGGGAGAGAATCCGAGATTTAGAATGGGGGGGTGTATATATAGGCATAGAGGGAGTTAGGAGAGTCCAAATGAGGTGCGGTTTTCGGCCACGCGATCGTGATCGAACGCTCTAGGACATGGAGCAGAGTTTGGTGGGTTTTGGGCCAAATTGGAGGGGTGTTGGGCTGCAACACACACGAGGCCTTTTCGGTCCCTCAGTTAACCGTTGGAGTATCAAACGAAGTCCAAATGATACGAAACTTGACAGGCGGTCTACCGGTAGTAAACCAAGGCCGCTTGGAAAGTCTCGGTCCAATCCGGAAATGTTTAATCCCCACACACGAAAGAAAGCTAGAATTGTCCACGGGAAGAGAACGAAGCGCCGGAATGCAAAACGGACAATGGGAAAAATGCTCGAATGCATGAGACGAACACGTATGCAAATGCAATGCACATGATGACATGATATGAGATGCATGACAAAGACAACAACACATGGAGACAAAAACCCGAACCCGAGGAAATAAAATAACTTAACTCGGAAATGGCAAGAGTTGGAGTACAAATTGGGAAAGTTACATCCGGGGTGTTACAACACTCCACCACTACGAAAAGATCTCGTCCCGAGATCTAGGACTGAAAGAACACCGGGTACTCATAACGGAGGTGATCCTCGCGTTCCCAGGTAGCTTCACGGTCGGAATGGTGTGACCACTTGACTTTGAGAAATTTGATTGACTTGTTGCGAGTCTTGCGTTCAGTCTCTTCAAGAATAGCAACTGGGTGCTCACGATAAGAGAGATCTTCTTGGAGCTCAATGTCCTCGAAGTTGACGGTGCGGTCAGGAGTCTTGAAGCACTTACGAAGCTGAGAGACATGAAACACGTCATGTACATTTGCAAAGTTTGAAGGAAGCTCGAGTTGATAGGCGAGGTCGCCTCTCTTGCTGACAATCTTGAAAGGTCACACGTATCTAGGAGCAAGCTTCCCTTTGATACCGAAGCGACGAGTACCTTTCAAAGGAGAGACACGGAGGTAAACATGATCTCCGATCTCGAAAGCCAAATCACGGTGCTTACTATCATAGTAGCTCTTCTGGCGGGATTGGGCTGCTTTGAGGTTATCACGAATGACTTTGCACATTTCTTCTGCTTCTGTGATTAAGTCATTACCCAAAAGCTGATGTTCACCGGTTTTAGACCAGTTGAGAGGGGTACGACACTTCCTGCCATACAGAATTTCAAAAGGGGCCTTGCCCGAACTTGCTTGAAAACTGTTGTTATAGGAGAATTCAGCATAAGGAAGACAATCCTCCCACTTCATGCCGAAGGAGATCACACAAGCCCTGAGCATATCTTCAAGAATCTGGTTGACACGCTCGACTTGACCGCTTGTTTGAGGATGGAAAGTTGTGCTGAAGCGGATGTTGGTACCCATGGCCTTCTGAAAAGAATCCCAAAACTTCGAGGTAAAGATGCTGCCACGGTCTGAGGAGATCACTTGAGGAATACCGTGCAGAGAGACAATACGAGAGGTATAGAGTTCCGCCAATTGAGCTGCAGTGATCGACTCTTTGATAGGCAGAAAATGAGCCACTTTGGTGAGTTTATCCATGACAACAAATATAGCATCATTGCCACGCTTGGACTTTGGAAACCCAGTCACGATGTCCATTTCAATGTGGTCAAACTTTCATTCTGGAATGGCAAGAGGTTGGAGGAGACCAGCTGGCCTTTGGTGTTCTGCCTTCACTCTTCTACAGACATCACATTCATTCACGAATTGAGCGATCTCGCGCTTCATTCGAGTCCACCAATAAGCTTGCTTAAGGTCCTGATACATCTTCGTGCTCCCAGGGTGGATGGAGAGGAGAGAATTGTGAGCCTCGTTCATGATCACTTTACGGAGGTCACCTTTGGGCACAACAATACGATCCTCGAAGAAAAGAGTGTCCTTGTCATCAAGGCGGTAGCACTTGTACTTGGACTGACTCTTGGCAATCCCAATCTTCACCTTTTTCACCATAGCATCAAGAAGCTGGGCTTGGCGAATCTGGTCTTCTAAGGTAGGAGAGACTTGAAGGTTGGCGAGGAAACCTTGAGGAACAACTTGCAGATTAAGTTTGCAGAAAGCTTCACAAAGCTCGGGTTGATAAGGCTTAAGAATCAGACTGTTGCAGTAGGCCTTCCTACTCAAAGCGTCAGCAATCACATTAGCCTTGCCTGGAGTGTACTCAATACTCGGATTATACTCTTGAATCATTTCGACCCAACGAGTTTGCCTGAGGTTGAGATTAGGCTGAGTGAAGATGTACTTGAGACTCTTGTGATCAGTGAAAATGTCCACTTTTCTTCCCAATAGAAGATGTCTCCAAGTCAAAAGAGCATGCACAACTGCCGCCAACCCGAGATCATGAGTGGGGTAGTTCTTCTCATTAGGCTTCAACTGGCGAGATGTATAAGCAACAACTTTCTTCTCTTGCATCAAAACTGCGCCAAGACCTTGGAGAGAGGCATCACAAAAGACCTCGTACGGCTTGGATTCATCAGGCGGAGTCAGAACTGGAGCAGTCAACAATTTATCTTTCAAAGTGTTGAAAGCAATATCACACTCCAGAGACCAAATGTACTTGACGTGCTTCTGAAGAAGATTAGAGAGAGGCTTCGCGATCTTAGAAAAGTTTTCAACGAATCTTCGGCAATAGCTTGCGAGACCGAGAAAACTACGGAGTTGCTTCACATTCTGAGGAGGTTCCCAACTCACAATTGCAGACACCTTCTCAGGATTCACGGCAATGCCCTTGGCAGAGATGATATGACCAAGATAAAGAACCTCATCAAGCCAAAATTCACACTTGGAGAACTTGGCGTAGAACTGATGTTCTCTGAGCTTATCAAGAACCAAACGCAAGTGATTGGCATGATCTTCCTTGTTCTTGGAGAAAACCAGAATGTCGTCGAGATAGACCAAAACGAAGTCATTGGTGTAGGCGTTGAATATGAAGTTCATCATGCGAGAGAACGTCGGAGGAGCGTTGGCGAGGCCAAAAGACATGACAGTGTATTCATATGAACCAAAGCTTGTTCTGAATGCTGTCTTGGGAATATCTTCTTCACGAATGCGAATCTGGTGATAACCCATACGGAGATCAAGCTTTGAGAATACTTGAGCACCTTTGAGTTGTTCGAACAGCTCATTGATGTTGGGAAGTGGGTATTTGTTCTTGATGGTCTTCTTGTTCACTGGACGGTAATCAACACAAAGTCAGTCCGTTCCATCCTTCTTCTTCACAAAAAGAACACCACAACCCCACGGAGAAGAACTAGGCCGGATGAGACCCATTCTTTCTTGCTCATCGAGTTGCTTCTTCAGCTCCTCCAACTCTTCAAGTCCGAGCTTGTAAGGACGTTTGCACACAGGTTCCGTGCCAGGCTCAAGTTCAATAACGAATTCAACTGGCCGGTGCAGAGGCATTCGAGGGAGCTGTTCTGGAAAGACGTCTTGATATTCGCAAATGACTGGAATTTGAGAGATGGCATCCAATTCACCCTTCTCATTGAGAGAAAATAGACGGATAGTATCATCACGAGCGGAAAAGACAATTACATCCTCAGACGAATGAGTCAATTGAATCTGCCTGGCTGCACAATCAAGTTGAGCCTTGTGCTTAGAAAGCCAATCCATTCCGAGAATAAGATCAATATCCGAGTCACCGAGAACCGTTGGAGAAGCTAAGAACTTGTAGTCACCCAAAGTGATAGAAACATCCGGAACGAGGGAGTTAGCCTGCATGCGCTTACCGGGAGAGACAACTGCTAAAGGACTAGGCAAAACTTGTGAAACCAATTCATGCCTATTTGTAAACGGTCTCGAGATGAAGCAATGCGATGCACCAGTGTCAAAAAGAACTTTTGCGGGAATATCATTAATAGGAAGGTTACCCATGATCACATCTGATGAGTCCTCTGCCTGAGCTGCATTCATCAAATTGACCTTGGCATGCTTGGGATTATGCTTGACCACAGTTGTACTTGCCGATCTGACAGGAGGAGGAGGAGGAAGACGCCTCTGGTTGAGACACTTGTTGGCATAGTGACCCTTCTGTTGGCACTTGTTGCACGTGACCTCTGAAAGCGGACGGTGATACGGAGCACTCGATCTTGGAGCTTGAGACGAAGTCTTGTTCTGAAAGCCAGGGTTGGGTGGGTGGGAAGAACCACTGCCACCTTTACTCTTCTGCTGATACAGCTGACGGAACGGATGAGGAGGAAGCCAAAACTTCTGTTGCTTGGCCACTTGAGTAGAGGAAGAAGGAGTAACATCTCTGACTCGCTTCTTGGAAGCATCACACCTCAACTGAGCAGCCTCTTGTTTCAGTGCCATGTTGTAGAACTCATCGTACCTCAAGGGCTCAAAGAGAACAAGAGCGAGCTGAATTTCTTCTCTGAGACCACCCCTGAACTGATATATCATGCTCTTCTCATCAGGGACGTCCTGCTTGGCAAAGCGGGCAAGCTTCTGGAACAACTTGTTGTAGTCGTAGACAGACAAAGAGCCTTGCTTCAGATTGCAGAATTCCTCACGCTTGCTTTCAACCACGCTCTGCGGAATATGATGAGCTCGGAAATCTCGACGGAAATCATCCCAAGTGATAACACGTCCACCTCTGGAATCCTTGTACTGCTGGAACCATTCTGCAGCTTGATCTTTGAGTTGGAAGGAAGCGAACTTAACAAAGTTCTCAGGCCTGACGTTACTGCACTCGAAATGCTTACACAGATCCACAAGCCAATCGTCAGCATCGGTTGCCTCAACACAATTGCTGAAAGTCTTTGGCCTGTTAGCAAGGAACTGGTTGAGTGTAGCAAAGTGACCCTGATTGCCGCCTTGATTCCCTTGACTGCCTTGATTGCGCTCTTGGAGAATTTGCATGATCAGCTGTGTGTTTGCATTGGTTGCGGCCATCACAGCTTGACATGCCTCTGGAGGAGGTGGAGGTGGTGGCGGATCAGGATTCAGAGTCGTGCGCATTGGAGGAGCCATCCTGAAGAGGTTGACCACCATTAGCACATTGACAGACAAATATTGAAGCTGAATCCAACGGAATGAAAATTGCAACATATAGTCTTCACATCCGAACAAAATGAACGAATGCATTCCTCTTGAAATGGTCACATATCCATAAATTGAGAAGCCACGTAGAGTTAAGGTAGAGAAATAAACCAACAAGGTACGGATCAAGAACGAATAATCGGTAAGAAATCCCAATCTCAAACCAATATCCGTGGAAGAAGAACTAGAGCTACTAGAATTCCCACCTATGAAACTCCCAAACTTTTCTGGTTATGCAATCAGGTGTTGGGGATACAGGGGAAGCATAATATCTCACCCAAACTAGCAATTCCTACGTCCAGCTGTATCCATCCTTCAACACATAACCAAGAAACCTTCGGAAACCATCTACCTCAACCTTCGAAAAGCATCCGTTATACAAGTTATGGCGATACTCCCGAACTCCCGCCCCAGTACTCGGTGGCGTCGAGGTTATCTCACCAATGAACTGCATAAAAGAGATTTTCCATGTCGGCATACTAGACTCAAGTATTCCAGAATTTCAACGATAAAATTATGAAGACAACACCTCAGAGCTCAACTCCCCGGGACACTTCCACTAAACCCCTGACAGGAGGCACCAAGACAATGTTCTCATCATAAAACCATCGGAACGATTCCAAGATACCCGCGTGATCCTAAAATTCTTTTTGGTGAAATTTGAGAAGATAAGAGTCAAAACTCTATGTCAGGATGCCTTACTAGAGCGATGAGGAGACTGGGAAGTAAAAAGAATTCCTAATCTCTCCAATATATAATTCCTAAATGACTCAAAACATTTTTTCTAGACACAACTCGGCCGCGAAAAATGATCAAGCAATGGGGCTCCTAAGGTCGGGGACGGCTCTGATTACCAACTTGTAACACCCTCGATGCGACTATAGCTCACACGTGTCGAGGCACGACTTAGAGACATAATCGCATTGAAGGCATATGTCGCAAGTTAGGCAATCTTCACAACATCCCATATAATATGAATAATAAAGGGGAGATAACATAGTTGGCTTACACTCGCCACGTCAATCAAGTACATAAATAACATTACATCATCCATACACTCAAGGCCCGACTACGGCGCGAAAATAAAAGAGAACCCAACATTCGACACAGTCCCAATCACCCCCAACTGGGCACCACTACTGATCATCGGGAAAGGAAACATAATATCATTGAGAGTCTTCGTCGAACTCCCACTTGAGCTCATAATCGTCACCTGGAGCGGAATCATCAGGCCCTGCATCTGGTGTAATAGTAATCTGTGAGCCACAGGGACTCAGCAATCTCGCACCCTCGTGATCAAGACTATTAAAGCTTATAGGTATGGCAAGGTAAAATATGAGTGGAGCTGCAGCAAGCGACTAGCAAGTATGGTGGCTAACTTATTCGCAAAGGAGAGCGAGAAGAGGAGGCAAAGCACGAGCGAGAAACTAGAGGGCAGCCTGCACAAACATTACTCCAACACCGTGTCCACTTCCCGGACTCCGCCGAGAAGAGGCCATCACAGTAACACACTCAATTGATTCATTTTTAATTATTTAAGGTTCCAGTTATCTACAACCGGACATTAACAAATTCCCATCTGCCCATAACCGCGGGCATGGCTTTCGAAAGTTCAATCCCTGCAGGGGAGTCCCAACTTAGCCCATGACAAGCTCTCATGGTCAACGAAGGAATAGACCTCCTCCCAAGACGTTCCGATTAGACTCGGTATCTCGGTAACTCAAGACACTTCGACAGGTTACAACAAGACCAGAAACACCGCCCGAATGTGCCGACAAATCCCGATAGGAGCTGCACATATCTCTTTCTCAGGGCACACTCAGATTGTGCTAGGTACGGGTAGGCCAGCCCAGAGTTGCCCCTAGTGGCCACCGGTAGCTGACAGGTGGACCAACACTCAGAGGAGCACTGGCCCGGGGGGTTAAAATAAGATGACCCTTGAGTCTGCAGAACCCAAGGGAAAGAAAAGGCTAGGTGGCAAATGGTAAAACCAAGGTTGGGCATTGCTGGAAAAGCTTTAATCAAGGCGAAATATCAAGGGGTTCCCATTATAACCCAACCGCGTAAGGAACGCAAAATCCGGGAACATAACACCGATATGACGGAAACTAGGGCGGCAAGAGTGGAACAAAACACTAGGCGAGAGGCCGAGCCTTCCACCCTTTACCAAGTATATAGATGCATTAAGATAACAAGGCAATATAATGATATCCCAACAAGTAAATAAAAGATGTTCCAACAAGGAACGGCCTCCAATCTTCACCTGCAACTAGCAACGCTATAAGAGGGGCTGAGCAAAGCGGTAACATAGCCAATCAACGGTTTGCTAGGACAATGGTGGGTTAGAGGTTTGACATGACAATTTGGGAGGCTGACAAGCAAGTGGTAGGCATCGTAGCAATGGCATAGCAAAAGAGCGAGCAAACTAGCATAGCAAAGATAGTAGTGATTTCGAGGGTATGATCATCTTGCCTGCACAGTTGTCAGAGTTGACTGGATCCTCACAAGCAAACTCAACGGGCTCCTCGGTAGCGAACTCGTCTCCCGGATCTACCCAAACAAGACAAACAAGCAACAAGGACACAATCAACCACGTGCAAACTCAATCAACTCGATGCAAAGATGATATGCTATGCGGGATGCGATGCGGGATGCCAAATGCAAGATATGACAGGAAATGCATGAACCTTGCCTCAACTTGGAATTCCAAGGGTTCCACTAGAAATATGAGATGAAATCGCTTGAAAACGATATAAAGAACGCCGGAATTGGAGTTACGGTTTGGAAATGGCAAGCGATTCAAAATGACACCGGTCTCCGATTTACAACAAGTAGGCATCTAAATGCAATGAGATGAACATGCTACAGCCACCAAACATGACAACAAAATACATGGCAGGGATGCACACAAGATGCTTAACAAAAGTCTAGCACTGAGCTATGGCCAAATCATCCATTAACAGGTTCAAACAAGCATGGCAAAAACGCAAATGGTAAAACAGATCTCAGAATTAGTGAAATTAACACTTGTCTGAAATTTCAGATCATATGGCCCTCTTCGGAGCAACAAAACAACATGCTACAGGACCTGAGCATGACAAAGAAAGACATGGCATGGAGCTACTCAACAAGCTTAACAAAAGTCCCTTAGTGACCTTGAGCCAAAAGGTATCACAAAATATAGTAACAAGCACACGAACATAGCAAAAACATAATCAGTTTTCAGACTTTGTGAAAACTGGGACATGCTGAAATATAACTCACGAAGGCATGTTTACGAGCTCGATGCACTCACTACGGTGCAAGTCATGGCAAGGCAAGCATACATCCACTAAGAAGGCACAAAATACAAGCTAGACATGGCAAGAACAAAGGCATAGAATGCATGGATCAACTACAATAGCATCGGCAAAATCGCAAACAAGTTGACTATCTGCCCAAATTCGCAACGATGCAAAAGTAGAGCTCGATTGACTCAAGCTAGGTTGCTCTATAATTGCAAACAAAGACATGTATGGATAGAGAACTACAGGATTAACAAAACTTCCTTACTGATCATCCTCAAAAGAGGCACGGATCACTAGGAATCAACAAGAACATATGGCATCATGAACTAAATAATCCCAGACTCAGTGAAAACTACTAAGTCTTTGAAAACAGATTCACCGGGTGCCTCACTTTGCAAGCTTGCACAAGTCAGCACAAACATCATAAAAATGCATGGGTTCCATCTCTGGAAATATAACAAGATGCTTAACAAAACATATGAAGGACTCACAGGCATATCATGCACACAATAATCATGGCAAAAATGACAAAAGTCTAAGATGAACTAGCAGATCTGACAATTAACTCACGAAGGCCTCTTCTAACAGAATTTCGGGCAGCAGGATGAGTTCAAATGAAAATGATGCAATAGAATGAAATGATGTACTCGTCAAGGCGAACATTTTGATATGCTATATGCCCAAATCGGAGCTACGGATGCAAAGTTACAGCTGGTCAAAGCTCGCATAAAAAATGACGGGAGAGGGGAAAAGTCAACCGCTAGATCTAGGGTTCCTCGCGGCGCGCGAACCGAGGCCAGATCTGAGCTCACCGGAGTTCGTGCTCCTGTTCACCAGAATTGGATGAAGCTCGCCGGAGAGAGGGGGGCCGAGGTCGCCGGACGGCAAGGATGAAGCGGGGCCGAGGCGGCGAAGACCGGGGCGGCGGCGGCTCGGGTCGCCGCGGTGGTCGGCGACGACGACGAGGCGGAGGAGGCGGAGAGTGGCAAAGTCCGGCGATGCGGCGGTGATGTGGCGCGGCGGCGCCGGCCACCTGAGCCGAGGGAGGCGGCGGCGCTCGGCGCGGGCACTGGGAGGCGCGGGCGGCGGTGGATGGCTCGCGGGGGGCCCGGTTTGGGCCTCCCGGGCCGTGGCGGGTGAGGGATGGCGGCGGCCACGTGGCGGCACGCCACTGGCTGCGGGCGGCGGTGGGTGAGATCCGGACGTTGTCCGGCTCGTCCGGACACGTCCGGTGCGGTGGAGAGAGGTTTTTTTTAGGGTTAGAGGGGAGAGAATCCGAGATTTAGAATGGGGTGTGTATATATATGCATAGAGGGAGCTAGGAGAGTCCAAATGAGGTCCGGTTTTCGGCCACGCGATCATGATCGAACGCTCTAGGACATGGAGCATAGTTTGGTGGGTTTTGGGCCAAATTGGAGGGGTGTTGGGCTGCAACACACACGAGGCCTTTTCGGTCCGTCGGTTAACCATTGGAGTATCAAACGAAGTCCAAATGATACGAAACTTGACAGGCGGTCTACCGGTAGTAAACCAAGGCCGCTTGGCAAGTCTCGGTCCAATCCGGAAATGTTTAATCCCCACACACGAAAGAAAGCTAGAATTGGCCACCGGAGGAGAACGAAGCGCCGGAGTGCAAAACGGACAACGGGAGAAATGCTCGAATGCATGAGACGAACACATATGCAAATGCAATGCACATGATGACATGATATGAGATGCATGACAAAGACAACAACACACGGAGACAAAAACCCGAACCTGAGGAAATAAAATAACTTAACGCCGGAAATGGCAAGAGTTGGAGTACAAATTGGGAAAGTTACATTCGGGGTGTTACAACAGGACTCCGTGGTGTGGAGGGCTGGATGAACAGTAGAAGGTGGAGGGGTGGTTGAACATTAGCCGGTGGAGTAGCGCGTGGTGGAGGCTGGATGAACAGCCCGTGGAGGCTGGAGGAGGTCGACGGTGGATGAATAGTAGCTCGTGGAGGCTGGAGGTGGTCGATGGTGGAGATGAACAGTATCCCATGGAGTCCCGTTTTGCGGTACGGCACACCCCTCCCGATGAACAGGAACCCCGTTTCGACCGTAGCGCTCCAACACAAGTCCGTTTCCTCTGTTTTGTGTTATGCCACACTCCTCCTGATCAACAGGACCCCCGTTTCGACCGTGGGAGGTCCGTTTCCTCCGTTTTGCGGTATGCCACACCCCTCCCGATCAACAAGACCCCCGTTTCGACTGTGGGAGGTCTGTTTCCTCCATTTTGCGGTACGCCACACCCCTCCTGATCAACATGACACCTGTTTCGACCGTAGGAGGTCCATTTCCTCTGTTTTGCAGTACGCCGGGCCTCGTTTCCATCGCCTCTTCCGTCCAAGCCCTCCCGATGAACACGACCACGCATTCCGTTTCGACCCATGAACACGACGACGACGCTGTTTCTCCGTTCCTACCCAGCCAAGTACACGAGCCCTCGTCGTACGTATGCGTGAGTAGGCGTTCGAGACCCCTCCCATATGTACACATACGTGGCCATATTTTCTTTCTTGCACCTTGGCTGCCTCTACTACAACACGTGCGCGCCTCTACATCCACTAGTATATATGTACGTACATGTTCGCGGCCAGAATGACAACGCTACGTACGCTTCAACCAGGTGGTTCCCGACTGTCAGGCACTTCCTTGCCTGCAAAGATGTTGCTAGTGGGTCCCAGCAGTCAGGGGGCGAATCGTTTTTTTGCCCGGACGCACTTCCTTGCATGCAAAGGTGTAGCTGGTGGGTCCCAGCACTCAGGGGGAAACGTTTTTTTCGCGAAATACGGTGGCCCGTCCGGTGGGTCCCTGCTGTCAGGTGGATGAATCATAATTTTCCGCATAATAAGGAGGCACTTCCTTGCTGCCACCATGGACCCAGCTGTCAGCCTCTCCACGTACAGTCCACGTCCGATGGAAGTCGTTCCTTGACCACATTGACCATGCCGCGCCGAGAGCACCAGGGCGATGGACGACGGCGAGGCCTATGAAGGGGACGACGCGGAGCCGGTGAGGACGCGACAGTGGATGCCCACGCGAAGAGGAGTATGAGGGTTCACTCGTTTGGCTGCAGTGTGAGGCTGCCGTCGCCGCAGGGCCTGGCCAGCGGTGGGAATAGTAGGGGGCGGTGAGGCCTCCGCGGCAGCACAGCCGGCCACGAGAGGCAGGAGCAGGTGGCACGACCAGCACTGCTTTGGGCGGCTAGAGCAAGAAGACCAGAGGTTGAAGAAGCACTACAGCCGTTGGATGGACATCATATGGTCACTTGAGCTAAAATCGTTCATATTGACTAAGTTGCCAAAGCCCTTCGTCCCCGTCAACTTAGTAGGCCCACAAGTCAGCCTCCCACCAAGGTGGGTCCCAGCTAGCCAGGGGAGTATTCATTTTTTTGTGCGTAATAAGGAGGCACTTCCGGTGGGTCCGAGCTGACAACGGGGGGAACGTTTCGACTGTACGAGGCCTCGCCGTTGCCGGAGAATAACAGCAGGAGTGGGTGGGTAGAGGGATGGCTAGGCCAGCGATGGGAGTACAGTGGGGCGGTGAGGCCTGTGCGGCAGCAGAGCCGGCCGCGTTGAGGAGGGAGCAGGCAGTCCCGCCGGAGCCTGTTTGAGCGGCTGGAGCAAGAAGAGCAGAGATTCAAGAAGCACGACGGCCGTTGGATGGCCATCCAACAGTCACTGCTTGTGCGTCAACCTTTTTTTAGGAAAGCCTCAAATCTGTGGGAAACAGCATACGGCCCATGTGCCATTATTTCCAATAATTTACAGCCCATTTGCTAATTATTAAGGTTTTTTTGGAGCCCATATTCTTTTTGTTAGCATTACAGCCCATATTGTGGCCACGGTTAAAAAATTATTCGGAATTTTGCATATTTTGGTGCGGTCCGAACTGTTTTTAATCCCGAAATTTTGACTCACATTCAAACTGATTTTAAAAATAAATGTATATCAATATAAAATCCAACAAATTCTCCATGCATAAAAATTAATGTAATTTCAAATCTCGAAATGAAAAAAGATATTTGAAACTAATTGTCGGTTTGATGTGTTTTAAAAATGTACAACCCATTTCTCATTACTGATGGGCCATTTTCTCGGCCAGCCGAATGAAAGCTCTCCTCCTCGTCTTGAAAGATTTGCAGCCCAACAGGCCTGACAAAGCGAGTTACTTGGCAAATGACAAAAAAACTAGGTTGTGGTCGTGGACCCAGCTGTCTGCCTCTCCACGTACAGTACTCTTCCGATAGAATGTCGTTGACCACGCTGACCACGCCGCGCCGAGAGCACGAAGGCGGTGGACGACGGCGAGGCCTAGGAAGGGGACGATGCGGAGCCGGGGAAGACGCGGCAGTGGATGCCCACGCGGAGAGGAGTACGAGGGTTCACTGGTTCGGCTGCGGTGTGAGGCTGCCGTCGCCGCAGGGCCTGGCTAGCGGTGGGAGTAGTAGGGGCGATGAGGCCTCATCAGTAGCACAGTAGGCAACTAGAGGCAGGAGCAGGCAGTCTCCCCGGCGCTGGTTTGGGCGGCTAGTGCAAGAAGAGCAGCGATTGAAGAAGCAGCAGGACCGTTCGATTCAAATCCAACGGTTACTCCTGCTAGAATCGTTTGTTGACTAAGTTGACAAGCCCTGCGTACGCGTCAACTTAGTAGGCCCACAGGTTAGCCTCCCAACCGGTGCGCTCCAGATGTCAGTGCGAGGAATCGTTTTTTCGCATAATAATTAGGCAATTGATTGCGTGCGGCCAGGCCATCGGAGGGAGTAGGGTGAGTCGGGGAAGCCTGCGCGTCATCACAGCGGGCCATAAGAGGAGAGAGCAGACAGTCCTGCTGGCGCTAGTTTAGGCGGCTGGAGCAGGAAGATCAGAGGTTAAAGAAGCACGTCGGCCATTAGATGGACATCCAACACTAACTGCTGCTAGAATCGTGTGTTCACTCACAAAGCCTTTCGTAAACAAGTCAGCCTCGAAATCCGTGGCGTGTACAGCCCATTTGCTATTATTTTTATATTTTGTACTCATTTTCTAATTCATATGGAATTTATTGCAGCCTGTTTTCTATTTTTAGAATTGCTGGCCATTTTCTAGTCAGTACCAGGGTCAAAAAATTAACTAAATATGTGGGAAATTTTGAAAATTCGCAAATTTTTGCTGGGGAACGAAATATTCTTAATCCAAAAATTAATAGCCATACTAAAACAAATTTAAAAATAAATTAGTACTATGTCATGTTAAATCCAATGAAATACGTATAAGATATCAGTGAAGAACAAAAACAAAAAAAGAAACTTATATCCCATTTGCTATATATTTTTTGGAATTTTCAACCCCTTTTGATATTACTTTTAACAGACATTGACCATACTCTTAAGCCAGGCCGGAATGCATCCCTCCTCATCTTGAAACATTTGCAGCCCAGTAATTCAGATAAAACAAATAGGCCTAGCTTGGGTATTCTTCAAAAAGAAATATTGGGCTAGCTATTTCCCCAAAGAACTGGTGCATGAGCATTTAGCTTTATTTATTTATTTATTTACTTATTTATGTTTAGGGGACCATGAGCATGTACCTAGGCCGGATTCATGTGAGAGCCTCCCTTCCAGTTAATTATGGGCTTCTCTATTGGGCCTTCATCAGTGGGATGCATGTTATCAACAAGTGGAAAATGTGTTCCGAGTTTCAAAAGAAATGTGTTCCGTACGATAAATAGTATGCGCTACGTACGGTACGGGGCACTAAAGGATCGAACCGTGCAACGACATCCAAAACATTGTGTTTGTTGTTCTAACAACACATTTATTCAACCAACAGATGAAATATACTACTGATTGTACAATGAAAACAACAGCAGCAGCAAACAGACGAAATATACTACTGATTGTACACGTCTGCTTAGTAGGCCCACAAGTCAGTCACCCAATCTGACGGGTCCCAGCTGTCAACGGGATGAATAATTTTTTTCGCAAAACAAGGAGGCACTTCCTTCCGTGTGAAGATACAGCCGGTGGGTCCCAGCTGTCAGGTGGAGGAAAATAAGGAGGAACTTTCCTTGCGTGCAACCATGGTCTTCGTGGGTCCCAGCCGTCAGGCTCTCCACGTAAAGTCCTCTTCCACTGACTCTCGTTTGTTGACCAGGCCGCACCCAACACAACGAGGCGGTGGACGACGGCGAGGCCCCGGACGGGAATGACTCGGAGATGGGAAAACGCGGCAGTGGAGTCGCATATTGAGAGGAGGAGAAGGGTTATAACTGGTTCTGTTGCGGCGTGGGGCGGTAGTCTATGGAGAATAAGAGGAGGTGTCGAGGCCTGGCCGGCGGTGGGGTAGCGCTTCGCAGCGATGCGTGCTAAGCAGAGCCGCTAGCCGCCGGAGGCCGAACCAGGCGGTCCTGGCGACGCTGGCGGAAGAAGACGAGAGATTGAAGGTGCATGCCGGCCGTTGGATATAAATCCAATGGCTGTGGATGACACAATAATTTGTTGACCAAGTTGACAACACCCTGCGTAGGCTTCGACCTATTTTCCCACATGTCAGCCTACAAAAATGTGGCATATATTTAACCCATGTTTTCTCGAATGTAGAGTCCATTTGCTGGGCTGGGTGAACAAATAATTTCGCGTCAATCAGGCCCATTTATATTTTCTAAGAAATCCCAGCCCATTTTCACTTCGTTGAAATACACGTATTAGGTGGGCTCGTTATATATACGTATAATGTTATGTTATAAGGAGCAATTAATATCAAAGAATAAATCAGAGAGGCACATTTTTTATATATATAATTAAGAAATTAGTGAGTTATTGCTCAAAATAAAAATGAGTGCGTTATTATTAAATTGGTCCTTAAAATCTTCGCAATCACCAGGATTTTCCTTGTGTGTGAGTCAAAAACAAATAGGATTTTCCTTGCCTGTGAGTCAAAAACAACCAGGATTTTCCTTGCCAACTTCCATTAAACATTTACTTTTATAAGTTGGGATGTTTTTATAATGTATATATAAGTCTCTATAAAATATACGATAATAGTAATAATATAAATATATATAATGTGGTTAGAAGGGAAAACATAAATTGGACACGGCATTACTTTTATAAGAGACATGCTTTTTATACCCCACAGTAAGCATACTAACAAGTTCACACACAAATACAACAGAAAAGGTAAACATTCATATCAAACTCAAGTTCACAGGACACGTTCATATCCATAGACAACATTCACAATCAACTACTCTAAAGATTCATATATACACAAGCTCAGCATATCTATGCATCCAAATGATTGATAGATCACACGACAATATTCATACATAATTTACAAAAAGATTCAGATATACACATGTTCATTATGTTTATGCATCCGAATGATTACGATCACAGCCAATATGATCCATGGACGAACTTTAATTACCTAGGGTACGGACTGGTAAATGGTGTTCAATCGGAGGTACTTCTTGCTAAAATTAGTTTTTGTACGAGTAAACTTTCGAGTACATAAGAGGCAGCATAGACAATCTGAACTTTGCTTGTAGGTTTATCCTCAAATAGTGGCCTCATGCCGAGGGTGGTTTGAACAACTTGGCCACTACTTTCATCCAACTAGTTTACTGGCTCATCTTGGTCCTGTATCTCGCCAAAATTCTACATTGCAGATGAGAAAGGAGGCGGTTTAGAAAGTGAACCACCCAAATTTTTTGTGTAGTTCAACTGAAATGGAGCATCCTTGGCGTGCAGACTGATTAAGTGGCAGATGAATATAAGCATCAACCAACTTGTGTGGAATCTTTAGACTCCATGCCATATAGTTCACTACCATATGTGTCGATAACCAAAAGGAACAAGTTGGGACCAAAGACTGGACTGCGTTTTTCTGGGCTATGCACCAAGCAATATTTTTGGCGTTCACTCTCCTAACACTTGGAGGTTGAAAATTGGTTGACGCCGGTTGATACTTGAATGAATATAGGCACTTCTTGTCAACATCTGATCATTTTGTGCAGTTCTACTAAAATCACCCGATGTAATGATTTGCCTGCGAGTTCAGGCTCCAAATTACTCCTTTATGAAATCAGCAAACAGTAGCACAATACCAAATTACCAATACATATGACAGGCACAATAATCAGGATAAAGACGAGTACCGACCTGTGTGAGGTAGCATATCAATTACTATTTCCTTTGACTGGAAGCCGAGATAAGCCAAGCGACTGACAGCAAAGGAAGAAAGCATGCGGGGTTTAGTGACTGACAGGAAAGGACGGAAGCTGTCGAGGCAATGAAGCACCCAATGTTTTTGTGCAGTTCCACCAAAATCGAGCATCCCTGTTGGCACATATATTGAGAGAGTGAGATTACTGTAATAGTGGGACTAGTTTATGAAACATACACTAACAAATAGAAGCACCCTCATTATCTTAATGGGTAAAGTTAGCAACAGAGTAGTCTTGCTTAAAGAGAGGTATTAGTTTATTTAATCAGTGCCAATTAGCTCAACTCAACACTCAAAGCATTGCCATTTATCATAGGTTGCAAAACTTTAACGTGCAAAGATACAAATAGAGATGACAACAAAGTAATATGGATGAAGGCCTTAGGCCCGTACCAACCTGAGAAAAAAAGCTTATTCATGTAGTCCCACAAGAGATGATAAAGCACTCGCTGGAATCACACAATAGTATATATTTTTGTGCACTTCAAATGTATGGTTGAAATCACTCTTGTTTACCAGTGCTGAGATTATATCGAAAGATTATCAAGAACTTCCAGCAGAGTTAAAGCACTGGCTGGGATACAGTTCATTGTATTGTCTTGTGTAGTTCCATTTAATGTATGATTGGCACGACATGATCCTTGTTTGCACAAGTAGGAACAAGGTGAAACCTTCATTAGCTTAGTAAGAAAGGATGGGAAGACATTAGCATATTACTCAACCAGTAGCATCAAATTCATGATGGACAATACGCAAAACATTGCCTCATTGAACCAATGGTAATAAATTGACATGCAAAACAATAGCACTATTCTCTCATGACACTAATAATATTCCCTCCCTGCTCCACCACATGATTCACCTCCATAGACAAACATACACATTTACATGATTCAACATAGGGTCCTACTAAAGATTTGTTTAACTCCAACAGGAAAATTAGTCTGTAATAAATTAGTGGTACTTAAGTACTCCAAACTAATTAAGTGAGATAGCAGAAGTGGAAGGGCTCCCTGGAGGATCATCTCACATGTAAGGTAGTTGTTGCCGGAGCCCTTGAATGGCCTCGACTTGAGGCCTCTGGCTTCAGCAAGATCGCCTTGGCACTGTTTATTCTTCTTCTTATTCTTCCTCTTCATGCTCTGTTTCTCTTTCTCCTCACCAGTTGGTGAAACCAAGTACATTATTGGCCTTCTAATTCAGAATTGGTTTTGTCAGTGAGGGAGTACAAGTGTACTAGTAAAAACAGCATTATTTTCTCATGGCAGTCGGAAAATAGAGATGAACACATGCATTAAATATCATTCTTACCTAAAGGAAGGTTATGGCGCCAATATGGATGATGAGGATAGGAACACATATCTCCCTTCGTGTAGTTCCACCAAAATGAACCAACTGTTCCATTCTGACATTCCAGTTAAACAGCACAAAAGTCACTTCTTTTAAGAAGAGTTTTGTGAAGTGCACCAAAAGGTCACAACAGCAACCAGGTGAATTGGATATCCCTATTTGCACAAAAAGGCACAGAGGAAACAGTCAGAGTCTCAAACAATTACAGGCAAAAACATTTGCATAACTTGTCATGGCTTATAACAGTGGCATTGCTTCATTTTTACCAGGGACATTAGATTAAGAACAACTAATGCTGCGTTCGGTTCACAGGTTTGGTGCAGGATTTTTGTAGGAACATATTCCTACGGTATTCTTTCCCTTCCAACCGTTCGAAACACGGGAAAGGTGAACAGTGTTTCATAGGAAAGCTAGTCTGGTAGTACTGATTCCATAGGATTAGAAACATCCATGCGCTGCTCATTTTTTGGGCGGAAGCCCGAGGCAGGCGCTCGCTGCCATGCGTTAGACAGGTTTTTGTGTTGTGTTGCCAGAATAAAAAAAATCAACCTATGTGTGGTACGTGAGGTGAGGACAAGAGTAGTCACTGTGCAGCTGAATAAACAAATAGCATCTCATACTGCCAAGCATGCTACTCTAAAAAACAAATCTGTACATTTCGTAGTCCATCCAAACACATTCTCTTGAGAGTTTCCTCCGGTTCGCTGTTCCATAGTTTTATACCTACATTCCTTTCCTATTCCTCTATTTTCATCAAGACCTATGTTTTCTGCCCCTTTATTCCGAACGAAGCCTAAATATTTGGTATAAGGGCATGGGATAGTGCGTGCACCAGCAGTCCAGCACCATCTACGTAAACAGGGGCATAAAGTGGTGATTTATAGTTTGTTGCCCCGAGAAACAAACATCCAAGAAACATATCTGGGTTGGTCCCATTTTTGTTCACTCTAGCCACCTACTCCTATGTGTGGATAGCAAATCTAGTCCTAGTCATACCACTGTGTACAACGTTACCCCTGTATTTCCCTTTTCGACCAAGAGACCGGTTGGCTGACCAGTCTGTACTACTTTCACCCCCTTTCCTTCCTGTTTGTACCAAGTCCGATGTACATACTAAATTTCCCCACCCCCCACTTTATTTCTTGTTTGAACCAAGTAGTACAAGATTCGACTCCATGAAGTAGCTTTACCTCTAACAATAGAAAAAAAATGTGACGTTGGACCATCCGATCGAGAGGGGCTGAGAGGGAGAAAATGATGCACATGCAGCGATGTAGCGAGCTGGGAAAGTAGAGCTAAGGCGGTTTCGAATGAAGATATACCTGAAGGTCGTCGGGTTGTGGATAGGTGGGCGGCGGGAGGCCGGATCCGCCCACAGGCAATGAAGAAGGGATCGGAGGACCTCCCGTGCCGGCGCTCGGCCAGAGATAACGGTGCGACCGGCAGTGGGTCTCCTCCCGTGCTGTCGATGACGGCCTAAACGCTGCCCCTCCTCCCCTTCACCGGCGGAGGGGGATACGTCCAGATCTGTAACCAGCGGTGAGGATAGAAAGCCAGTGTTTTTTGAAGGGAGAAAGACAGTGTTACTACCCCTATCTTGTTTAGATCTGGAGAGGATGAGAGTGTGTGAATAGAGCAACCCTAGCAAGCAAGCGTGGAGGCTCCGGCCTATATATACGTAGTGAGCAACCCTAGCAAGCAACCCCTATCTTCATCAACTCGTACAAGACCGAGAAATTTGATTACTACAACGCCCTCTCCCTCGCGGACTGAGCTCCGGTGCCTTAACTGCACCTCCCTTTGGCTGCATGACAGGAGGGCCAACCACCTGTTGGGCCCACCTGTCATAGACGCAAAGGCAGGAGCAGTAAGTAGAAGCTTTCGTTACATGCTATCCCTCCCGCACGAGGTGGACGGACATGCAGCAGTGGATTCGATACTGTAGAAGTAGGAGTAACATCATTGTTCGTCTTCTCGAAGAGGCGAAGAGCCAAGCGCAACCCGAATGTGGCAGTTGCGAACGCTCGCTTGGTGCGGTTCCTTGGAGTACTAGCCAGGCTCTTGCATGAGACAAAATTGCTATTGTTTAACAATTAAACTCCATTATCCATTGGTTGATACTCATTCTACATAGGTCCACGCGCTTAGCACCATTTCCTCCTGGGGTCACCAATGTTTATTTGCTAATTAATAGCATTGCATGCAATGAACTAGCCATTGCAAGTCATTAAAAGCATGCACACCTCTCATCTCTTATTGGTTGATATGTCAAGAAACAAGAAACAAGGTAGAAGTTAATGCACCGCGCCTAAGTGTTTTGGGACTACGTATTTGGTTTTCATAAGATGACTTACACACCTAGACGGAGGGAGTAGTATAGCCTTGTAAACCGGAAAGGAGTATTTGCCTTTCTAGAGATTTCAACAAGTGACTAGACTACACCGTGTGCAGTACTCCCTCCCTTCCGGTTTATAGGGCTCAAATCTCAAATCTCATGAACCAAGGCATTTTGCGATTGGAGAAATGTATCTCGTACTTTACAAAACTACCCTAATTAAACTCATGCATTAATTACGTAGTTCTCTCGTTTTCCTCTCCGCATTTGTCGCGATGCACAATATTGAGCACTCCTACTCCCTCCTTTCCGGTTTATAGGGCTTATCTCAAAATCTTAGGTTTTTTCATTTTATAAGGCTCAATTTGGTTATTCCCCATCACAAGTTCAGATTCCAAGGTGCATTAAATAATTGCATGCAGGTATTAAGAGAAAATTGACCAATGCATGTACTTTATGCGTGCATGCATTGCAATTAATACATTGGTAAACATACATTTTTGAAGAAAACAAGAGCATTAATTGGGTGCTTTTGCAAATTACAAAAAGGATTCCACCACTCACCATCTACCTTGGTTGGTGAAATTTTTGAATTGAGCCCTATAAACCGGAAACGACGGAGTATATGACTAGCCGCTCTATCTACATGCGGGACATTTCAAAGCATCCGGGCCCGTGTGCCATCCACCAAATCACAGCGAGGTGCTACAGTCGAGACTCACCTGTCACCCCGGTGTGGCCGTCATGACCCGTCATATCAGAAAATGCACACCTTTACCAGCAGTGGTAAGGTGGCCTCCAAGTTGGACTGGACGAAGCAACCATCATTTCACTGGAACGCTCATTCAAGCCCTTTCTTCCCTTTCTTGAAGAAAACCTCACTCTAGGCTACTCACTTCTGCCATTTTTCTTCTGTACCAACGAAGGAAAGGTGGGCGAATCAGTTATGCTGCTATATTTTCATTCCAAGAATCTTCTTTTTGCGAAGCACTGACCGATTCTCACATCCTATTCTTTTCCTGTTTTCATTGCGATTGTGGTTTCCTTTCGATTGCTTTTTGTTTGTCAGTTCATTGATGGATCCTGGAGCACAAGGCAAAGAGTTGCCTGCGGACAACCCACTAGAGAGAGCGATCTCCATGAAGAAAGCACAGACCAACGAGTTGACAATGTTGGCGGGCCAACCCATGGAGATGAAGAACTCCAAGAAAAAAGCACTGGCCCAAGAGTTGAGGACGTTGGCGGACGAACTCCTCAAAGAAAGTTGGAAGAACAGCAATGGCCCCACCGTGCCTACCCCAGGAACTCTGATTGCCACCTATGTGAGGCTCAAGACCGAGTTTGAGGAGATAGTCGCCGTTGAGAAGCAGTATTCCCCTGGCAAGGTGATGGCCCCCATCGAGGATGAGGAGATGGCTCCCGGAGGGATGATATCCCCCGGTGAGCTACACAAGGTAAAAAATAATGGCTTACTACCATAGTTGTGGTTTTTGATTATTTGCAATGTGCTTGCAAATATGTTAGGGTTGTGTAGGTGCCGGTGGACGTCCTTGATGATTCCGATGTCGTGGCCCATCCTGCTGGCATCGCCTCAGAGATCGATTCCGATGCCACTGTCCATCCTGTGGACATCGCCCCAGAGACCGATTCCGATGTCATGGTCAGTCCTGCGGACATCGCCCCAGAAATCGATTCCCATGCCGCTGTCCATGCTGTGGTCATTGCCTGAGATATCGATGACAAGAAATAGTTGGTCACGCTAATCCTTCAGGGTAGTTTGCATTGCCCTGTGTTTAATTACCAGAACGATGCGTGTTATCAAACCATCTTAGGGCTAGTGCACTATCTTGTGTGGGCAAATCTTGCTACTTTTGTTTGATAGTGAATCATGCGAACCCTCTCCGAGTTATGGAAACAGATGTATCCTCACCAGCTTTTGATGTAATATATGGCATGACTAGATGTAAGTTTGAACTGTTTATCATGTCAGCAAGGCTTGTTTGATGAATCTTGGTGTTAGTAGGCTAGCTACTGTGCGAGCTATAGTACTTGCAAAACACTCACCGAAGAGAAACCAAATTTGCTTCGTCTTCTGTCCTTGAGCTCTTGACAAACTGTAACGCCCCGTGACCGATGTGCCAGGTGTCTTCCAGTTATTCGATGTTGTTGCGTTGTCTTTGCTTGCGTGTCATGCATTGCATATCATGTCATCATGTGCATTTCATTTGCATACATGTTCGTCTCATGCATCCGAGCATTTTCCCCGTTGTCCGTTTTGCAATCCGGCGCTCCTATGTCATCCGGTGTCCTTTCTACCTCTTTTCGTGTGTGGGGGTTAAACATTTCCTGATTGGACCGAGACTTGCCAAGCGGCCTTGGTTTACTACCGGTAGACCGCCTGTCAAGTTTCGTACCATTTGGACTTCGTTTGATACTCCAACGGTTAACCGAGGGACCGAAAAGGCCTCGAGTGTGTTGCAGCCCAACACCCTTCCAATTTGGCCCAAAACCCACCTAAACCTCCTCCATCATCTCGGTCGTTCGATCATGATCGCGTGGCCAAAAACCACACCTCATTTGGACTCTCCTAGCTCCCTCTACCTATAAATATGTGATCCCCTCCAAAAATTCGCGGGCAAACCCTACCCTAACCTTCCCCGCCGCCGCCGGACGTTTCATCCCGCGGAGCCAAACATGTCCGCCGCCTCCCTCCTCCACTCGCACGCCGCCATGTGTCCCGCGCCTCGTCTCCACCGCGCTGGCCCGCCAGGCCCATCGCGGACCCGCCCGGCCCGGTCGCCGCGCGCCGCCGATCCCTCTCGCCCGCTGCTCCCCGCCGCCTAGCGCCTCCCCGCCGGCGACCATCGCCGCCCGCGCCACCGCCCGCCTCTTCTCGCCGCCTTGCTGCCTCCATCGCCGGTCGCCGCGTCCGCCATCGCCAACCACCGCATCCGCCATCTCCACCTCGCCATCGCCCGGATCCGGGCAACTCCGGCTAGATCTGGCAGCCCCCGTGCCATTTTCGGCATTCCCCGTCGCTCTCCGGTCACCCCGCCGTTGCTGCGCCCTCGCCGGAGTTCTCCAGCGCCACCGCCGCCATCGCCGGAGTTGACCTCACCCGCGAGCGCCCGCGTGGGCCGGCCCAATCGCCCTCGTCTGCGGTCCAGCTACGTCCCCGCCGGCCCACCTCCTCCGGCCCGGTGCATTTTTCGCGAGGTCTATAAATTCTACCAAGTCCCCGAGATTTCCATGTTCATCATGCCATAGCTCATCATCCGTGGCTCCGTTTCATGCGTGTAGCATATCAAAATGTTCGTCTCAGAGAGCACATCATTTCATCTCATTGCAACATTTTCATTTGAGTTCATCTTGATGCCCGAAATGCTGTTGGAAGAGAGCTATTTGAGTTAATTGTCAGATCTGCTGCACCAAATAGCTATTTGTCATTTTTGCCATGATTATTGTGTGCATGATATGCCCCTGAGCTCTACATATGTTTTGTTATATGCTTTTTCATCTTTCCAGAGGTGCCATCCATGTATTTTTGTGATGTGTGTGGTGACTAGCACAAGCTTGCAAAGTAGTGCATTCGTTAATGCTGATTTCAGGGACTTAGCAAATTCCACCAAGTCCTTGATCTGTTCTTATCACTATGCCATATGTTCATGTTGTTTCCTAGTGATCTGTGCCTCTTTTGAGGATGATCAGTAAGGATGTTTTGTTAATATTGTAGTGCTCTATCCATCCATGCCTTTGTTTGCAATTATGGAGCAACCTAGCTTGAGTCAATCGAGCTCTACTTTTGCTATTTCGTGAATCTGGGCAGATTGTCTACTTGTTAGCGATTTTGCCGATGATGTTGTAGTTGATCCGTGCATTCTATGTTATTGTTCTTGCCATGTCTATCTTGCATAATGTGTATTCTTGATGGGTGTATGCTTAGATTGTCATGACTTGCTCTATAGTGAGTGCATCGAGCTCGTAAACATGCCTACTTGATATCTGATTTTGCATGCTCGAGTTTTCACCAAGTCTGAGAACTGATTATGTTTTTGCCATGTTCACATGCTTGCAAATGTATTTTCTGATCCCTTTTGGCTCAAGGTCACTAAGGGACTTTTGTTAAGCTCTTTGAGTAGCTCCATGCCATGCTTTACTTTGCCATGTTATGTTCCTGTAGCATATAGTTTTCATGCTCCAAAGTGCGCTATCTGATCTGAAATTCCAGACAAGTGTTATTTTCACTAAGTCTGAAATCTGTTTTCCAATTGCATTTTTGCCATGCTTGTTTGAACCTGTTAATGGATGATTTGGCCGTAGCTCGGTGTTACTCTTTTATTAAGCATCATGAATGGATCCCTGCCATATTTTTTTTGCCATGTTTGAGTGTTGTAGCATGTTTGTCTTGTTGCATTTAGATGGCTACTTGCTGTTTATCGCAGACCGTTGTCATATTTGTTTTGCTCGCCATTTCCAAACCGTGTCTCTGATTCCGGTGCTCTTTATATCATTTTCAAGCGAAGTCATCTCACCTTTCCAGTGGCACACTTGGATTTCCAAGTTGAGGCCAGGTTCAATCATTCCTTGTCAAATCATGCATATGCATCGCATACCGCATCTTGCATATCATACCATGTTCATGTGTTGGTTGTTTACTATGTTGTGTGCTTCTTTCCGGTGTTTGCTTCTTCGGGTTGGTTCCGGTAACTTCGTGCGTGTAAGGACCTGTTTGACTATGTCTGTTTGTCTTCTTCATGGACTCGTTCTTCTTCCTTGCGGGATTTCAGGCAAGATGATCATACCCTCGAAATCACTTCTATCTTTGCTTGCTTAGTTGCTCGCTCTTTTGCTATGCCTATGATGTGATAGCTACCACTTTCTTATCATGCATCCCATATTGTTGAACCAAGCCTCTAACCCACATTTGTCCTAGCAAACCATTGTTTGGCTATGTTACCGCTTTGCTCAGCCCCTCTTATAGCATTGTTAGTTGCACGTGAAGATTGAAGTTTGTTCCTTGTTGGAACATGGAGTTTGTTCCTTGCTGGAACATTGGTTACTTGTTGGGATATCACAATATATCTTATTTAATTAATGCATCTATATACTTGATAAAGGGTGGAAGGCTCGGCCTTATGCCTAGTGTTTTGTTCCACTCTTGCCGCCCTAGTTTCCGTCATATCGGTGTTATGTTCCTGGATTTTGCGTTCCTTACGCGGTTGGGTAATAATGGGAACCCCTTGACAGTTCGCCTTGTATAAAACTCTTCCAGCAATGCCCAACATTGGTTTTACCATTCGCCACCTAGCCTTTTCTTTCCCTTGGGTTCTGCAAACTCAAGGGTCATCATTATTTTAACCCCCCCGGGCCAGTGCTCCTCTGAGTGTTGGTCCACCTGTCAGCTGCCGGTGGCCACCAGGGGCAACTCTGGGCTGGCCTACCCGTACCTAAGACAATCTGAGTGTGCCCTGAGAAAGAGATATGTGCAGCTCCTATCGGGATTTGTCGACACATTCGGGCGGTGTTGCTGGTTTAGTTTTACCTTGTCGAAATGTCTTGTAACGGGGATTCCGAGTCTGATCGGGTCTTCCCGCTAGAAGGAATATCCTTCGTTGACCGTGAGAGCTTGTCTTGGGCTAAGTTGGGACCCCCCTGCAGGGATTTCAACTTTCAAAAGCCGTGCCAGCGGTTATGGGAAGATGAGAATTTGTTAATATCCGGTTGTAGAAAACCTGAAGTTGACCTTAATTAAAATACATCAACCGCGTGCGTAACCGTGATGGTCTCTTTCCGGCGGAGTTTGGGAAGTGAACACGATGTTGGAGTTATGCTTGACGTAGGTTGTTTTAGGATCACTTCTTGATCATAGTTTCTCGATCATGCTTTGCCTTCTCTCCTCGCTAGTCGCTTGCTGCAGCTCCACCTCATACCTTTTACCCTTCCTATAAGCTTAAATAGTCTTGATAGCGAGGGTGTGAGATTGCTGAGCTCCCGTGACTCACAGATACTTCCAAAACCAGCTTGCAGGTGCCGATGAGTCCGTGCGGATGACGCAACCAAGCTCAAGGAGGAGCTCGATGAAGATCTTGTCCTTTGTGTTGTTTCGTTCTAGTTGATCAATAGTGGAGCCCAGTTGGGGTCGATCGGGGACCGTGTCGCATTTGGGGTTCTTCTTTTATTTTGGTTCCGTAGTCGAACCTTGATTGTATTTGGATGTTGTAATGCTTTATCCATGTAAATTGTGTGAAGCGGCGATTGTAAGCCAACTATGTATATTTTCCCTTATTGTATTACATGGGTTGTTTGCGAAGATTACCTCACTTGTGACATTGCTTTCAATGCGGTTATGCCTCTAAGTCGTGCTTCGACACGTGGGAGATATAGCCGCATCGAGGGCGTTACACAAACCAATGCACTATACGGTTGTCCGGCCACTCCACCCCAGAGCTCTCACCAACTGTCGTTCATGCCACCGCGCCGCACACTAACCGGTAAAGCAGCGATGGCATCCCGCCACGCCGAGTTCCTCGCCGCCCACGACCGCACAAAAAATGGTAGGGAAGCAATGGCATCCCGCCGTGCCGAGTTCATCGCCGCTCGCGACCTCACAACTTTGTGGGAGGAATTTGAAGATGCCAAGGCCGAATGGGCGGTAGAGCAAGAGGCGGCCAAAGCCGCACAGAGGGAGCGGAAAAGGTCAGAAAGCACTCAAGAAAAGAGAGGCCCGCCGCCGCAAGAAAGAAAAGGACACATGCGCTGCTGCAGAGAGGTCGGCGGAGATCCAAGCACGGTGGGGTGTCGCCGACAAAGCCGGGAAGGAGAACGACGGTGTCTTGCCAACATGTGAGAAGTAGTAGTACTGGTAGTTAGTGTCTGTGTGTGTGTGTGTGTGTCTGAGTACGAGCATGTACCAGTACTACTAGTTACTAATGTAGTTTTTAGAGCAAATTACCAGTACATTAGCCTAGACTAAATGGAAAAATTCCTATCCTAAGCATCAAATGCCATCTCTTTATCTATAGGAATTGAGATGCATGTCATCTCACTTCCTATGATTTTCATATTCCTATCCTATGAACGAAAGGAGGCCTCTGTTGTAGTAACTACTGTAGCTAGTAGTACTGCTGGTATAGTAGTTTTCTTCAAGAAGCGGAATTCAACGAAGTCATGATGGTTCCTTCGTCCAAGAAACTTCCAAGTGGGAAGTGGGCATGTGATTTGACGGCTCATTAGGCATTGTTCGTACGGCGTGACGACCTGGGTGACTCCCTTGGAGTTCTGAATGCATGGCAAGTGGACCAGGATGGTCGACGTCCCACATGTTGGCGAACGGAGTAGTATTCTTTCCGATATCGAGGTATAGTATCACTGCTGATTGGTTCGCAAAAAAATAGTATCACTGCCGATTTATAATTAATTTTTATTTCTGATGAATGCTAGCATTTCAACTCTTACGACGAAGGGTGCCAAACACGGCACGTGTTGGATGTCCCACACGTCAGCGAAAGGAGTGGGACATGAACAGCGTGGTAGAGCCCAGCGTGAAAAAACAGCATGGTAGAGCGTCTCCACTTCTTCCACTTCTGGGTCGGAGACCACACGTAGTAGTACTTAGTGGTATGAACGATACAAAGTGCGACCTGGAGACAAAGACATGTTTTCCGCAAAAAAAATGGAGACAAAGACATGTCTAGTTGGAAGGTCTCGGGGCATACACGTAAACAAATATAAAAGCTAATATGTGCCTCCAACTAAGATAGTAGTAGTAGAGTACTTAGGCACGTACTCCATAATATCACCATGCATTGCACGTACAACATTTAGTGGTATTACGTAGTAAGAGACAAATGCCGCCCAAGAGTTCCCTTCTCGACCTACTTTTGGGTGTTTGGTAGAGTGTATGGAGGGTGCATGAGTCCACACTAGTTTAGCACAAATACACTAGAAGCATGCATGAAGAGAGCATGCATGAAGAGGGGTGTTGAGTTGAGAATGCATGAAGAGGGAACAACTATGCTGAGACGAGAGCGCAACCAAACACACCCTATATGCCACGCATGTTCATACGATTTGTGCCTTTCTACTTCACTTATTGCGCTACATTACTCAGGTTCGTACGTCCACTCCTGGGTACATGTTCGTCTCATAGTTCCAGTCCCACGTGTTCTTCATATAGATGGAACGATCCTTGCATAACACGTGCACCTTGATGCTAGATGTCTCGCGTGTTGGCAAAAGGATGCACAAAGCTCACATAAAAAATAGAGTGGAAGAACATAGATTCTGGACGACCGAGAAGGAGCAAGGAACCTCGTAGTGGAGCGTCTGCACTCATAATATTTAATATTATTCAGTGATATAAAATTAACCAATCATCTCCACAGTGGACTGGAAGAGTACGAAACACGGCAGCCAAGTGTAGTTACATCATACTAGTACATGGCTAACCCACGCTATCACCATATTTCTTGGCTTCCATGCGACACCTATCTCTAGTAATCCAGCAGCCTGTATCGCTTCTCCCTCCTCGTCTCTATCAAAGTGCGGCGGGCTGGCGTTTCTGCCATCTATTGAGGTCGGTTAACTATCACATGTTAGCGACATGCCAAGAGCATTCTAAAAAAAATTCCTTTCATGTTCCGTTTTCAAAAAGAAAAAAATCCTTTCACGTACGAATTTGCCTATATGCTTTGAGCAACTTGCATGTCCTATACTACTCCTGTTTGATACTCTAACTTAGCTAGAGGTTAGACTAACTCATGACTAACGCTGAACTAACTGTAGCCAAAGAGGTGTTTGGGTGACAGGGTTAGATTGACCATAAATGCACTTCATGGAGAGAGAAAAGAGATTTTTCAATGGTCCCAATGAGAACTATCTCCAGTTTCAACCCTCATGGGTGGGATAGTTTTTTTGGTGGGTTCGGTGCAACTTGCTCCAATTTAAACCCTCATGCTTGGATAGCTTAGGGCTATTTGAGCCCCAACTAGCTCAAACTAACTCTAACCCATGGATCCACACAGGGCCTATGGACAGTCTCGACGTGGAGCAGTCGCGTGGACCGGGAAGCGGCGCTCTCTCGACCGTCGCGCCACTTCAAAGCCGGCGCCAGTGAGAGGTTGCCTCCGCTCTGGCCGGGCATTAATGTGGCACTGACGCTCTAGGGTGACGCTGACCGTTTCATGCGGGAAGCGCGCGCTGGCAAGGGAGTATAGGTTTTGAACCGTTTCAGGTGTAGTACTGGTAGTTTGCAAAACTACTCAATTATTGCACTCGGTTTCCTAGGAAATTGTGGTAAAAAAACGTTACTCGACAGCCCGCTTCCCTTCCCCTTCCTCTTCCACCGCCCGCGCACGTCCGCGGGAAGCGACCGGTCAACCCTTATATAGGAGTGCTAGCACAAAAAGATGCATGCATGGCCACTAAAATTTCCATATTAAAGCGCCGCTCTGGCGGGAGTATGGCGTATGTTGTTACCTTCGGCCGGCCCATGGCTACCGGGCGACGGCGACCAGAGAAGAGGCGGCGGGAGGGGAATGAATGCAGCTACGGTTTGGGTTCGCCTTTCGGCTTAAATAAATGCGCAGCATCACGTGTACCCGCGGGTGCACCAATTGTAACATACGTGTCTGCTTAAGTGGGCGTCACGTAACTGGTGTGTGTGTGAGAGAGATTCTGAGAGACAGAGTGCGTGTGTGCGACTCTACTCTTCGGACTTGTACTCAACCTTTTGCATCGGGATATAAGTATAATGGTATTTACTTTAGCTAGTGATTTACGTGGCCATGTTAATGTGGTTGTGTTAGAAAAATGTCACTTCCTGCTCGTGATTTGCGTTATATAATTACAAGCAAGATTCTCGTGCATTGCATGGAACATCAATATGCATTTTTTGACAGAACACCTGTTGTGATTGACCCATGCAGGAGTAATCCCATGTGTAAAAACTAATGATATCTTGAGAATTTTATCGGAAAACTTGTATCTCGAGAATGTCATCGAAGAAATGAATGATGAGAGATAAGGCGAGGAGGAGTGGAGCATGGTGGTGACTGGTAGTCGGAATGGGCGGAGGCATGGGGATGGATGGCGCCGGCAGGCGGCAGCGGCCACCATGCATGCTAGATTGTTCCAGAGACTTATTCCTTTTTTAATTGCTGAGCAATGAGGTTGCGGGAGATAATGATGTGGAGAGAGGTGCAGGTATCTTTTGTAAAATTATCATAGTTTGCTTTCTATCCTCAGATATAGATCATACGGTCTGTATTACAAGATGGCAGGCACACCATCACCACCAACTCATTTTTTATAAGGGTACAGATGATAAGTTTCTGACTACTAAAGTAAAGTGGAATTTGTCCATGTTATGCAAGTAAATAAAGCTGATTGTTCATCATACGGGTAAGGTTGGATGAAGGGTGGTAGGAACAAATGCTCCGCCTAGAGCATGTGTGTGTGAGATGGAGTCTTAGTGCGTGTGTGGGGTGTGGGTGTGTGTGAGAGGGGGAGAGAGAGATGGAGTCTTAGTTTGTGTGTGTGTGTGAGAGGGAGAGAGATGGAGTCTTAGTGTGTGTGGGGGGGGGCGTGCGTGCTTGCGTGTGTGTGTGTTTGTGTGTGTGTGTGTGAGAGAGAGAGAGAGAGATATGGAGTCTTAGTGTGTGTGTGTGTGTGTGTTGGGGGATGTGTGCGTGTGTGTGTGTGTGTGTGTCGCGGGGTCCTCTATGGCAGATGTAATTTAAGTGTCCATGGCTTTCATCATTGAGAGGTGATGTGTATAGCAGAGGCCACCAATGATGGGGTGCGAGAGAGAAAATGCCCGTAGAGAGGGAAGAGAAGGTGTGTCCGCGTGAGTGGAGTCGACTTCGAGAGAACGTGTTTGTTCGAGAGACACCGAGGAAGACTAATATATATCAATGGTGCATGTAGGCGAGAATTAAACTAATGGATGGTCTTATTGGTTTCAGGGATATAGGGGAAGAGTGAGAGGCGGGGGGCTTAGCTAGAAGGAGATTGTTAAGTGTGAGTGTGTGTTTTACCCATCCAGGCGGAAGTTATGTGCACAAGAGAGGAGAACGATTCGATGTGGCATTAGGATTGAGGGTAATTAACTACGTATGGAGACATAGAGACCTTGAACGTGCATGTGTGAGAGGTATACATGTATACGTGGGATGTGTGTGTGTGTGCGCGCGCATGATCGAGATAAAAGAAAGAAGACATAAGTCATAAGATCAACGACATGGGAGAGACGGATCGGTATGACAATATGCATGCATGTGAGAATGCATGGAAGAAGTCCCGACAATTGAGCATGTGTTTTTGTCTTTAAGAGATAGTGGCGTGGGCTGGAGCATGCATCTATGGCGAGCAGAGGGAGTGAGGCGCAACGATTGTGCAAAAGAGACCAACCTATAAATGCATATGTATGGAGAGACATATATAGTGTGGGTGATAGGAAGCAAGACTCCGTGCGAGAAAGAAATGTTGACGGAGAAACTACAGATAGATACAGAGATGGAGATGCTAGCTAGAGGGACATCCGCTAGTTTGGGTGTTGGAGATGACCGTCGGGTGGTTCAAAGGGTGAAGTTATATATGTGTGTGAGAGGGCACTTGACTGCATGTAGAGAGAAACATATGTAGTGTGCGTGATAGGAATCAAGAGTGAGGGCGAGAAAGAAGGTTGATGGAGAAACAGATAAATAGAAAGATAAAGATGCTAGCTAGTGTGCGTTAGAGATAGGAGTCGAGTGGATCAGAAGGCTGGGTTATGTGTGTGGGTGTGAGAGAGATAGAGAGAGGGTGCGTGTGAGTCACATACAAACAGATATCAGAGAGAAATGAGATCCAGAGAGACGGAGTTTTGTGTCTGCGAGAGAGAAAGATATTTCACAACGAGAGTGATAGCTAGAGAGACATACGAGGGAACGCAAGATATCTCTAGGGAGAGAGGGTGTGTGTGAGCGACATACAAGAGAACAATGGAGAAATATGAGACCCTGGGAGACAGAGTTTGTGTTTGTGTGTGAGAAAGAGATATTGAAGAGGAAGAGTCGTAGGTTCTCATATCTAAGGAGCGAAAGACATCTCTGTATGAGGGGTGTGCGAGTGGCACACATGGGAATAGTAGAGAGAAATGAGACCCCGGGAGACAAAGTTTTGTGTTTGTGTGAGAGAAAGAGATTCCACATGGAGAATCATAGTTAGAGACACATAGCAGGGAGCGAGATATACTTAGAGAGAGATAGAGTGATGAAGGTCGAGGGAGAGAGTACCGTCAGTGTGTTACGAAGATAAAAGATCATTGTCGACATACAGGTAGCACGAGAGATACCTGAGAGACGATGAACGCGTATAGGTCCAGAGAGATAGTCCTATATAAGCATGAGTGATAGCTATATGAGACGAATATCTGGATTAAAGGGGATTCAAATATTTAAACTGGAGATCACGACATCGATAATATCATAACGCAAATTGGTGTATCAAACATGCATATTCATTTGAATTTGGGCACACGTGTAATGTTATATAGTTTATCAATATTGGTGATCCATAGATTCTTCAATTACAAACAATGCATGGTTTATATGCAATTAATGTCTAAACGGGATTACACTATATGTTGCGTGTGTGAAACACATTATACATGTTTGAGAAGTAAAAAAACCCGCATGAAACACACATTAATTGGAGACAGTTAGCGAGGAATGCATACATTGGATTTCAACATAAAGTGGTTTCAAATATTTGAAAATCCAAATTGATGGATACAACCTTATGAATCTGAGATCATGCCATTTGTAAACCATATTTATGTATAAATGGTGTTGTGCTTTTGAAAGTATATATAAAAAATGATGTATATAGAATGTAATTCCAATTGAAAATGGATCCCGCCCGAAAAAATAGAATACAAACGGGATTCGAATTGAGTTGGCACGGTAAACGTGCACTCTGCAAAATTTGAACGAATCAGGGAAAGTCGCAGTAACCGCCCGAAACCAAAATCTGCGAGATGGAAATCACTACTGCCTATCCCTGCCACGCAAAGCCTATATGCTGGATTTCTATAGGTTTCGATAGGGGTAGGTTTGTAATTTCACCCAAACATGACGTAACCGCCTCTCACCCGGATTCATACACGGTGGGCGCCAAAACACAGTGTGTCCTCGGCCGAAATCGACTCCCTCCCCGATTCATATTCATACACGGTGGGCGCCAAAAACAAACTCTCGTTGGCAAATATTCGGTGTATGCGAGATTACCGTCCTATTCCCAACCGACTAGTGTTGCTGTGATGTAGTAGAAATTTGAAACGGGGGCTAAGTTTGTAAATTTCTTCGCATTTGAGACAAGAGCGCCCTGAATACATGGTTCCCCCCTTCCTATCTACCTCCATTTCCCCATTCGTACTCCATGGCCGCCAAAACACCCTCTCCACCCCACCCTCCTCCGTCCGCCACCGTCCGCCACCACATCCACTGCCGTCCTCCTCCACCATGCCGGAGCTGATACCCCAACGCCGTCGTCCATTACGAGAGATCGACCTCTCTCATCCACGGCTTCGGACCGGGATCCTTGCATCCCGTCCTCTCGCTTCATCCCCGCCATCATCCACCTTGTTGGCGCCGCTCTTACGACCGTCTCGTCCACCGCGCCCTGCCGCCACCGTCTACCCTCCTAGATCTGCTTCCACGCTGCCGATAGCCATCCCTACCGCAGCACCGTCAAATTCTCAGCAGATGCGTACATGGCGCCGCACCAGAGGCGGTACTCTTTCGTATTTGCTCAACTTATTTATCGCAGCAAGAAAATAGATCGCCACTGCTTTACTCTGATTTCTTATATTGGTTGCGAAGTTGCCTTTGCCCGGTTTGCACCTTCAGATCCGCCATGGCACGCTCAACACCATACTCGCAATGCTCATGGTTTTCCCCTTTTATATTCCACACTAGTTAAATCACAGTAGACTAATTTCAAAATTGGGTCAGTCGATTTTTCAGAGCTCGCCGGAGTTCACCGGTGCGACCGAAGGGGCTCGGGTGGGGACGATGGTTTTGGGTGCGGTGGTGGGGCCTCGTCGAACGAAGAAAACTCAATGTGGGTGGGGGTGGGGGTGGGGTGGCGGAGGAACACAGGCGGTGGGGCCGGTGGTTCGGCCGGCGGCCCGTGCAGAGTTCTGTATGGGAAGCACAGTATGTTCCTTGTCAGGAAGGGGAGCGGGGACATCTGCAGTCTAACAGCTGATAGAGCTGGCCTGTACGTGATCGATAGGCTTTCAATTACTAGTGGCAATACAACACCATAATTTCCAGGCAGTTCCACTTTCCCGATTTATATATCCTGGTTATGGTGTACCCCTGTTATGTACACTATGATCTGCCAAGTTGATGTGTGCTCTTGTTATCATGGTTTGGCAATAAACTCTCTATACAGTATATTATGAACCTATCATCTGCCTGCTATCCTTACTTCTGGAGCCTATTTTTTGTGTACTTGTGCCAGATTATATAAATGCACGCACCATATTACAGCACACATGAGCTCTCTCATCAGAATCCAGTGATAGCACACAAGTGTTTACAGGGGCGCCCCTATATTAGAATATCATCTGCATTACAAAGATAATCTCACAACTATTTATGTTTTCATGGTTCTCAGATATTATACGCAATTACAGTGAATATCAGAATCCGCGCATCAGAAGAATATTGTGGAACACTGCAATGACTTACAAAATTGGCACCAAGGCATTGAGTGCCATTCTGGAAGCAATAAAACTCGTATGCTCCCCACCTGTTGATTCTTGTTCATATCATCCTAATGACTATTCTAACCTCGAGGAGTCAAAGGCAGATGGCCTGTCCTGTTCACCCATCAAGGTGCCTGTTCTAATTTGGCAAGGTTTTATTGATTGCGCGTATCTTGCATATGTTGTCTTGCATTTCTTCTACTTTGTTGCACCGCCATCTGCTTAGTTTACTCATCATATATGTCGAGATGCCATGCCCATCCATTATCAATACATATTCCATCTGTCATCATACCATGTTTTTCCACTCAAATGTTGTTCTTGGTGCATCAGACATCAAAAAGGAAGAGGGTGATTGCCGAACCTGAAGGAGCACCAGCAAAGTCCTTGAAAAACGTGGTGGTGCCGGAGAAATCAGACAGCACCCCACTTATATTGGTTGTACAACCAGTGACACAAAACGTAGGACCGACTCCAGCAGACTGTACCCATACTTCACTGGCCACACCACTAGCCCCACCACACAGGACCTGCACTCCAGCAAAAGGTATACCGATTTCATTTGCCATAGCACCAGCTGTACCACAGAAAAATCCCACTCCAGCAAAAAGTACAGCAAGTCCACCGGCCGAAGACCTATCCCAACTGCAGAGACGGCCAATTCCTGCAGATTGGAACCCCATTCCATTTATTCCCAGTTTAAAAGACAATGCTTTCAATGTTGTTAGGGACTACGTGCATATATTCCCATCATGGGAAGATTATTGTGAAGACAAACACCATTTTCACATCTTCCTGTCCAACTTACGTGTAAGTGCTATTATTCATGGTTATTATTTTCCTGTTTTCTGCTGATTGAACACATCAATGATTTACATTACATTGTTGTAACTAGGCGAGGGTCAATCTGGATAGTCATGACGAGCAAAGCTTGCTTGTGCTTTTCAAGGAAGCATTGCAGCAGTATCGGTGTTACCTGAGGAAATCACACTTTGATGGCAAGTCTATAAACGAATTTCCGGTGAAGTCTCCTGTGCTAAATTTAGAAGACATTGAATGGAAAAACCTTGTTATGCACTGGTCTCGTTCCCAGGATGAGGTACTGTCTATGAAATCACATGACAATTTGAACTTCTACTTTTCCGCATGTGCCTTACGGATCTTTTTTGCAGGAAATCTGCTCGAAGAAGAATTCCGGTTTGACAAGAACGACAGGATATCGCAAATATGCTGCCCGCTGCTTTGCTCTTGTTAGTACCTGTTGTCCTGTATCACTGTACTTGCATACATACCTGGTTCATTATGTGACAGCAGTATGCATGATAGCTTGCTTATCAATTGTTCGCTCCAAATTATCTGATCTGTATGAATGGTTACATTAGTGTAGAATATATCCAATGCCAATGTTTTTTAGCTCTGCATTGTTCTTGTAAGTACATGCTGTCCTTTATCAGTGTACTTATAATGACAGGTAGTTGTTCATGTACCATCACTCTGCAGCTTATTTTCCTTTGCCCTCCATTTTCTACACATCAGATCTATATTTACTCTTACCATAAGGTTGGTACTGAAGAAGTTTAGCTGTGCATTGCTCTTGGCTGTACCTTTTGCCTGTATCGCTGCACTTACATTTATAGCTACTTGGTTATGTAGCATCACTCTTCATCTTATCTTAAATATTCTCCATTTTTTCGTATATTATCACATCTATATTTACTCTTAACAAAATGTAGAATAAAGGCAATGCTTTTGAAGAAGATTCTGTGGTAAACTTCTTGAATTGCCCCCCCCCATCAGCATGGACAAGGCCTTTATAGAGCCTGTCTTCACCAATAATGTAAGTTTGTCCATCTCAAGCCTTCAAACTTTGTTGTATATATTTGGTTAGGCATGACTGCAACAGCTGTTTATTTTTGGTGTTTGCATCAAATTGCTTGTTTAAAGTTTATTATATGTAGTTCATAAACAAAAGTTTGTCCTTTCTCAATTTAAGTTTTCAGTTGTACAACCAAGTTCCTTCTTCATACCATGTAAATTAAACTATACAGAGCAAGTGATCTTCTTTTGCACTGCATGTATGCTTCTGTTCTTCATCCGTAATCCAGTGGTGTGGTGAACCTACCCACTACAGCACAATGTCATATTCTGCAATGTCTTAACTATGAACAATGTCATATCATTCTACTATTATTTAAACCGTCTCTTTATTTGCCAATCTGAAATGGTATAAATTGACAGCACACTAACCATTGATACTTATGAGTTCTTGATCTGTAATCCAGTGGTGTCGTGAAGCTGCCAACTCCTTCACAATGTCATTTCCTGCCATGTCTTGACCTGAACAATACCATATTGTGTTAATGCAAATTTAAACTGTGTCACTTTATTCGTCAGTAAGAAATGTGATGAATTGTCAGCACTGATACTTTTATGTGCAAAACCTGTCATCTGTCTGCTTGTTTATCTTTCAGAGTGAGGAAGATATAAGTGTTGAACAAGCGCAGTCTCATCATCTTGCTCAGCTGCTTGCCCTGCAGCTCCCCAGCAGGGCTAACCTTTCTTGAACTCTATTGAAGTGATGTCGGTTTTGTATATTATTTTGTCGGCGTGTTTATTTGCACTGGTGGCGATCTTTGATGCCCAGTGTATGTAATCTGTTGTCTGCTTGTGCTTTATTATCATAGTGGCGAACTTTGATGCCCAGTGGATGTAATATGCCGTAATTTCTTTATTGTATAGTCTAGGTTTTTTCTTATTCACGATGCTGTAGTTATTTTACTGTTTATATATCATGTCTTCGCAGTAAACCGACCAAACCATAAAATTACGGTACATAATCGGGCCATCATGCAGTCACAATGTAGGTTGGGCCTGAAACGTGCCGATCAGCTCACAGGCCAGCAGCAGCCCGAAATGAACCCTGGCCCATGATTGTGCGAATCAAATCACGGGCTTTTAACAGGCCGAAAAATTGTCTCGGTCCTTGTTTGGCCCAATCAGATATCGGCTGCGAGCAGGCCGGATGCAAACCGGGCCGTAGTTAGGCCCAACTATATGACGGGCTTTTAACAGGCTGAAATTAATATAGGGCCGAAATGTTAAACGGGCCCTTAACAGGCCAAAACTAATATCAGGCCGAATTACTAAGTGGGCCTTTAGCAAGTGGGCCCAAAATCATAGTGTCCAGTTGACGGGCCGAATCTGATATGGGCCATATTTGAGCCCAAAGCGTCTTAAAGGGCCGGACCTGATCTGGGCCGTAATTTGGCCCAGAACATGGTAGGCCTTTAACGGGTCGGATCTCATATGGGCCACTATTAGGCCCGGAGCGTGGCAGGCCATTAATGGACCGGATCAAATATGGGCCGGCATTTGGCCCAAAACATGGCAGGCAGTTAATGGGCCGGCCTACTAGGGTACTCAAAATCTTGTGGGCCTACAGCTGGGTCGGCCCATTAATGTCGGCAAAATCTCATGGGCCTTTAGCTGGGCCGGCCCATCATGATCCGCAAGAATCTTGTGGGCCTTTACCTGGGCCGGCCCATTACGGCACACAAAAATCTTATGGGCCTTTACCTGGGCCGGCCCATTATGACCCACAAAATCTTGTGGGCCTTTAGCTGGGCCAGCCCATTATGGTCCGCAAAATCTTGGGGGCCTTTAGCTGGGCCGGCCCATTATGGTCCGCAAAATCTTGTGGGCCTTCAGTTGGGCCGGCCCATTTAAACTTGATGGGCCGGTCCACATGTCAACATATCATAGGCGCGTCTCGCCCATTGGATGAGTTTACATGTGTCTCCTCCTGCCAATGATGATTTTACACATGGAAAATCCCCATTGGTCGTGGCTGTTAACGGGTTATCGGATCCAAAACCCGACCCGATAGCTTAACGGCGTTCCGTTACGGTGGATGCCATGTGTCAGTCACCCTTGACGAAAGCACTTCTGTGACACGTGATTTATTGTCATGGAAGTGGACACTTCTATGATGATAATTTTGGTAATGTCATGGAAAACTTCTACGACAGCACAGGTATGACTATCTTGATTCTGTCATAAATTTTTCATGGATGTACATGCATGATAAAAAAAGCGACCTACTGTGACAAACACGTATCATCACGGAAGTGTATTTTTTTGTAGTGCTCCCTAATGACATTCGTCATGACTCACCTTGTGTGGCGGCTTATGTTGAAGTTAACAATGAAAAAGCACGTCACGAAGCGCTTGACCCATTGGATGAGGAACATGACATCGTGGTGGCTCGTTCGGTGATTTACCAGCAAGATCTGCATCTTTACCATAGTCGTCAGGTTAAAACCAGAACTCTCCAAGAAGGCGATCTGGTGCTTCGGCTTATCCATGATCAGACTGATATGCACTAGTTATCCCCACCTTGGGAAGGACCCTTTGTGGTCAGCAAGAATCTGAACAATGGGTCATATTACCTTATCAATGTTAGAGACCACAAGGACTCACGCACGTCGGAGGAAGAGACCCGTTGACCCTGGGATATTGCTCACCTTAGGCCTTACTACACTTGAGCCACTGGCTCTTCCAATGTACATATTTTGACAATGTATATATTATGATTGATATAATAATGCGGGCATCCCTGCTAAAGCAGGGCCTCTGTCATTTTTTCCTCTTGAAATAATGAGTTTTTGGTCAAATGGGGGCTTCTGCTTTATATAGCAAAGTTATGATTATCCTTTGATCCGGCTTATAGGCCACATAAAAAACTTGGGGGCATGCTACCCAGGTTAAAGGGACCAAAGAGAGTTTGTTGCAAAAGCACAACTCAAACATAGGTACCCCTTGAGCACAGCTCAAAACATTGCTTGGGGGCTCTTTTGTTCTAAAGAACAGAGAATTTGTAACCTTGTAATGGGCTTAAAAGCCAGGCTTGGAAGCCAAGTGTATTCACCTAAAACCCCGGGTTATCCTGCCTTTTTAAGTAAGCCACTCCGCCCAGGTAATCCTGAAAAGATCCGTCAAATGTTTGACAAGTCAATCTTATACAGACCGTGAATTTGTCAAAGTTAAAACGACGATTGGTTAATGTGAGGTCCATCTTATAAGGTTTGTAAAATGGTTTAACTTAGAAGCCTGGCAGCCCATGAAAAGCCTCGTTTTGGGCCTGGCAGCCCATGAAAATCCTTGCTTCTAGTTTGTTTTCAATAGATTCTTTCTTTTTGAGGTTTATTTGATAAGACTTATAAAGCTTTATTGTAAATCACCGGTGTTTATTAACCCAGCCTGGTCTTTGGCTATAAGTCACCGGTATGAGATAACATCCAGTGTTTATTAACCCGGCCTGGTCTTCGACTATAAGTCGCTAGTATGAAATAAAGATAATATCCGGTGTTTATTAACCCGGTCCGGCTTTGTTCATAAGCCAACAATCTCTGATAATTACCAGTGTCCAAAGACTTGGGTTATCGCCCTTACTGTACTGGCTTGGTAAACCAACAAGTGTGATCAAATATCACAGGTATGACATATTTTTAATCATATATGATTATTATTTAGTTCAGTCTTGGTTATAAATCATGATAAGTTTATATTGGGGCCTTATAAGCCGTCCAACGGTAAACCGCCAGGTCACTTTTCATCTACTGTATGCAGGAACAGATTCAAAATTGATAATATCATCAAGCATATATGGCATATCTTCGCATAGAAGATAAATAGTGTCATGAACAGCACAATATGCACGATGGCATAGCAGCACAAGAAGTTTAAAGCTAGCCTATTACAAGGCGCTTGGTGCCCAAAAAGATGATTATTTTTTAAGTATCGCAATGAGGAGATGATAAATCGGCCCCGGTTCATGAATCTTGGCCTGGCTGTCTCGAAGGTTGCGATTCATCCCTTGTCGGTTCGTCTTCCTCCTCCACCGTCTGGAAGTGGGGTTTGGACCAGTCAAAGCCATGCAAGGCGACGAATTCAGCTTCGTCGTCAATCAGATCAGATGGATCAATATCAGGGGTGAAAGTGTGCTTACGAATGGGTGGAATTAAATCCATCACTTTATATGAAGGAGTCGGCATCTTCTGGTTATCTGCATCGTAACCTGGCTGATACTTGGTGAGGTTGGTCTGTTCAGCAATGATTGTTGCATGAGGGCGAATCTCTTTGACACGGGCAGCAAAGTCTTGTTGGTCAAAAGGGGTTCCATGTTCCTTGAGACTAGGATACCCGCTGGCTACGTCTGCCGGGTCTAATTCCGGTACCCAGGCTTTGGCATGGCTCAAGGCTGTCACAGCTCTGGCTCTAGCACAAGATCGCTTGATTTCTTGGAACCTGGTGGGCAAGATGGACAGTTTCTTAAAGACATCACTTAACAGATTTTGTCCTTGATTCCCTGGGGAGATACTGGCAAGATTCCGCTGAGCTCCAGTGTATAATTGCTTAACAAGCATGTAAACCGCCTTGAGCTTCACCAGTGTATCTTGGCTCAGATTGCTGCTCCTGGGACCTGAAACAAAAAGTGCAAAGATTGGTTAAGTGGCGACTTACAGTGTGATGACAACTACTTATTCTAGATAAATAACAAGGTGACTTCCAAAGATTGCAGAAACCATCTGGGACACACAGTTCTTTAAACTGGTGAGTTTAGTGGTAAGTTCTTCCAGAGCCGCCTCTGCTTTCTCAGCATGCTGAATCAGGGCAGTCTTTTCCTTTGCCCAAGCTTCTTTGTCAGAAGTAAAACCGATCTTCAATTTTTCGGCTTCAGACTGACTAAACTGAAATTTTGATTCAGCCTTTTTTGTCTCAGTCTCCTGAGCCGCCAGCCGGGTCTTGGCCTTGGACAATTGAGTTTCCAGTTCTGTCGTAGCAGCCTGAATACATCATAAGTCCATTAAGTCTCATGGCGGATTACAATAATACAAATACCAAGTGCTTTGCAAGCAACAACACTTGACACTTGGGGGCTAATGTCTGTCAACGCAAGTGCTTTGCAAGTCCCAGGTGCTTTGCAAGCAACAACACTTGGCACTTGGGGGCTAATGCATATTGCTTGTTTTCTTGCTAAAGGATCAGCCGGGTGTGCTATTAACAATCCTAGCCGACTCATGGGGATATGCAGTTAAGTTCTGTTCTTTTACATAATGATTAATAGGACTAGCTCATTCATACTTATTAAACCGTCCCTTGGGGACTACAAATGCAAAGTTATGCTGTCATTAGCACCCGGTTTAAGTTTTTAAACCGGACTTGGAGGGAGTCTATGGCAGAAGCTTGTCAAAATTTTAAGTCTACGGATTATTCAAGTTTATCATAATCAGAAGACTTGGGGGCTGCCAGGATATAGATATAAGTCGGATGACGTACCTCATACTTCTGCTGCATTTGTTTAACCATTTCAATGTCCAAGTCACGGCTAGAATGCACTTGACTGACATAGCCAGATAATACTTCACTAGTACTCAGTTCAGCATAGTGGGAGACGTCAAACCTTACTTTCCATCTTTCCATGACTTCTTGTTTGGCCGAATGTCTCGCTAGTATCGTTGGATTCCCAGGCTTAGTAAATGTGGTGCCAGTGATTACAACATCATCAGCATGAATCTCCGGCAGGTTAACTGAGCTTGACGGTTCAATACTCGACGGATCGATAGTGGTTTCATCAACAGACGGCTCAGGTATTTCGGGTTGCGTGTTGAGAGGAGGATCTTCTGGCTGTTTAGGATGTTCTGGTGCAATGATTGGTTGTTCTGTTCAGTAGCTTTCGGGCCCTCGGCCGGCTTAGTGGCCTTTGCTTTCTTATTAGGTTTTGCTTGACCGCTAACAAGAATATTGGACAAGTTAGTATAATGATAAAGATATAAAGTTACAGAAGAAAGATAGTTAATATTACCCAGGGGTAGTCTTGAAAGCCGGCAGTTGAGTCTGCGATGAGTCGCCAGAGGAGGAACAGGAAATTTCCTGCAAAGATGGAATCAAAATTGAGTGATTAATGAAAGTAACTCGCTGGTAAATACAAGAGTTAAGGTTAAAAAGAACATCATTTTGCCATTTCCGAGGAGTGTTTGGTAAACTGAGGATAAATCTTCATCTCCGCCTGTCCGGGTCTGGCGGCGGCTCTCATGCTGCTGTCGTTTTAAGAGAAAATGAGGATCTAAATAAGCCAAGGGGTGTGAAAACCTTACTTTCCGGGTTACCCGCCGAAGTTTCTGCCTTGGTAAAGGTTCCGAGTCAGAGGAAATAGTAGTTACCTCTTCTTCGACTGCTTGGCTGGCTCCCGTGTCATCCTGGCAATAGTCAGTGTCAATAAGGTTGTTAAAAAACAAGCCAAGAGAGTCAAGGGCTACCTCCGACTCAAAGGCATCATCCAGCTTCAGCAATTCAGAGGCGCTGGGTTTCTTCCTAGACCTCCTGATCATCTTTTTGGCGGCTCTCGTAGCAGCCTTAGCCTTTTTAGCAGCCTCATGGTCATATTTGGCCTTCCAGAAGTCAAATTTATCCTATGTTAGGATAACATATTGGAGTTCATGCAATGTTTAGGTGTTGAAGGAGAAAGAAATCAAAAAATTTACCTCTGGCACTGGGTTAAGCTTGCAGAAAGGATTCAAACCCACTTTGCTGCAGTCTTCATATTTACTATTTACAAGTGTGGTCGCCATCTCAACGATGCCCTCTTTAGTCAGTGGTAGAGAGCTATGGTGTAAGGCATCGTCTGTTGCTCTGGCATAGTTACACATCAAGCCGGATTGGGGGCTTCAGGAGATGATCCACCATGCGACCCAGCAGCGGATTAAGTCGACTCCAGTTAAGCCGTTTCCCAGCAAGTCTTGAACTTTTCTGATTGTAGGGACAAGTTTCTTGCGTTCGGCGGTAAGTATATCAGGGAGTTGGTACTTTGAATCAAGGCGCTCTGGCTGATAACCCGGCAATGGATTCTCATCAGATGGAGAGATATCCTTGCACTAGAACCATGTTTGGTTCCAGTCTTTAGGATGGCTTGGCAGAGCTACTTGAGGGAATATGGCATCTTGTATTCAAGATCTACCAAGGCTATAATTTGCTAAGTGTTAGGACAAACAAGTTCCATAGGTTGAGGATACAAATTCAGATCTACCGCTGTTCAGAAAAGAAAATAAACTCGAAACATATAGAGGTGATAGTGGAAAAGTAGAGCTGCCCTAGAAGAGATCTGTGGCGATGAAGATATGTTCTAATGTCAGAAACAGGTGCTAAAACTACTACCGCGCAAAGACTCATGTGGTTTTCGGATCTAGTCCATGGATTAAAACAAAGAGAAAGAAGGGCGGTGACGAACGTCGACGAACACCGATGAAACCTAATGGTAGATCTATGGCGAAAGAAGAAATGGCTTACTGATGCTATTGATGTAGTATAGTGGCACTGTGGTTCTCTGGTCTGATCAGGGTAATGCAGCGGCCAGAGTTGAGGTTGAGGATGAAGGTTGATGGCGGCGGAGGCTCGTGCGGGTCGGTTCGTCGCGAGGAGGAAGAAAGGAGAAGGAGAAGAATGAAAGATGACTCTATGGTCCTATTTATAAGGAAACAGGAAAACAGGCAAACGCGAAAGACGAGGAGGCCAAATGATGGTTATCCAGCTAATTAGACGCCTTGATTTTTGGAAAGACATTAAGATAAAGATCCGTTAAAGATGACGTCATGGCAAGTTTCCGAAATTCTTGGAGATGACGTCATGGCGAGTTATAAGATTTTAGCAGCAGATGAGGAAGGATTTTTCTAAGTCTTGAAGATTGACATGAACAAGTTCAAATCAACCTGAGGCCTAATGTTGGGGATATAACTATTAGGTATGACACGCCCAGGAGGGGGCGGGTCATCCCTATGACGATCCATCGCGGTGAAGCCCAAGATCATATGGCGGTTCATAGATAGGCTTGGTAGAGGGCCCAAGCCCAAAGGCGGCTTAAGGCCCATGGATATCAACCGCCATGTATGTAAACTTGTAATGTAAGGCGCGTAAGAAAGGTCACCGAGCTGGATACGTTGTATATACCGGCCGAGACTCTCTAGCCCGCAGGGCGTCAACCCGTGTATATAAGGGGACGACCTAGCGGCGGCATAGGACAAGAAACAACAGATCGAGAGCCGGGTCAAGCGTATTCGCTCCCTGCTCATCAAAACCTAGCAATACCACCTACAACTGGACTAGGCTTTAACCTTCACCGTAAGGAGTCGAACCAGTATAAACTCCTCGTGTCCTTTGTCCTGATTAACCCCTTTAAGATAACCTCACCGCGATGGCTCGACGACTAAGTCCTCACAATAGGACATCTTCCGTGACAATTCCACGACACATTGGATCCCCATTCGAGGCTCAGACACAGTGGGGTTATGTTTGACGTAAGTAGTTCAAGATCACTTCTTGATCATTACTAGTTTGCGACCGTTTGTGTAGCTTCTCATATTTTTCTGGCATTCGTCAGTTAGCCACCATACAATGCTTAGTCGCTTGCTGTAACCTCACCACTTATCCTTTCCATACCTATTAATCTTTGCTAGTCTTGATACCCATGGTAATGGGATTGCTGAATCCTCATGGCTCACAGATTACTACAACAATAGTTGCAGGGACATGTAATGCGATGATCATGATGTGAGGGCGATGTTTACTTGTTTTGGAGTTATTTTTCTTCGTCGATTTGGGGATAGGTTCCTGGTCGGCAGCCTAGGCTAGCAGGGTGGATGTCGTTTGAGTTTCTTTTTGTGTTTCTTCCGTAGTCTGGTGTTGTTCTCACGTATGATGTTTGATGTATTCATCTGGCATTTGTATGCCTTTGTATGTATCCCCAACTATTATGTAATGGTACGATGTAATGATATCCACCTTGCAAAAGAGTTTCAATATGCGGTTCTATCCTTGGTGGGACCTTCGAGTTCCTTTAGGATAGAGTCACATATTGGGCGTGACAAGTTGGTATTAGATCCTCAACCGACCATAGGAGCCCCCTTGATTGTTCTTAGTTGGCCATTCTCGAGTCTAGAAGAAAACTTTTTGGAATCTAGTTATATCGGAGAGTAGAAATTCTTTTTACTCAACCCCTTTGTCGCTCCGGTGAGAAATCTTAACGTAGATGTTTTGAATTACTACTCTTCCCCTTCAAAAAAATTTAGGATCACGCAGTTAATTTTTGTTTGTTGCGATGTTAGTTCTTTTCATCTGGTGCTTTTCTCGTCAAGTTGATTCGATCCTCTTCATCTTTTGTGAGGTCGATCCTCTGTTCTTTTTCAACAACGTTGTTTTCTCTGTCCTATGTTGTTTTCTTTTCCCACCCGCCCACCCTTTTTCTTCTCGAAGCTAGAGTCCATAATCTAGTATCCATCCGACTCGTGCAAAGTCTTTGCATTCTTTCCTCAATTATTTCAACCGGCGCTTTTCTCTTCAAGTTATTTGTCGGTTCCCCATTCCAAGTTGCTTTTGTTTTTCCCGCCCTCCCATCCCCTTTTCTTCCCAGAGTCTGAGCTTCGATTTGAGCATCAATTTCATTCGTGCGGAGCCTCTTTAGTCTTTCCTCCAATGTTTCAACCGGTGAATTCTCGTCGACTTCATTGTTCGTCTCGTTTTCTTTCTGGTGGATTCAATTCAAGTATTCGATATCGGTCATATTATTTACGCCAGCTCAAATTTTCCCCCCTACTCGTTCGCCTCTTGCCAGTTTATCCTTCCAAAGTGCTCAAGACATCTCAGAAACTCTTGCTTGCATTTAATTAATTTGAGGTTGTCACCTCATTCAAGTCTTTCAATCGTTCAAGTGCATCATTTGTCATTCAAACAATCCTTTCCAACGGTATTTCTTTTTAGTGGGCCCTAACCCACATGTTTTTTCCTTGGATCTTACCTGACTCTTCTAATTTTCCCGGAGTTATTCTCAAATTTTTTGAAGTTTTATGTAAGAATGAAATTCATCAGTCAGATGCTTTTCCAAGATCGATTTCAAATTATTTTCATTGTTGGCTCAACCTCTTCCCTTTTCATTCTCCTAGAGTATCTCAACAATTTTGGAGGTGTTCCTCGTCGTCATTCTGAACATTTGAAGATTGAAGAAGAGTTTTCCTCTAAATCTTGTCCGTTCACTTGGAGTGCTAGCTTGTTGCTATCCTCATATTGCTTCCAATCATGCGATTCTTTTCTTACCATCCGGGGTATTCCAAGAGTTGTTTTCCGTTTCGATTATCCGAAGGCCTTCATTTCGGAATATTTCTTTGTTCCAAGTTTTCAGCTTCATTCGTTCCCATATTTGTACCAGTGCTTCGTTCAAGCATTCTTTAATCAGTTCGTGATCTCTTCGTTCTCTTGCATCTTGATTCACTCAATGTAACGCCCCGAGACTGATGTGCCAGGTGTCTTCCAGTTTTTTGATGTTGTTGCCATGTCATTTGTTTGCGTGTTGCATCTTATCATGTCATCATGTGCATTGCATCATCATGTTTTCAAAACTTGCATCCGTCCGAGTTCTTTGAGTTCTCTCTGTTGTCCTTTCTGAGCCCAACCACACTTGCACGCACCCGCGGCATGTTCGAAATATCATTTTATAAGTGGACAGAAAATGTTCTCGGAATCGGTTGAAAGTTCGCGTGCGGTCTTATTATAGTGTAGATAGACCGCCTGTCAAGTTTCATCGCATTCGGAGTTCGTTTGATTGCCCAACGGATAACTATAGCGGCAATATAGCCGGTCTATCGTCGGACGTTTTCGGTCTCCGGAAACAGTCGCCAGGTCTCTCTCTCTCTCTCTTATTTTCTCTCAGAACAAAGCTTTCTGCACAATCCACTATCACCGCTAGGCCCCGAAACCCCTCCTCTTCGCACAGTTCATCGACCCCTCATGCGCATCCGAAAGTTGTCTCGGACCCGAGCCGGACAGTCATCACCGTTGGATCCGGATCATCCCCAAACATCTACAAAACGTCTCCGTTTTGTCAATTGGACTTCCTAGTCTATTTTTCCCAACCGTCCGATTACGATCGGAGGGACGGATTAGCCCCTAAATGTCTCCCTCTTTATATATATATATATATATATATATATATATATATATATATATATATATATATATATATATATATACTCTCTAGTCTAAATCTAGTCCAAAACGTAATTTCTAGGCACTTGTCCCTGCCGCCGCCGCCGCCGCACTTTTTCCCCAAATCCCCATCGGGATCTCACCCACAGCCAACCACAAACCTTCCCTGGTTTCCTCCTCGTTGTCACATCGAACCAATCCCACCACACCGCTCCTCCTCGGTTTCCGCATTCTCCAAACCAGTGCAGCCACCAGACCCCGTCGAGCGCCACCACAGCAACAGCAACCCCGAGCACCCCAGCGCCAGTAGCAGTCGACCCCGCGCCAAGTCCCTCGTGCCCGGGTGTCTCTGTCGACCCTGCCGTCGGCCGGCGACCTCGTCAGCTGGAGCTTGCCTTTGCCGGCAGTAGCAGCAGCAGGTCACCGCGCCTCCTTCCCTTCCCTCTCTCTCTCTCGCTCTACATCTGATGCTCCTGACCCCGCCATCCCTTGCCCCAGGAGATCGATCCCAGAGCCTGTCCTCGAGGCCGTCGCCCCAGTTGATGACCAGGCGCCTCCTTCTGAGCCTCTTCACGCCGCGTCGGTGACCCTCTCCTCCCCTGCCTGTCCTTTTTCTTCCCTTTTCCAATTCTTCTCTGAACCTCACCTCTCTCTGTCTCTTTCCTCCCACTGACAGGAACCCCATGGCCATTCCCGACCTCCTCTTCGCTGGGCCCCCGCCCGAACCTGGCCTGGATCCATCACCGTGGTCATTTTCCCCACCATCTCCGTCCACGGCATTTCCCGCGCCCTGCTTGAGTCGAGACGCCGCAGCCGCGTCGCTGCCCATGCCGCCGGCGTCCTCTGCTTCCAGGACGAGCAGAGCAGCTTGCCTGACCACTTGCTCGTTGACCGATCGATCTGGGCTCCCAGATCCAACAGGCCCAGCGCTGCCGCACCAAGCCCAACCTGCCGGCCTCTCTCCTCTCCACCGAACGTGCCAGGCCCATGGGTGAGCCTCATTGTTGCGCCCCCTCCCACTTATGGGCCAACCAGATTCGGCCCGTAACGTGTATTTTTTTCCGCAGAACGTTTTAGCTATTTTTCCAGAGATTACAGTTTTACAGAAAAACCCCTAAACTTCATGCATTTAATAATTCCACAACCGTGCATCAGATTAAAACAAATTATATATGAAAAATGCTTAGAATTGTGTGTAGGTTAATTATATGCCACTTTCATCTATGTTTGAAATGTTTAAAATGTTGTTTTATTAAATTTGCCCCTATGCCATGTTAAAATGCTTTAATTCATAAGTAAATAACCGTAGCTCGGGTTCAAATAAACTTTATATGTATTTGGGGTAGAAAAATGCCTAGTTTATCTTGGTGACATTACTTTGCATGTTTACTAACTCTGAAATATGGTTTAGGGCAGATCAGTACCAAACCTAAAATAGGCACATGAGAAGTTTCCGGACTTGTTGTTTTGTTGTTCCGGCCTCATTTAAACTTTCCTAGATTAGATAGTTTCTTCATGCTTCACCTCTTGCCATGCTAACAACATTTAATCTTGTTGGGTACATAAACGAGAGAGAACTAAATAAGTCATGTGGTGTTTTCATCAATATGCAACTCGTTGCATATTGAGCTCCACTTAATTTGTAGAATTGCTTATGCACTTTGCCATGCCATGCCTCATTAAACTGGACATGCATCATACTTGTTTGCGCATCGTGCCATGCTTATGTGATGATTGTTTACTATGTTGTTTGCTTTCTTTTCGGTGTACTTCTTCATTCAAGTAATGTTGCGTTTGCGAGGATCTGTTGGCTACGTCCGTTTATCTTCTTCATGGACTCGTTCTTCTTCCTTGCAGGATTTCAGGCAAGATGACCATACCCTCGAAATCACTTCTATCTTTGCTTGCTAGTTGGTCGCTCTTGTGCTATGCCTATGATGCGATACCTACCACTTTCTTATCATGCCTCCCATATTGTTAAGCCAAGCCTCTAACCACATTGTCCTAGCAAACCGTTGTTTGGCTATGTTACCACTTTGCTCAGCCCCTCTTATAGCATTGTTAGTTGCAGGTGAAGATTGGAGTTTGTTCCATGTCGGAACATGGATATTTTGTTGGGATATCACCATATCTCTTATTTAATTAATGCATCTATATACTTGGTAAAGGGTGGAAGGCTCGACCTTATGCCTGGTGTTTTGTTCCACTCTTGCCGCCCTAGTTTCTGTCATATCGGTGTTATGTTCCCGGATTTTGCGTTCCTTACACGGTTGGGTTATAATGGGAACCCCTTGACAGTTCGCCTTGAATAAAACTCCTCCAGCAATGTCGAACATTGGTTTTACCATTCGCCACCTAGCCTTTTCTTTCACTTGGGTTCTGCAGACTCAAGGGTCATCTTTATTTAACCCCCCCGGGCCAGTGCTTCTCTAAGTGTTGGTCCAACTGAGCGATGTCCGGAGCTACCAGGGGCAACTCTGGGCTGGCCCACCTGATGTCTTGCTCATCCGGTGTGCCCTGAGAACGAGATATGTGCAGCTCCTATCGGGATTTGTCGGCACATTTGGGCGGTGTTGCTGGACTTGTTTTACCATTGTTGAGGATGTCTTGTAGAACCAGAATATCGAGTCTGGTCAGAATGTCTCGGGAGAAGGAATATCCTTCGTTGACCGTGAGAGCTTGTGATGAGCTAAGTTGGGACTCCCCTACAGGGATTTCAACTTTCGAAAGCCGTGCTCGCGGTTATGGGCAGATGGGAATTTGTTAATGTCCGGTTGTAGAAAACTTGAAGTTGACCTTAATTAAAATACATCAACCGCGTGTGTAACCGTGATGGTCTCTTCTCGGCGGAGTCCGGGGAGTGAACACGGTGTTGGAGTTATGCTTGACGTAGGTTGTTCTAGGATCACTTCTTGATCATAGTTGTTCGACCATGCTTTTGCCTTCTCTTCTCGCTCTCATTTGCATATGTTAGCCACCACATATGCTAGTCGCTTGCTGCAGCTCCACCTCATACCTTTTACCTTACCTATAAGCTTAAATAGTCTTGATCGCGAGGGTGTGAGATTGCTGAGTCCCTGTGACTCACAGATACTTCCAAAAACCAGTTTGCAGGTGCCGATGATATCGTGCAGGTGACTCAACCAAGCTCAAGGAGGAGCTCGATGAAGATCTTGTCCTTTATGTTGTTTCGTTCTAGTTAACCAGTAGTGGAGCCCAGTTGGGGTCAATCAGGGATCTGTGTAGCATTTGGGGTAGTCTTCTTTTATTTTGGCTCCGTAGTCGGGCCTTGATTGTAACTTGTTGATGTAATGCTTTATTCATGTAATTGTGTGAAGTGGCGATTGTAAGCCAACTATGTATCTCTTTACCTTATGTATTACATGGGTTGTGTGAAGATTACCTCACTTGCGACATTGCTTTCAATGTGGTTATGCCTCTAAGTCGTGCTTCAACACGTGGGAGATATAGCCGCATCGAGGGCGTTACAAGTTGGTAATCAGAGCCTTCCCCGACCTTAGGAGCCCCCTGCTTGATCGAATCGCTGGCGTTATTGAGTCTAGAAATTTTTTTTGAGTCATTTAGGATTATATATATCGGAGAGTTAGGAATTCTTTTTACTCCTCAGTCCCTTCGTCGCTCTGGTGAGGCATCCTAACGTAGAGTTTTGACTCTTCTCTTCTCAAATTTCACTAAAAAATTTAGGATCACGCAGGTATCTTGGAGTCGTTCCGATGGTTTTGTGACGAGAACATTGTTCTTGGTGCCTCCTGTCATTTAGGGGCTGTGGCAGTGTCCCGGGGAGTTGAGCTCCAAGGTGTTGTCGTCACAATGTTATCGTTGCAGTTCTGGAATACCTGAGATTAGTTTCGCCGACATAAAAAATCTCTTCTATGCAGTTGTTGGTGAGATAACCTCGACGCCACCCAGTACTGGGGCGGGAGTTCGGGAGTATTGCCATAACTCGTATAACAGATGCTTTTCGAAGGTTGAGGTAAATGATTTCCGAAGGTTTCTTGGTTATGTGTTGAAGGATGGATACAGCTGGATGTAGGATTTGTTAGTTTTGGGTGAGATATTATGCTTCCCCTATATCCCCAACACCTGATTGCATAACCGGAAAATTTCGGGAGTTTATAAGTGGGAATTCTGGTAGCTCGTAGGATATCTTTCCGACAGATGTATGATATGAAATTGGGGTTCGACGTCTAGTGGTCCGCCTATCCAGGGTTGGTTTTACAGTGGTCTCCTTGTGTCTTAAAGAGTCCTTGGCTATGCCGACTCGGGGATGCTTCGTATGTCATGTGCACTACCTTGTACATGATGGTGTTGTACGATCGAGCCCGTGTAGGCCCCACCACGAAAACTACAGACGGAATCTCTATCATATGTTTGTTTCGGCTTATTCTGCAAGCCAATCCTTTGTTTTTGTTTTGAGTTGTGGTATTCGAGTTGCTTCGAAGTCAAATGTTGATTCCATACTTTTCCTAAGTGGTGTTCTCATATTACTATGTGAATACCAATCCTTCTTGATAATCGAGATTTTCTTATCAATCCTATTAACCGGTGTGCTTCTCTTCAAGTGGATCTGATCATTGCAACATTCACAAGATCAATTATCAGTTTTTCTCTATGGTGTTTGCTTCATCCGTCTTCAAGTTGCCTTTGTTTTCCCACCCTCCCTCCCTTTGTTTCTTCAAGGACTCAGATTTCTTCATCAGGTATACATTTTATTCTTGTGAAGTCTCTTCATTATTTTTCTTTCAATGTTCGTATCCGGTGATTCTCATGAAGATTCTAACGAATCTTCAAGATCATCATTCTTCGTTCTTTTCCTTCTCCGGTGGTTCCAACTCAAGCCTGTCAGGGTTGATCATATTCTTTTCCTCTTTTCAAATGTTTTTATCATGCCGGTGCACCTCATAATCATTCCACGCTCGCTATTCTATTGTTCCGGAGTGCTGAAGATTCCTCAGAAGATGTTGGAGTTTATTCTCATTCTTTCAAGATCTTTCGGGAATGCTATCTTATTCAAGCCATTTAATTCAACCGGTGATTTCTCTCTTGTAAACCGTTCAACGGTGTTTTCTTTTGAGTGGGCCCTAACCCACAGGTATTTTTCCAGGATCTTACCTGACTCTTCTTATTTTCCCCGGAGCTATCATCAAATTCCTTTTTGAAGTTTGACGTAAGAATGATTTATCATCAGTCAAATGTCTTTCTCCAAGATTTTTCAAATTCATTTCATTGTTGATTCAACTTTTATATTCTTCTTTATTCCAGAGTGCCTCAACAATTCATGGTGGTGTTTATCATCGTCATTCTCGGATCTGAAGACCGAAGAAGATTTTTCTCTCAATCTTGCTCCATTCTCTTCAAGATTCGTGATTCTAGATTGTTGCCATTCTCTCATAATTGTTTTTGATTGTGAGAATTCTTTTCACCTATCGGAAGCAATTCAAGATTCTGTTTAGTTTGATTATCCGGAGCCCATCATCTGAGATTTATTCATTCTCGGCTTTCAGCTATGGTTCTCCAAATCTTACCGGTGCTTCGTTCAAGTGATCTCTAATCAGTTCGTGATCCCTTCGTTCTCATGTATCTAGATTCTCTCAAGCATCTTCGTTCATTTGCAAATTCTCCCCGGTGATTCGTTATCTTTTATTCGTTCTTTTTCAATTCTTACGGTGATTCGTTCAAGAGTTCTCTTCCTTGGTTATCATATCAATTCATTCGTTCTTTCAAATCCTAACGGTGGTTCGTTGAAGCCTTTTCTCAAGTTTGATTTATATCTCTCTTAATTCTTTCTAACGGAATAAGTTGTATGCTATCCGTTGCTTGTCATCAATTAAAATTGGTGAAGGATACGTATAACGTAATTCTTATTCTTGTTCCATCCAAGTGATTAATTCTTTATTCCGGAGGCTCATCAAATTCCTGATTTCAATTGTTTCATCTTCTCTTTTTCCCGGAGTTCCAACCTCTTTCAATTATTTCACCACGGAGATCCATCTGATCATTGCAAGTCCTCACCTTGTGTTTTCAACTTCTCTTTCTTTTCTTGTGATTATTCTTTTGTGACCGGAGTTCTACATGGAGGCTATACATGATGGTTCATCAAGGATTTATTTCCTTCTTGAAGCGTTCATCAATATTCTTTTCAGAGAAGCTCAAGTATTTCTTCTTCGTACAATCCGGAGTGCAATTCTTTCTACCGTATCATTAGAGGTGGTGTTATGTCATTCTTGATAATTTGAGTTCATGTTCCATGATTCACATGTTGTTAAGAATGGGATATTTTAAATCCATCGATCTCTTCCTTGGAGTTATCTTGGGTTATATTTCACCTAAAGCATTCCCTAAGGATTGTTGCTATCTATGGTACTTATAAATAACCCAAGTTCTTCATTTACCCTCCCGGTGAAAATATTTTCTCGTCTCCTTGTTGATATCAATCCAATCTATCGTTTCCGTCAGTGGCAAAATTTCAACTCGGTTTTGAGATGTTTTCCATAAGCCCACTACAAGCTTACTCTTTTCGTTGTCGATTTTCCAACAACTCCGTTCAACCCTTCTCCTAAAGATGCCTTCTCAAGCTCTTTTGTGGCAGAAGTTGGCATTTTCTTCTCAATTCGCCAATTTCAATTATCTATCTTTTATTCTTTCGTTCCGGAGGCTTGGCGATGTTGTTCTTTCACCTGCCATCTCGCTTTGTCAAAGATCATGTTCTTTTCATGCCTATCCATTTAACCGGAGTGCCGTGCCCTCTTTTCAAGTTCTATCATCTTATCAAGTTTTACCTCCCTTCTCAACCGGAGTGCTGTCCGAGATCTTTCTTACCCCTTGTCCCATTCTTTTAATAGTTTCGAAGGCAGTATGTTGTGATTTCATCAAGTATCTTCTCATCTTATCAAGTTCTTATTCAATCCTCCTTCTTTTCATTCGGAGTGCTGCCCGAATTGGTTCTTCCTTGTTCCTCTTCCCTACCGAAGTGCTTTCAACTTTGTTCCTCTTCGTTGCATTCTTTCTTTCAATGGATTAACCTTTTTCAAGGCTCGTGGTTTCACTCATTTGTCAAAGAAGCAACTTAATTTTACCTCTTCTCTTTTCTCTTCCGTTTGCCCTCCGGTGCCATTCTAGATCTCAGGACGAGATCCTCTCGTAGTGGAGGAGTGTTGTAACGCACCGAGACCGATGTGCCAGGTGTATTCCAGTTTTTCGATGTTGTTGCCATGTCATTTGTTTGCGTGTTGCATCTTATCATGTCATCAGGTGCATTGCATCATCATGTTTTCAAAACTTGCATCCGTCCGAGTTCTCCGAGTTCTCTCCGTTGTCCTTTCTGAGCCCAACCACACTTGCACGCGCCCGTGGCATGTTCGAAATATTATTTTATAAGTGGCCGGAAAATGTTCTCGGAATCGGTTGAAAGTTGGCGTGCGGTCTTATTATAGTGTAGATAGACCGCCTGTCAAGTTTCATCGCATTCGGAGTTCGTTTGATAGCCCAACGGATAACTATAGCGGCAATATAGCCGGTCTAACGTCGGACGTTTTCGGTCTCCGGAAACAGTCGCCGGGTCTCTCTCTCTCTCTCTCTCTCTCTCTCTCTCTCTCTCTCTCTTCTTTTCTCTCAGCACAAAGCTTTCTGCACAATCCACTATCACCGCCAGGCCCAGAAACCCCTCCTCTCCGCACAGTTCATCGACCCCTCACGCGCGTCCGAAAGTTGTCCCGGACCTGACCCGGACAGTCGTCACCGTTGGATCTGGATCATCCCCAAACATCTACAAAACGTCTCCGTTTTGTCAATTGGACTTCCTAGTCTATTTTTCCCGACCGTCCGATTACGATCGGAGGGACGAATTAGCCCCTAAATGTCTCCCTCTTTTTATATATATATACTCTCTAGTCTAAATCTAGTCCAAACCCTAATTTCTAGGCACTTGTCCCTGCCGCCACCGCCACACTTTTTCACCAAATCCCCATCGGTATCTCACCCACAGCCAACCACAAACCTTCCCTGGTTTCCTCCTCGTTGTCCCATCGAACCAATCCCACCACACCGCTCCTCCTCGGTTTCCGCGTTCTCCAAACTAGTGCAGCCACCAGACCCCGTCGAGCGCCACCGCAACAACAGCAACCCCGAGCACCCCAGCGCCAGTAGCAGTCGACCCCACGCCCGAGTCCCTCGTGCCCGGGTGTCTCCGTCGACCCTGCCGTCAGCCGACGACCTCGTCAGCCGGAGCTCGCCTTTGCCGGCAGTAGTAGCAGCATGTCACCGCGCCTCCTTCCCTTCCCTCTGTCTCTCTCTCTCTCTCTCTCTCGCTCTACATCTGATGCTCCTGACCCCTCCATCTCTTGCTATAGGAGATCGATCCCAGAGCCTGTCCTCGAGGCCGTCGCCCCAGTTGATGACCAGGCGCCTCCTTCCGAGCCTCTTCACGCCGCGCCGGTGACCCTCTCCTCGCCTGCCTTTCCTTTTTCTTCCTTTTTCCAATTCTTCTCTGAACCTCACCTCTCTTTGTCTCTTTCCTCCCGCTGACAGGAACCCCATGGCCATCCCCGACCTCCTCTTCGCTGGGCCCCCGCCCGAACCTGGCCTAGACCCATCACCGTGGTCATTTTCCCCAACATCTCCGTCCACCGCATTTCCCGCGCCCTGCTTGAGTCAAGACGCCGCAGCCGCGTCGCTGCCCAAGCCGCCGGCGTCCTCTGCTTCCAGGACGAGCAGAGCAGGTCGCCCGACCACTTGCCCATTGACCGATCGAGCTGGGCTCCCAGATCCAGCAGGCCCAGCGCTGCCGCACCAAGCCCAGCCTGCCAGCCTCTCTCCTCTCCACCGAACGGGCCAAGCCCATGGGTGAGCCTCATTGTTGCGCCCCCTCCCACTGATGGGCCAACCAGATCCGGCCCGTAACGTTTATTTTTTTCCGCAGAACGTTTTAGCTATTTTTTCAGAGATTACACTTTTACAAAAAAGCCCCTAAACTTCATGAATTTAATAATTCCACAACCGTGCGTCGGATTAAAAAAATTATATATGAAAAATGCTTAGAATTGTGTGTAGGTTAATTATATGCCACTTTCATCTATGTTTAAAATGTTGTTTGATTAAATTTGCTCCTATGCCATGTTAAAATGATTTAATTCATAACTAAATAACCGTAGCTCGGGTTCTAATAAACTTTATATGTATTTGGGGTAGAAAAATGCCTAGTTTATCTTGGTGACATTACTTTGCATGTTTAATAACTCTAAGTAATGGTTTAGGGCAGATCAGTACCAAACCTAAAATAGACACATGAGGAGTTTCCGGACTTGTTGTTTTGTTGTTCCGGCCTCATTTAAACTTGCCTAGATTAGATAGTTTCTTCATGCTTCACCTCTTGCCTTGCTAACAACATTTAATCTTGTTGGGTACATAAACGAGAGAGAACTAAATAAGTCATGTGGTGTTTTCTTCAATATGAAAATCGTTGCATATTGACCTCCACTTAATTTGTAGAATTGCTTATGCACTTTGCCATGCCATGCCTCATTAAATCGGACATGCATCATACCTATTTGCGCATAGTGCCATGCTTATGTGATGATTGTTTACTATGTTGTTTGCTTTCTTTCCGGTGTACTTCTTCATTCCGGCAACATTGCGTTTGTGAGGATCCGTTGGATACGTCCGTTTATCTTCTTCATGGACTCGTTCTTCTTCCTTGCGGGATTTCAGGCAAGATGACCATACCCTCGAAATCACTTCTATCTTTGCTTGCTAGTTGCTCGCTCTTTTGCTATGCCTATGCTACGATACCTACCACTTGCTTATCATGCATCCCATATTGTTAAGCCAAGCCTCTAACCACCTTGTCCTAGCAAACCGTTGTTTGGCTATGTTACCGCTTTGCTCAGCCCCTCTTATAGCATTGTTAGTTGCAAGTGAAGATTCGAGTTTGTTCCATGTTGGAACATGGATATTTTGTTGGGATATCACCATATCTCTTATTTAATTAATGCATCTATATACTTGGTAAAGGGTGGAAGGCTCGGCCTTATGCCTGGTGTTTTGTTCCACTCTTGCCGCCCTAGTTTCCGTCATATCGGTGTTATTTTCCCGGATTTTGCATTGTTACGCGGTTGGGTTATAATGGGAACACCTTGACAATTCGCCTTGAATAAATCTCCTCCAGCAATGCCCAACATTGGTTTTACCATTCGCCAGCTAGCCTTTTCTTTCCCTTGGGTTCTGCAGACTCAAGGGTCATCTTTATTTAAACCCCCCCGGGCCAGTGCTTCTCTAAGTGTTGGTCCAACTGAGCGATGTCCGGAGCTACGAGGGGCAACTCTGGGCTGGCCCGCCTGACGTCTTGCTCATCCGGTGTGCCCTAAGAACGAGATATGTGCAGCTCCTATCGGGATTTGTCGGCACATTCGGGCGGTGTTGCTGGACTTGTTTTACCATTGTCGAGGATGTCTTGTAGAACTGGGATACCGAGTCTGATCAGAATGTCTCGGGAGAAGGAATATCCTTCGTTGACCGTGAGAGCTTGTGATGGGCTAAGTTGGGACTCCCCTGCAGGGATTTGAACTTCCGAAAGCCGTGCCCGCGGTTATGGGCAGATGGGAATTTGTTAATGTCCGGTTGTAGAAAACCTGAAGTTGACCTTAATTAAAATACATCAACTGCGTGTGTAACCGTGATGGTCTCTTCTCGGTGCAGTCCAGGAAGTGAACACGGTGTTGGAGTTATGCTTGACGTAGGTTGTTCTAGGATCACTTCTTGATCATAGTTGTTAGACCGTGCTTTTGCCTTCTCTTCTCGCTCTCATTTGCGTATGTTAGCCACCACATATGCTAGTCGCTTGCTGCAGCTCCACCTCATACCTTTTACCTTACCTATAAGCTTAAATAGTCTTGATCATGAGGGTGTGAGATTGCTGAGTCCCCGTGACTCACAGATACTTCCAAAAACCAGTTTGCAGGTGCCGATGATACCGTGCAGGTGACTCAACCAAGCTCAAGGAGGAGCTCGATGAAGATCTTGTCCTTTATGTTGTTTCATTCTAGTTGACCAGTAGTGGAGCCCAGTTGGGGTCGATCAGGGATATGTGTAGCATTTGGGGCAGTCTTCTTTTATTTTGGCTCCATAGTCGGGTTTTGATTGTAACTGCTTGATGTAATGCTTTATTCATGTAATTGTGTGAAGTGGCGATTGTAAGCCAACTATGTATCTCTTTCCCTTATGTATTACATGGGTTGTGTGAAGATTACCTCACTTGCGACATTGCTTTCAATGTGGTTATGACTCTAAATCATGCTTCAACACGTGGGAGATATAGCCGCATTGAGGGCGTTACACTCAAGTATCTTCGTTCATTTTTCTAATTCTTTCCGGCAATTCGTTCTATTCTCTTCATTCTTTTTCATTGCCACGATGGTTCATTCAAGAATTTCATTTCCATTCTTATCATATGAATTCATTTGTTTCTTTCCAATCCTACTGGTGGTTCATGAAGACCTTCCCAAATTTTGCCGCTATATCCCCTTAATCTTTTCCAACACAAATAAGTAGTATGCAAATCCATTACTTCTCATCAATCTAATTGGTGGAGGATAAGCATAACATAATTCTTACTCTTATTTCATCAAGTTGATCAATCTCTTCTTTTCGGAATTTATTCATCATATCACATTCTTGGTTTGAAGTGTTTCCATCTTTTCTTTTCTGGAGTTCAAAGTTCCCTTGGTCATCTCGTCGGAACCCCTATCTAAATCATCGCAAGGCTTTGATCTTATTCTTTTCAACCTTCAATGCTATCTCATCAATCTTGTGTTACCGGATTTCTTGATGGTGGTTTGTAAGGATTTAATTCATTCTCCAAGTGTTCATCACGATTCTTGTTGGAGGAACGCAAGCATCTTTTCTTCTTGGGTCTCGAAGTGCAATTAATTCTTCGTATTCTTTTGAAGTGGAGTCTTGCATTTCTTCTTTCTTCTCAGCTATTCAAGCATTTGGTTGTGGCATAATTTCACCTCAAGTTTTGAGATGTTTTTCAATAAGTCCACAACAAGCTTATTCTTTCGTTGTTGAATTTCCAACAACTTCGTTCAACCCTTCTTCATAAGGATGTTTTTTTTCAAACTCAATTGTGGTAGAAAATGTCATTTTCTTCTCCGTTCTTTTGATTCCACTCTTTCAATTCTTTCAGAGCCATTGTGTTGTTCCTCTCATCAAGTATCATTCCATCTTGTCAAGTTCTCTTCTATTCCATTCCATGTTCAACCGGGATGCTATCACAATTCTTTCGTTCTTATTACATTTCTATCTTGTTCTAACCCGAGTGCTTTCGTAGTCTATCTTACTCCTTAAGCTTTTGATTCTCGTCATAAAACACCATTCTTATTTTCTACCCGAGTGCTCTCGGTCTTGTTCACCTCCTCTTTTGCGCTCTTATTCCTCCTTATCCTCTTTCTCTTCCGTCTCGTTCCTAAGATCTCAGGACGAGATCTCTTGTTAGTGGAGGAGAGTTGTAACGCCCCGAGTCCGATGCGCCAGGCGTCGTCCAGCTATTCGCCATCTTTGCCATGTTATTCTTTTGCGTGTTGCACTTTGCCATGTCATCATATGCATTTCATCATCATGTTTTTCAAAACGTGCATCCGTCCGAGTATCCTAGTTCTCCCGGTTGTCCGTTCTGAGCTCAACCACACTCGCCCGCGCCCGTGGCACTTCCGAAATATTATTTTATAAGTGGCATAAAAATGTTCTTGGAAAGGGATGAAAGTTGGCATTCGGTCTTGTTATGTTCTAGCTACACCGCCTGCCAAATTTCATCACATTTGGAGTCCGTTTGATAGCCCAACCGTCATCTGTAGCGGCACCGTTGTCGGTTAATTCGTCAGACATTTTAAGTCTCCGGAAACCTTGACGGGCTGCCTTTCTCCCCTCTCCTCTCAGCCCAACCAACCTCTACATATCCCACCTATGGCCTAGCTACCCCCTCCTCCGCTCGGAGCCGCACAATCGAGATCGTACGGTCCGAAAACGGAGCAAAACCCCATAACTCTAGCCCCCTTGCTATATATAGACCACCCCCTTCCAAATTTGGCAACCCTAATCTCTCCCCTAACCTCCAGCCGCCTCTCCCTCGAAATCCGCACCTAGCCAACCCCCTCCTCCTCAAATTCTGGCGAGATCCACCCCTCCATCTCCACCTGGCGCCCCGTTTGGCTCCACCGCCACCCAATGCCACCCGTGGCCAATCTCCATGTGCCACGCGGCATTCCCACATCCCCCAGCCGCCTCCCACCGCACTGGGCCCGCCAAAGGCCGCAATCGGCCTGCCTTGGGCCGCCCGACCCAAAGTCGCCCGCCGCCGCGCGTCACAGCGCTCGGCTCCGTCCCTCGATCCCGATCTAGATCGGGAGAGGAGCCCGAGCGCCCGTCGCCCCTGGGTGGCCCCGCCTGCCTCCACCACCTGCGACAGACCAGGCCGGCCCCCGTGCCTCCCTCTCCCTCACCTCGCTCTATGTCTCCCGCGCAGGAGCCGAGCTCCGCCATGGCCGTTGTCACCCCGAGCTACGCCACCGGTCGTCCCCGCATCGCCGGTCACCATTGCCGCCGGGAATGGGTTCCCTGGGGCCAGACCCGGCCACCCGCGCAATCCACTGACCTCCTTTGCTCCCCATCACCTCGCCGGAGCTCCATCCCGTCGCCATGGCCTCGTCTCATTACCTCTCTATCCAGATTCGCGCGGGGTAAAGCGACTAAGTCCCGAGATCTTAACAGCATCATATAGCATATTCCGGTGATCATATCTATGTGCATGGTTGCCCGATTTTGAAGATCTAGATATGTATGATGTTGTGTTCTCTGTGATCTACATGGTGGTATAATTTTTATGCATGATACTATTAATATTGATGCCTTAATCATCATTGCAAAAGTGCTACATGATGTAACCTGCTAAGTACTGTCATAACTTGCTAATTTGTCTTCTTCATAGCATTTTGTGTGTTTCTCTTTTGAGCATCATGTCAACATGTTTTAGGAGCATATTCATGACATCTTAAAGTGGTGCAATCCATGTATTTTTATGTGTCATGTGGTGACTAGCACAAGCATGCAAAGTAGGGTACTTGCTGTTGCTGATTTCTATGAGTTGATGATTTTTGGTAAGTCTGAATCTGCTACATTATGTTTCCATGTTAACTTGATGCTACAAGTGAATCCGTGCATACACTGGAGATTCTCAGTAAGGATGTTTTGTAGATCTTGTTATGCTCTATCAATCCATGCCCTTGGTTGCATTTATAGCCTACCATAGCTTGTTGTTATCATGCTCTCAAATTGCTAAATAATACTTCTGTCAGCCTGTATCAGTAAGTTCAGTTTTGCCATGTGAATAGCTAGCGTTCTATGCATCCTGTGACCATGTTCTTGACATGAGTAGTTGCACAAATATGCCTTCTTGTTGTTAGTTACATTCACATGCCATGAAATGCTTTGTGGTGAGTTGCAAAAGCTCGCAAACATGCCTACTTGTCGCTGTTCCTTCCATGTTCAGTTTATTTCACTAAGTCTGTGAATCTGTTATCATTTGCAATCTTGCCATGATGTTTTGAGCATGTTCTAGTGTTTTCTAGCAGGAGCTCAGTTTTCATGTTTTGTAGTGCTTGACATGTACATGTTTGCCATGCCCTTTGATGCTATGACATGTTCTTGTAGCATATCCTTTTGTTGTCTCAAAGTATGAATCATGAATCTTTTTTCAGCCTTACTCTGTTTTTCACTAAGTCTGAGAATCTGTTATGACTTGCTTAATTGTCTTGATGAATGCCATTAATATAGAGGTTATATCGAGATGCTTAGTAATCATGTTTTGCCATGTTTAAACTTTAATTTAATGCCATGCTTTTGTTTGCAATGATCTTGCACTGTAGCATGTTTGTTTCATGCCTCCAGCATGTCAACATGTTATTTCTGCTCACATGTATGCCCTGTTTTTCACAAAGTCATAATCTGTGTTATAAAGTTGCTTCTTGCTTTCATCATATTGGGTTAATCCTGATGCCTATGAACCTGAATCTTGTTGTTATTTGAAGCATGTAATCTGTACTTTAAGTGCATGTCATGTTTGTGCATATCTTGTTCTTGTAGCAGGTTGTTTTGGTGCTTGTAAGATGCCTAGTTGCTGTTTTGGACAACTTGTCCTTTAAACTTGGTTCGGGTGTATGTGTTGAACTGTGGCTCCATTTGGAGCATGCTCTATATGAAACTTGTTTGGTTTTGCATGTAGTTTCATCTTTCCTTGTTGCATCCTTGGATTGAGCATGTGTGCTTGATGTTTGAATGCATTTTGCATCAATGCCATGTTTAACTTGTTTTGCTCATATCTTCTAGTCCGTAGCTCCGAATTAAATGAACTTTATGTGTACCTTGACTAGAAAGACGCATAGATCATCATGGTGCACTTTAACTTGCTGCTTAACAACGTCAACATAATGTGTTATTCGGATCTAGACCAATTTTGAAATTTTCATATGGGGAGTTTCCAGAATTGTTATATGTTGATTCCAGCCTCATTTAAACTTGCTTTGATGTGTTGTTCTTCTATGCATCATCTCTTGCCATGAGTAGCATCATTTAGACTTGACATGCATCATACTTGGTTGAGCATCATGTCATGTTTATGTGTTGTGTGTTTACCATGGTGTTTGCTTCTTTCCAGTTGTGCTTCTTCTTGTTAGTTCCTGTTTCATTGCGATCATGAGGATTCGTTTGACTACGCTTGGTTCGTCTTCGTGGCTTCGTCTTCTTCATGGACTCGTTTTTCTTCCAGCGGCATTTCAGGCATTTCATGGACTCGTTTTTCTTCCAGCGGCTATGTCGCGCTACCTACCACTCGTTTATCAAGACTCCTAATATGCCATGATAGCCTCTAACATTTTTACCCTTCCTAGCAAACTAGTGTTTGGCTATGTTACCGCTTTGCTCAGCCCCTCTTATAGCGTTGCTAGTTGCAGGTGTAGTTGTAGGTTGTTCCATGTTGGGACATGGATATCATGGGATATCACAATATCTCTTATTTAATTAATGCATCTATATACTTGGTAAAGGGTGGAAGGCTCGGCCTTTTGCCTGGTGTTTTGTTCCACTCTTGCCGCCCTAGTTTCCGTCATACCGGTGTTATGTTCCTTGATTTTGTGTCCCTAACATGGTGAGGGTTTATGGGGCCCTCTTGATAGTTCGCTTAGAATAGAACTCTTACAGCAAGGCCCAACATTGGTTTTAACATTTCCCATAATAATATTGAACTAAATAATTAATTGGCATAGGGCGTCATGAACCCGAGGATTCTTTTCTACATATAGGGGGCCAGTGCCGATGGTGTTGGTCCCAAACTAGAGCCCCGTGCGGGGGACCTCCCCTAGGAAACTTGGGGTATCTGGATCCTCTATGCTTCGCTTATCCGGTCGTGGCCTGAGACGAGATACGCGCGGCTACTATCACGGTGTCGGCACGTCGGGAGGTCTTGCTGGATTTGTTTTACCATTGTTGAAATGTCTTGTGCACCGGGATTCCGAGTTTGATCGGAGGGTCCCACAATGGAGGCTTGTCATGGGCTAAGTTGGGACACTCCTGCAAGGTTTAAACTTTCAAGAGCCCTGCCCGCGGTTATGTGGCAGATGGGCTTTTGTTCATATCCAGTTGTAGTGAACTTGAAGTAAACTCAACTAAAACACACCACCCGCGTGCGTAATCGTGACGGTCTCTTTTTGAGCGTGCCAGGAGAGAACACAGTGGGGTTATGTTTGACGTAAGTAGTTCAGGATCACTTCTTGATCATTACTAGTTTGCGACCGTTTGCATAGCTTCTCATCTTATTCTGGTATTCGTAAGTTAGCCACCATACAATGCTTAGCCGCTTGCTGCAACCTCACCACTTATCCTTTCCATACCCATTAAGCTTTGCTAGTCTTGATACCCATGGTAATGGGATTGCTGAATCCTCATGGCTCAAAGATTTGTACAACAACAGTTGCAGGTACATGTAATGCGATGATCATGATGTGAGAGCGATGTTTAACCTTTTTGGAGTTCTTCTTCGTCGATCTGGGGATAGGTTCTTGGTCGACAGCTTGGGCTAGCAGGGTGGATGTTGTCTGAGTTTCTATTTGTGCTTCATCCGTAGTCGGATGTTGTTCTCATGTATGATGTTTGATGTATTCATGTGTCATTTGTATGCCTTTGTAGGTATCCCCAACTATTATGTTATGGTACGATGTAATGATATCCGCCTTACAAAAGTGTGTCAATATGCGGTTCTATCCTTGGTGGGATCTTCGAGTTCCTTTAGGATAGAGTCGCATATTGGGCACGACAAGTTGCAGGCAGGAGTCGGTCTATGTGTGGAGTAATAGTAGTAGATGTAGGCATGGAGTCGGTCTACATGATATGAACGTGATGCCTATATTCAAGATCATTGCCTTAGATATCATCATAACTTTGCGCTTTTCTATCAATTGCTTGGCAGTAATTTGTTCACCCACTGTAATAATTACTATCTTGAGAGAAGCCTCTAGTGAATCCTATGGCCCCTGGGTCCATTTTCCATCATATAAGTTTCCGATCTACAACTTCAGTTTCCTATTTACTTTCTTTGCAATCTTTTACTTTCTGTTCCATAAACCAAAAATATTACTTTACCGTTTATCCATCTCTATCAGATCTCACTTTCCAAATAACCATGAAGGGATTGACAACCGCTTTGTCGCGTTGGGTGCAAGTTGGTGTTTGTTTGTGCAGGTATTCGGTGGCTTGCGCATTGTCTCCTACTGGATTGATACCTTGGTTCTCAAAAGCTGAGGAAAATACTTACTCTACTTTGTTGCATCACCCTTTCCTCTTCAAGGTAAAAACTAACACAAGCTCAAGAGGTACAGCAGCAACACGTATATCCTCAAGATATTGTAAGCATGTGAAACATTGTTCAGTTTCTAACTCCCAAGTGAGGTATACATCAGGAATGTATCTACCCCTCAAATGGTGGAATATTCAATTTTATATTAGGATTATCGTCATAATATCATACATGAGGTGGTGCTGCAGACCTACTGTTGCGATTATATGCATGAGTCGACTTGGTGGTGGTGGTGGTGGTGCTGGTGATTGCACGTAGTTCTGATTTTGATCAACCTCATCCTCGTAATAGTCCTCCGCCTCTGCAGTAGCAGTAGGAGCTAAAAAAGCATCAACAACAGTAGAAACGGCACGACAAGTTTGTCCTGGATCAAGAGAAACACGCTGCCCTCGCCCTTCTAGACCGCAGTTTGGAAGTTGTTGTTAATATTGTTGCAATGGTATAGTAGATGCGGTCCGTGGCTGTGGTAGACGTGCGAGCACTTCATCGAACTTGGCGCCCAACTTGGTGTCAATTGTCTTCTAAATGTCATCGATCCTCTCTAGTGCCTTTCCAAAGATGGCCATCACGTCTTCCACCTATTGACTCAACATGTGCTAAAATTTATCATGAAGCTCCTTCTTCGTCATGTTCTCCCAGTCAATCGCGTTGGCTTTTGATCCTTTCATGGTTAGCAGCAATATAAATACATAAGAATATGATCCTACAGACTACTAAGAAGTGGTGGTGGTGGGGTGTCACAAATCCTCAAGCAAATCTCAACTTCTTACAAGTTCTTACCTAGCAGCATTTGGTGATCGTCAACCGTTGTAGTCAAAACTCTCAAAGCTTGGATAGAGGGATTACTAGGGAGAGTCAAATGCACGACGTAGATATATGTGGAGCTGGGAAGGCATATAATATGGTAGCAAAAAGGGTCAGCAATAATCAATGCAGAGATGCAAATTTGAATAAACGCTCAACGATGGGATTGTGCTGGTCCTAGGCTAGACTGTGCTAGAGACGTGAGGCTAGAACACTAACAAAATCATGGTGCTACACGTAAACAAGGGAGGAGCACACTCTGAATCTCTCTCTTTTCTTCTTCCTTTCTTCACTATTTTTGCACTTTTCTTCCTCTCTTTTTTTGCTCCGCAACAATTTTTTTGAAAAAGTCTACAAATGGTCTAAAAACTGCCTAGCCAGAATTTTCTACACTTAGTTTTTTAAAACTAGAACTCTTTTTCTTGTATGGGTAGCACGAAATTTGGGGAATCCGACTTGTTCACGACTCGTAGTATCGCGTGACCTGGAACTCGGAAATAAAGGAACAAATACTGGACTTGGACTAGAACTAGGACTGGTGTCAGAGATGAATCTGGTGGAACTCGGACTGGTGACGGTATATGATGGTGGTATGTGTGGACTCGGATTGGTGGTTGGATATGGCGATGCTATATGTGGACTCGGATTGGTGGTTGTATATGGCAGTGGCGATTGATATGGTGGGGGTGGTGGTATATGGAAGCAGTGATGTATATGGTGGGGTGGTGGTATATTGTTGTGGTGAAGATGGTGCGCCGACGACTGCTATGTCTTGAGCTTGCGTTGGTTTTCCCCGAAGAGGAAGGGATGATGCAGCAGAGTAGCGTAAGTATTTCCCTCAGTTTTTGAGAACCAAGGTATCAATCCAGTAGGAGCCCACGCTCAAGTCCCTCATACCTGCACAAAGCGATAGCTACTCGCAACCAACGCGATTAGGGGTTGTCAAGTCCTTCACGGTCACTTACGAGAGTGAGATCTGATAGATATAATATTTTTGGTATTTTTGGTATAAAGATGCAAAGTAAAAAGTAAAGGCAAAGTAAAAAGCAAAGCAAGATTAAAGTGATGGAGATTGATATGATGAGAATAGACCCGGGGGCCATAGGTTTCACTAGTGGCTTCTCTCAAGAGCATAAGTATTCTACGGTGGGTGAACAAATTATTGTTGAGCAATTGATAGATCTGAGCATAGTTATGAGAATATCTAGGCATGATCATGTATATAGGCATCACGTCCGTGACAAGTAGATCGAAACGATTCTGCATCTACTACTATTACTCCACTCATCGACCGCTATCCAGCATGCATCTAGAGTATTAAGTTAAAAACAAAGTAACCCTTAAGCAAGATGACATGATGTAGAGAGATAAATTCATGCAATATGAAATAAACCCCATCTTGTTATCCTCAATGGCAACGATACAATACGCGCCTTGATGCCCCTTCTGTCACTGGGTAAGGACACCGCAAGATCGAACCCAAAGCTAAGCACTTCTCCCATGGCAAGAACTACCAATCTAGTTGGCCAAACCAAATGGATAATTCAAAGAGACCTGCAAAGATAACCAATCATACATAAAAGAATTCAGAGAAGATTCAAATATTATTCATAGAGAAGATTACATCGAATAGATCTCCACAAGAGAGGGGGAGAACTTTGTATTGAGATTCAAAGAGAGAGAAGAAGCCATCTAGCTACTAACTATGGACCCGAAGGTCTGAGGTAAACTACTCACACTTCATTGGAGGGGCTAGGATGATGTAGAAGCCCTCCGTGATGACGGCCCTCTTCCGGCGGAGCTCCGGAATAGGCCCCAAGATGGGATCTCGTGGATACAGAAAGTTGCGGCGGTGGAACTAGGTTTTTGGCTCCTCTTCTGATCATTTGGGGGTACGTGTGTATATAGAGGAGGAAGAAGTACGCCGGAGGAGCAACGAGGGGCCCACGAGGCAGGGGGCGCGCCCTATGGGGGCGCCCCCCACCCTCGTGACCGCCTCTTTTGATCCTTGGAGCAGGGTCCAAGTCTCCTGGATCATGTTTAGTGAGAAAATCACGTTCCCGAAGATTTTATTCCGTTTGGACTCCGTTTGATATTCTGTTTATCCGAAACACTAAAATAGGAAAAAACAGCAATTCTGGGCTGGGCCTCCGGTTAATAGGTTAGTCCCAAAAATAATATAAAAGTGGAAAAAAAGCCCAATATAGTCCAAAACAGTTGATAATATAGCATGGAGCAATCAAAAATTATAGATACGTTGGAGACGTATCAGCGACGTGACAACCTGTGACCAAAACTCGAAATTCTAAAGGAACTAGACACTAAGACGAGCAACACGAAACGACGAGGCAACCGAAAATTCAACAAAGCAAAATTCTAAAAAGATTATGCAAAGTCTCAGATTGGTTCGGATATGATGAACTAACCCTATTTTTTTAGCTTTTTCGTGGACTATAGATATGAAAAACAGACTCGATCTAAACTAGGAAAAATTGTAAAATCTCACTAAGCAACCTGGAAATCCGATACCACTTGATAGAGGCGAAGGTGTCCCGATGTTTTTATGAGATAGCTATCATTTTCTGTGGGAGTCGACTTTGACTACCCGACTACAAACGTCCGAACACGTCGCGCCTTAGAAATCGCTAAACCAACTTCCGAGGGGTTATTGACCACGCCGGAGCACGATCAACCTGACCACCAGGGTCTATTTCCTGCGAGCAAATGAAGAACAAGCAAGAAACTGATATTGCAAGCTGGATATTGTGATTGCAAGAGGAAAGCTTTATTGATGAAAGTGGGGTTTTGTGACGTCTTGCTCTGGTCGCTGAACACAAACGAAATACATGAAGTTGCAGCTATGGTGAATTTTTAATCTAAACGACGCCCTAAGGGTTGTATATATGAAGGAGTAGGGGGAATTTCTTGGACCTTGTAGGAGGGGTCTAAAACCAACCCTAACATTGTTTCCCCGCACATACGGACTCTAAAAATAGCCTATACTTAAGTATTTCAAAATTACATGGGCCTGGCCGAAAAATAAGGTGGCACAGCACCTAAAATAAGCTATGGACGAAAGTTATGAAGGGCATCTTGTATATTTCGTCCATGTCCTTGTGGGTCATCACGGAGGCTTCAAAGTGCTAAAATATGCACTAGAAACGCCATTCTGGATCCCTTCGCATGTGCCTTCTTCTCCATGCTTGATCGTGCTCTGGTGTTCATCCCTCTCGTCCATGCTAGGGCCTTCATTAGTAATCAACACAAATGTATCCAATTTAGGCAGCATCATATTCTCATGAACATTAGAATTGTCACCAAAAAATGAAAGTACCGGGTAATTCAATTGGCATGCGCGAGCTCTAGAATTGGTCAGGTATGTATAGCAGCAGGGGATGTGAGTGTAACAAACGCATTGATGTCCTCATCGGAGTCCACCATATCTACCGATGGATTGAATAAGATCATTCAGACCCTTAACTCGGTCGTCCCGGCTAAATTAAGGCTTGGGGGCTACTAGGTTAGGTTATGTGTTCGGTTATCAAACCAATAGCGTACCTGCAGGTTGGTCGACAGAAGTTTGGCGGCTCCCTCGAGCCCTGCTCAGGCGGCACCAAGATACACGTCTATCGAACTAAGAGTGTTAAACTCATGTTCAGAAAACACAGAATGACGAAGTGACTCCTTCCGTCGTCGGTGATTCATCACATTTTTTACTCCGGAGTTGGTAACTGAGCCGTCCTCGGGGTCCCCTAGATGTTGGTCCTCGGCAGCGACCTCTAAGGTGGCGCAGACCATAGCCGGAGACCTCAGTTTTGGATTACCCCCCTACACCTATTCAACGTCCTCGGACAAAGGTGGTTATACACATCGCCTGCAGGTCACAGCAAAGAAAATTATGGGTATTTGTAGCGGCTGTCAAAAACAAAATGCCGAAAGTATAGTGAACATATTACCTCTTGGTTGCGGGCACGGTTGATGTAACTACCGCTGCCGCCACACATTTGAACGCCCTGCGGCCGTTCGGTGCTGACACAGCCGGTACCGCTCTCGCTGGTGTTCGGCATGTTGTGTGGTGGCCCTTGGGGGTAGAAGTCAGTGTGCTAGGGGTGGCATGAGGTAAGCGTCTTTTTCGAGAAAAAATATTTTTCTCACTTATGACAGAGGAAGGAAGCGTCCTGGGGTGATCAGCCAAAAGGGACACTTTAAAGCCATCGAGGCATTCCTGATGGAAGACTCCCTCTTCAAAATCAATCGATGTTTCGGGATCATCAACACAAGAGTAGCTCTCCGATTGAGGAGTGGGGCATCTCACCGTCTCGATCTAGCCCCTCCAGCTCTGCTCAGACAGATTAGATACCTGAGTAAGAAAGACTAACATATCATCCGAATTATAGAGTATTTAAATACTCACCATTTTGATGGGTTTAAAGTTTGAGAATTCTTTGGGCTTCAATTGGGAGAAGTCTTGCTCTTCTCCCTTGAAGAGGCCGACTAAGACAGCTGCCATTGCCACCTGATCGGCGGGTTCCTTTTCTATGGAACATGTCGAGTCATTCGCCCCATTATGACGCCATATGGGGTGCACCCTTTGTTGGAGGGGTTGGACGCACCGGGCGATGGCTGCGACCATTACATCGATGATGATTAACCCATTGTGGGACAACCACCTTACTTGAGCGGCTAGGCGTGATACCTTAGCACTTTCCTTTTGGGAAGGACTCTTCGGCCGCCAGTTAAACTGCTTCTTCGAAGAAACGAGAGAGAATTCGGGCAGCCCCCTTCGAGTTGGATCGAATAAGGGGACATCCTCAATGTAGAACCACTCTGAGGTCGACTCCTCGACATCCTTCTTGGTAATCCCTATCGGATACCCAGTCCCAGCAATACGCCATACTTCAGCTCCTCCGACCTCATGAATTTCCCCTCCTTGGGTGCGGGGGACAAGACATAAAAATTTCCTCCACAAATCGAAGTGTGCGTCACAACCCAGGAACATCTCACAAAGGGCGACATAGCCCGAGATGTGTAGAATTGATCCCGGGGTGAGATGGTAGAGTTCGATCCCATAAAACTCTAATAAACCCCTCAAAAAGGGATGAATGGGGAATCCTAGACCTCGTAAGAGAAAAGGCGTGAAGCATACCCTTTCTTCCCCGTGCGGGCAAGGGATGTTTTCTGCAAAAGCCTCACCATCTATAGAGATCAATCCGGGGTGGGTGAACACGAGATCTGATGCAGTTAGATAAACCTGCGTCTCGAGGTTTCTCAACCTCATTTGAGAAACAGAGTAGCTAGCCCAATTGCCTTGATGGGGGTCGTGAGGACGCGAAGAGGAGCTTGGGGCACTTGCCATTGTTTAAGGCTTGCTTAGCTCTAGCTTTGCGGTGATTCGAGATCAAGTGCAACAACTTTCGTGTTTTTCGGCCTGTTAAATAGACGTCTCTCCCAGGCCTGTAGGGGCATTTCTGTAAAAGGATTTTGGGCCATTTGTTTTCCTCTTACGCACAGAAAATCAAGGGGTGTCATTAATTATGAATGACAAAGACGATGCGACAAACCCCACAATACTTCACTGACCGAAGTGTCGAGAGTAGCTGAGCTACCATCAGCCCGATATTGGAGATGGGAGGAACTCGCCCCTCAAGCTGAAGAGTTCAAGAGGCACAAAGCTAATGAAGATTATGGACCTCGGCGTTGGAGGCAAGTTTGGGGACTACTGAGTGTGTCCGGGAGTATGGGGTCCTCGGGATGCCGGCCTATATCTCATGGGCCGGACTAATGGGCTACTTTTGGTTCGTTGGAGGAAGACAGGACTGCAGACGACCCCGTGCTCCAGAAGGAAACGTTTGGAGACTGGGTGTATCCTCGAAGTCTCACTTGTGTGATCAACATGTTTATCCAACGATGGTAACCAACATATGTAACCCTAGGTACCCCCGGTGTCTATATAAACAAGATGGTTTAGTCCGTAGAGGGGGAGAACCATCATCATACCCACCTAGGGTTTAGTTCATCCGATCTCGTAGTAGATCAACCCTGTAATTGTCATACAAACACATCAATACAATCAAGCATGACGTAGGGTTTTACCTCTTCGAGAGGGCCCGAACCTAGATAAATATTGTCTTTATGCCCCTTGTTACCCATCGATCCAGGATCCACAGCTCGGGACTCCCTACCCGAGATCTTCCGGTTTTGACACCGGCAGATGGGGCATCAGCTAGTTGCGTGTGTGAGTGCGTCGCTGGGCTGGATTGGCGCTGGCAGATTTTCTGTGCTTGGTTCATGTGTTGACGTCCTTCGCATAGGGTATTCACTGGCCTGTAGCTACCTTTGCATATTATCCAGCAATCCAGCTCAAAAGAAAAAAAAAGTTGGTGCCGCAATTATACATTACTGTAGGTAACTATGAGAGAAGTGTGGGTTCGCTTAAAAAAAGTGTAGGTTGGCTAATAAAAGATAGAACTGTGAGGTACTGGCCAATGGAGCTCTTGCTCTATGGTGCGTAAAAACTGAAGAAGAAGAAGAAGAAGAAGAAGAAGAAGAAGAAGAAGAAAATCAAGTTTTAAGTTTCAATTTTTTTAGAAACATTACACATGTATATTGGAATATATACTAGATGTTTGTAAAGTTTCATGATGAAATATGGTTTCATGTGATCTGCACAAAAGATATCGTAAATCAGACATGAAGTATACATCCCAATGTATATGTGCATTTTTTTCAAAAAGAAAGTTGGTTTTGATTTTTATAAAATTTCAAGTCTATGTTGTTCGGGGGCCAAAAATTGTCATTCTACGAACATTAATTCATTATATAGCCAAGGAACACCACCCTGGCAAAAATCAAGTAAAAAAACATAAAAAACCTATATGTAGCTTTGACGAATGGACCATACTCAGAACAGCATGTGAAGACCATGTGACGTATATGCGTTTACGCCTATATCAGATATTGACGTCAGGTAAACACATAAACCATTCCAAGATCGAGATTGGACAACTCTTTTCAAGAAAAATAAGTTGTGATACACACAAATACACGCTTCAACCCATCGTAAAAGCATGACCTAAATCCACCTAGAATCACATGCGAAGAAAGACGCTAGTCTGGCCCGGCGGAGCGCGCCATTTCATCGTAGTTCCCGTTATCCTGTGCTCTAAGTCTACCGTCACCTTCTTGCCAAACACCCTGTCAGGGTAATAGAACTACTCTTAGGGTTCGCATCCGCCATGGCGTCCACCTCCCCGCGTCGCTCCGGCGACTCCTCGCCGTCCTCGCCCCTCCTCTCCTCCCCCTCCTCCCCGACATCCCTCGCGACGGCTAACGGCGTCGGGCGGCTGCCGATCCTCCGCAGCGGAACGCGGTTCCTACCCCGCACGGGCAGCCGCCGCCTGATGCGTGAGCCGTCGATGGCAGTGCGGGAGACGGCGGCGGAGCACCTCGAGGAGCGCCAGGCTGACTGGGCCTACTCCAAGCCTGTCGCCGTGCTTGACGTGCTCTGGAATCTCGCTTTCGTCGCTGTGGCAGCAGCCGTTCTCGCCGCCTCCCTCACGGAGCGCCCCGCCGTCCCGCTCCGCTTCTGGCTTGCCGGTTACGTGCTGTAGTGTCTCCTTCACGTTCTATGCGTCGTCGTCGAGTACAGGCACCGTTGCCGCGCGGGTGGGGCTGGGGTGCAGCAGGATGATGCGGGAGATTGCGATTTCAAGCTCAGGTTCGTGTTTTGCTCTATTCCTTCCAAATACTAAGTAAATTTGATTACATAAATTAATCGACTACATAAATTAATTTATTGTTACAGTAATACTATTGCCACATCAACTATCACCAGCTTTATTCTCTATTTTTTACGAAAACATTAACGCCCATAAGTGTGGGCGTTTGCATCTCGGCCACACGCGTGGATCCGTGTCCATTTGTAAGCGCACGAATCTTGGCATGTTTCTAGTGCCACGTAGCATTGGGCTGGTGTGTGGGCATTCACCCGGTCGCTCACACAGCCTTTTCACCACATGGGATGGACTGGTGTGTGGGCGTTTAGCAGTTCGTCCACATGCCACTTGTCACAGCCCTAGAATTTGATTGCAATTAGTTTCATAAGCATCCTGCATCATGTCTAAATTTCTGAAACTTGAATTGAGAAAAGTGGAAGCCTCAAAAACTTAAATAAAAAAAGGGCAAGAACCCTTAAGCTTGTATTCAGTGAAACCAAAATGGCCTTCATTAATGTTTGATAATTTTGGCAAGGGTTTGTATCCAAACCAAAAATATTGAACATTTTTAAGGAATTATTTTGGCACTGAATTTAAATCATTATTGTATTTGAATTTGGAATTATATTCATAATATATGGGATATTTTTTCAATTAACATTGAAATGTTTTATGTGCTGTTGGAAAAGTCCATCTAGCAACATAAAATTATTCAAAGGGTTTTGTCACTGTTTTGAAATTCTTTTGAATTTGAATCAGTGGCAAAATGATTAAATAAAAAGAAAACAAAACTGAATTATAAAACAGAGTAGAAACTCACCTGACTTACCTGCAGCCCACCTAGCCGGCCGTTACTGTGCAGCCCAGCAGCCCACCTCCCCTGCCAGTTGTCTTCCTCCTCTCGCCAGAAGGCATAGGGGAAGCAACGCACGGCGCGAGCGCGCCACGCCGACAGCAGCTTGCCTACCTGCCCCTCCCCGACGCGTGTGGACGAGCGCCACGCGACCCTCCCCGACTCTCTCTCACTCTCTCTCGTCCCCATCCCTTCCCCTGGATTTTCCTCTCTCTCACGCCCGAGCGCGTCCATCGTCGCTGCACGCCATAGCCACGGCCACCGGCCACCCCACGCCTCGCCAACGCGCTAGGAAGCTCCGCTACTTCGTCCTCGTCCCTCCTTGCTGAGCCACGCGACGAGGAGAGCCCCGGAGCGACGCCCGCAACATCATCTCCAACCACGGCCGGCCGAGATCGCTGTCGCCGTCTCGTCGCCCCTAGGCCTTCCCCGAGTACGCTAACCTTCCCTACGTCTCCGGTGTGAGCTCACGTACCGAACCCCCCTCTCCCCTTGCTCGATTGCGCCGCGTAGTCGTTGTCCCCATCGAGCCCGAGAGCCCTCCGCCTCCGGCCATGGCGCCGCCGTGGTCTGAGCCACCGTAGCCCGCATCCGCGCTCGTCACCATGCTCATCAGCTCCACAGGAAGCCAAAACCACCGCCAGTTCCTTTCCCAGTGCACCGCAGCCGCGTCCCCGCACCCGGCCGAACTCCGGCCGCCGCTCCGCCCGTCGCCGCCGCCGCTACCCTGCACCCGGCAACTCCCGCTGCCTCCTTTAGATGCGCACGTGCGCCAGCAACCCATAGCCGCAAACCGCGCTCGAAACTGTCGACCGTAGCTCAAACCCGATGCCCTCCGCCGCGCGAAATGGTCGTCGCCAGCCAAACTCCGGCGAGCCGACGTGGCACTATCATTAGTGCTAATTCCTGCCAGCTAGACGCCCCACAGCCACTGACAGCAGGCCCCGCGGCGAGTCAAACCCCAGTCAATGCGGGATTAGACCCGGTTAACCCCTATGTTAGTGACATGTGGACCCCACACGCCAGGTTTGACCCCGGTCAGCTCTGTTGACCTGCTGACGTCGGCATGATGTCATGCTGGCGCAGTATTGATTTTCTGGTTTTAAAATAATCCAGGAAATTTCAGAAAATAGCCAAAACTTCTAAAATTCATAGTAATTCAACTGTAACTCCAAATTAAACAAATTATATATGAAAAATGATCAGAAAAATCCAAAGAATCTGAATATGGCATTTTCATGCAGGTTTGAAAAAGTTAACCTCACTGAATAGGACAAATGATGATTAGGGCAATTTATGAAATAACATTTGGAGTTGGAATTTGATCTTGTTTGAGCTCCACTTCAATTAACTTGGCTAGATATTGCATTAGGTGAATTCAGTACCTTAACATGACATGTCATTCATGTGAATGTGCATTGCATTGATTGTGTTCCTTCTTTGCTAGTCGGTGGTTGTTCCCCCTCAGTAGACGTATGTTCCGACGATGAGTTTGATGACACCGATGAAGAGCTACTATCTTCAGAAGTGCTAGGCAAGCAAAAAACCCTTGTTCATCCCGATATAATCCCACTCTCTCGCTCCTGCTCTCTTTTACTGCATTAGGACAACAACGTTTCAACTGTTACATGCTGCGGTAGCTGAACCCCTTTCCTCTGCATGACCTGTCATTGCCACAGTAAATAGATGAAACCCATGAGTAGGAATTGTTTGAGCCCTGATGTGCCTACTCATTCATGCTTGTTGTCATGCCTGCTACTTCTTAGAGTTGAGTCCGGTCTGATTCATCAGGAATGAATTGGAACGTGGTGAACATGTCCTACCGTTGAGAGCTAAGTGTGTGAACACGATTTGGTAAAGGTAGCGGTGAGAGGCCATGTAGGAGTACATGGTGGGTTGTCTCATTGCAGCCATTCTCAGGAACTGAGTTCTGTGTTTGTGATCCATGAGCAGTTACTACCACACATTGGGTTCCGGTAACTCGGCCCCTCTCGGCTTATTAATCAACTTGATCTCTGTCTAGGAGTTGCAACTAGTTTCTGGTGTTTGTAGGTAGTGTTAGTAGTCTACCAAGTGGCACCCGGTACAGGTGGGCTTGGGACAGACTAGGCACAGTGGCACGGTGTAACAAGTGGTACCCGGATGGTGGGCTTGGGAACCCTGCACACATCGTTTGGGGCCGTGAGCGACACCCCGGCCGGATCTCCTTGCGGATGGAACCCGAATAGGCGATAAACCTGGACTAGAGACTTGTTGGTTAGTCAGGTCGTGGCCGACTCCCTCGCACGGCTTCCGCTTGAAGGTTGCCGAGGTACATGACGTGTACAGGGCGATAAGTGGCGAGAGCGTGTGTGAAGAAGTACACCCCTGCAGGGTTATCATTATCTATTCGAATAGCCGGATTCCTCGGATATGGAAACTTGGACCCCTTGCATAGTTCATAGACAAACAAAAGTGGATACTCTAAAATGCGCAAGATAAGTGTGAGTGCTATGGATGGCGTTCTCGCAGGGAGACGGGAGCGGATCCATAGTGGTGTATTGGTATGGTGAATTTGTGGACTCATGTGCGCCACCTCAAAGAGTTACTTGCAGTCGTAGTTCAGGATAGCCACCGAGTCAAAGCTGGCCTGCTGCAGTTAAACTCCACCACCCCCTTTGTTGATACCGATGCATATGTAGTTAGTTCTGATGTAAGTCTTGCTGGGTACATTTGTACTCACATTTGCTTATTTTATGTTTTGGAGAGAGACTTCAGTCCCGCTAGTAGTTCCGCTTGGACTTCGACGTTTAGCTCATTACCTCAGCTACGATCTTGTACCTTGGGAGGGTCTTGTAGACAGTCAGGCTTCTTAGTCTTTTTCATTTGTAGATGTCTGTACTCAGACATGTTAAGCTTCCGCATGTGTTTTGACTTGTATGCTCTAAATGTTGGGTCATGAGACCCATGTTTGTAATATCTCGCTCTTCGGAGCCTAATGAATAAATACTTGAGTCATAGAGTTATGTTGTGATGCCATGTTGTATTTACACATATCGAGCATATTGTGTGTATGATTGAAATGCTTTGTATGTGTGGGATCCGACAACCTAGTTGTTTATCCTCGGTAGCCTCTCTTATGGGGAAATGTAGTCTTGTGCTTCCATGAGCCATAGTAGTCCGCTACAGCCCGGTTCACCGGAGTCCTGCTAGCCCAGCACTACTGCTCAGGACACTTGACTGGCCGGCATGTGTTTCACTTCGTTCCCTTGTCTGTCCCTTCGGGGAAATGTCACGCGGTGACATCCGGAGTCCTGCCTAGCCTGCTACAGCCCGGATTCACACGCTGCTGACCGACATGCTCGATGTGATACATGTATGCCTGTCCCCATAGGTTGGTGCCACTTTGGGTTCACGACTAGCCATGTCGGCCCGGGTTCTCTGTCATATCGATGCTAGCGACACTATCATATACGTGAGCCAAAAGACACAAACGGTCCCGGGCCATAGTAAGGCGACAACTGTGGGAATACCGTGCGTGAGGCCGCAAAGAGATATGAGGCGTTACATGCTAGATCGATGTGACTTGGAATCAGAGTCCTGACACCACTTTCCACTCACGCACAAGGGCTGGTGTGTGGGCATTTGCCATCTTGCCCACACGCCTGTCTCATCTCCCACACCCAAGTTTCCACTCGCCATGTGTTTTGCAGTGTACATGGCAACTGCCCCAATGTGCTTTATAAGCAGGTGGCAACTCTTTTTTTTACCCGAACATGTTAGTTGCCATGTATTTTGCAGGGTACACGACAACTGCCCTAGTGTGTGCTTGTAAGCAGATGACAACTCTCTCTTTTTTTACCCAAAGATGTTGTTTTGCCATGTCTTTTTGTAGCGCTACACAGCAACTGCCTATTGTTAGTAGGTGGCAACTTCTAAGGTTTTCAAATCATGGCAACTGTAGTAAAACCAGACCATACATGGCAACTGCATAGTGTTAGTAGGTGGCAAACCCCTAACGTTTTCAAATCATGGCAACTATAGTAAACCAGACCATACATGGCAACAGCCGCAGGTTCCCAAAAATGACATCTGGAACTTTTAACATGAGATGGCAACTTCAGTTGAGCAACCATGGCAACTGTAGTTGTCTGACATGGCAACCGTAGTTCAGCGATATGGCAACTGCAGTTAAACGAACATGGACGAGGGTCTGGACCATGGCCACTGTGGGCGCGCGGTGACTGTCACGCGGGACGTGCAGGACCACGAGGTACGAGGCCTGACGTACGGGGCATGTGGGCGTTATCTATTTCGCCCACACGCATGCGTGTGAGAGGGATCGGTAGGGAAAAAAGAGGTGTGTGGGAATTACTTGTTTTTGCCCACACGTAGGTGTGTGGGCTGTTCCTCTTATACATCACACAAAATGTGTGGGAAGACCCCTAACGCCCACACGTGTGGCACTTATCGGCGTTCTTTTTTTATCTCCAGCTTTAGATTGTTCTGTCTGCTCTCAGTGCTTTATGTGGCCTAGTAGGCACATTCCGTGTAATATTCTTGGAAATTATACTTATTTTGATTTCTTTTAAGAAATATAAGAGAGCAGACTAGTCAACATCAAGCAAAGCCTATTTTTGCAGGTTTTAGTAGTGAGCCTGTTTGGTAACCTTTGGGCAGGGGAATGGTAGTTTGCACAAGGGAGTTCGTCGAGGTATTAGGCGTGGGAAGTACAATTTTACTCACATTCCCTTGTTTGGTATGATGAGAATTAGTTCAGGATGAAGACCTCCCCACGAATTAACGGGGTTCCCCCATGGAAACAAATCGGTGGGAATTGGCACCCTCAACTCCCATTCTCCTTCCCAGTTAAACTCCCCTTCCCTCTAAACAAGTAGTGGATCTTTTGCCCTCTTACCCCTCAACTCCCATTCTTCATCTCTAATTCCCACAAGCCAAACACATTAGTGCTTTTGTGCGCGTCCATTGATATTTGTCCATCTTCCAATGAATTGTTGGTCATGGATGAGGTATAGGTGAAATGTCAATTGAATGGCTTGACGGTATTATAGGGTGGTCGACTAGATGTCCAGCTATTCATTCTTTGATAAGGTTTTTCAATATTGAATTTGCATGGCTTGTTCTTTGGTTAGGAAACTACCCATGGGATGAGGGCAAAGACTAGTTTTGGTGCATAGTTTAAATCATCGGAAATAGCGGGGTTATCTTGAGGGTCATTTATGGTAGAAAAGGTGGCATGTAAAACGGAACCAGAAAAATGGCTTACTAGTGTAGTTTTTTGCCGTGGGCGTAGTTTCAGTGACCAGTTCACTTGTCTGCCAATCCTTATCATTTTCAGGACCGGTTCGAACGTGATCCCTATGTTAGATGATGAATATGTGCTCACTCTTCTATTCCATTTGTCAAGGTTCAGTTGCTTGTGATTAGCACTTGGTTGCAATCTGATCACTAAAAAAGATTATTGATCGAAGTATCATCCATGATGGATTGCACAAATGTAGATAGGATTTTTTAGCCTCCTTCCTGAGTTGGTTGTTTGAGATTGCTAAATATGGAATTATGGTTGAACCATGTGAATGGATTCTTTGAAACATGTCCAATGCTAAAATGTGTATCATTTAATTGTTACCGTCATTGTATTCATTTTACCTGTATTGTTTGTTTCCATGTTCTTTAGATAAAGATTTGTTTATTTTCTGTAATTCTGCACTATGAGCTAGTTACTTTAATGCTTAATTATTTTACCATTCTACGCATAGCTTATGAGCTAGATTACTTTGTCCAGTATTGTCAAGCACTTGGAGTCTGGAAACACGATGTTTTCCTTCATATGGTGGATCATTGGATTCTATTGGGTATCTGCAGGTGGTCATGCTTTTTCACAAGATGCTCCTCTACTTTACTGGTATGTCTCAAGTAGTCTTGGCATCTGAATGATGCCATGCTTCTTAACATTTGTGCTTGTTTTCTAACATAGCTTTTTTGTTGCAGGCTCTCAATTGTGTTTTTGGCATTTGATGTTTTCTTTGTGGTATTCTGTGTTGCCCTTGCTTGTTTGATTGGCATTGTTGTCTGTTGCTGCCTACCTTGCATTATTGCCATCTTGTATGCTGTAACTGATCAGGTATGCTAGTTCCTGTGGTTCTATAAATATGTCCTTTGAGAGAGTTGTAATTAAGATATGGGTGTGAGTGCTTCGTCTTCTAGATCTGTTAGTTTCTGCCAAATACAGTGGCTAATGCTCTGTTTGGATAATACAGACAGCCAGACACTTAGACATACTCCCTCCGGTCCTTTTTACTCTGCATATTAGAATTCTCTGAAGTCAAACTTCACAAAGTTTGATCGTATTTATATGAAAAAATATCAACATCTGCCATGCTAAAGTTATACAATATGATACTTTAAGTCATGACACATCTATTGATATTGATTTCAGATTGTGAATGTTGATACTTTTTTCTATAAAGTTGGTCAACTTTATGAGGCTTGACTTCAGTCAAATCTTATATGCGAACTAAAAAGGACCGGAGGGAGTACCTTAATTACAGTATATTGACTGTCATCTGTTTTCTTTGCCTATGGTTGATTTATTGTGTTTGTAATTCATAAGGAAGCAATACCTTGTCGCATGGCGTTATAACAAACCTTAAATAGAGGACCCTGATAAGTGCCACACGTGTGGCACGAAGCAATCCCGCCCTGACGTTTTTTGATGCCAAGTTTAGTGACAAGAAGAGGATGGCAACTTTAGTTGTGAAGCTTGGCAACTTTCTGTTTGGATGGCAAGTTTCAATTTTTTAGGTTTTTTTTCGGATAGAAACTTTAGTCTAAAAAATGTCAGGGCGGTGTTACTTCATGCCACACATGTGGGACTTATCCTTTGGGTAAATAGAAGCACTAGCCAATTTTAATATAATATGTTACATATGAACTGATGTTTTCAATTCTTTTCTAATAGCTTTATTCGTTCCATGCTACAACTATAATGGTTTACTACTATTTATAAATGATCCATGCTAAATGAGTGGGGGAGGAGGGGGTGGGCGGTGATTTCACTGGGTATTCCATTTTACAAAGATGCAAGGAAAGTGACCACCTCTCTGGTACTGAAACTATGGCTTGTGTCACCTTAAGCAGGAAGAAGCATCCGAGGAGGATATTAATAGCCTGTCCAAATACATGTTTCGGACAATGGGTGATGTAGACAAGCAGATTGTTGGGATTGCAGCACCTGTTTGTGGAGTAATGACAGAGTGTGGCACCGACCCTCCCATTGAGCACATTCTTTTAGCTGAGGATGCTGTAAGTTCTTGAATAGAATTTTTTTAATATAATTTATCAATGTTATTACTATTCTCATCCTAAGTTACTCATGATCCATGGTCACATCATAATGTACTAGAAATGCCTTTCAGAATTAAGTTTGTTACAAGGATTTTAGGATATTTTCAGTAAACTGGTCCTGTATTCCCTCCCGTCATTACAGAATGGCTATTACTTTTTAATGTCAATGTCAATATGGTTATTGCTAGTATTGTGGAAATATTTTCATGATTAATTTACTCATCATATTATAGGCAATAACTTGGGTTCCAAGTTAACAGTTTTTTTAGGCTTGCATGAATATATCCATCCAATGGCCCTTAATCTGCCCAGAGCTATAACTAACATGGTAGTTTTTTCAGTTAGAGGAGGCTATGCAATTAAGTACTAGAATGGTAATGATAAACAGTACAAAAGGGGACACACAGCCCACACACGCCACAACGGTGCCACCGTAGACCATACACATGCTACAGACACTAGGAAAATATTGGAAACACCATCGAGCAACTTAACGTGGGCACACCCTGGCCCACTCAAATCTGCCAAACACCAAACTGTCATTATAATATGTCCCGATCAACATTTATACTTGTCAATACATGAGTGCAGCATCTGCCTATGCCCGTATGAAGATAGTGTTGAGCTGCAAGAACTCCCTTGTAATCATCATTTTCCACTGCACCTGCATAGAGAAGTGGCTTCTCATAAACGCGACATATCTGTTGTGCAAGTTTAACATCGTCAAGTGCAACCTTGGTAGAGAAGAGGTTTAGGCAGCACTAGCCAGAAGGCCTCTTGATACTTTCCCTTCCAGCGGTATCTTCCATAAAGTGATTTCCATGTTTTTCCTGTAGCATATCATTAACGTCACGTCTTAGTAATCGCTAAACCAACTCTGAGAGGTTATTGACCGTGCCGGAACACGATCAACCTCCATGAGGGTCTTTCCTGCATGCAAACAAAGAACAAGTAAGAAACTAAAATTGCAATCTGGATATTACGAATATAAAAGGAAATCTTTATTAATAAAGGTAAGGTATTGTGATGTTTTGGTCTGGTCGTTGAACAGAAACGAAGTACGCGAAGTTGCAGTTATGATGAACTTTTAATCTAAACAAAACACGAACTCTAAATGACCCCCTAAGGGCTGTATATATGGAGGATAAGGGGGAATTTCGTGGCCCTTGAAGGAGGGGTCCAAAATCAACCCTAACTCTTGTTTCCCCACATGAACAGACTCTAAAAATAGCCTATACAAAAGTATTTTGAAATTACATGGGCCTGGCCCAATAATAAGGCGACGCAACACCTTAGCCTCTAGACGAAATTTAGGAAATGACATCTTGTATATTCCATTCAAACCTTCATTCACTCATTATGATGGCTTTAAAGTCCTGAAATCATCACTTGAACTTTCATTCTTATTCGCCTTGCGCATCCATTATCTTCATGCTTGAACTTGTTCCAAGGTTCATCTTTCTTGTCGAAGCTAGGCCCTTCATTTGTAAGCAAAACAAATGTATCCAATTTAGGCAGCATCATATTCTCTTGAACATTAGAATCGTTACCAAGAAACAAAAGTATCTGACAATTCAATTGACGTGCGCGAGCTCTAGTAATTGGTCCAATATGTATAGTAGCAGGGGCTGTGGGTGTAACAATGGTATTGATGTCCTTATCATTTCTTCTTGAAATGAAGTCGTCCTCGACGGAAGCTCATCCTTACCCAAATAAGGCATCAAATCTGCAATGTTAAAAGTGGGACTAACCCTAAAATCTGTAGGCAGCTCAAGTTTATATGTATTATCATTTATTTTCTCTAACACCTTAAAAGAACCATCAACACGTGGCATTAGTTCTGATCTGCACAAATCAGGAGATCTATCCTTACACAAATGTAACCAAACAAGATCTCCAGGTGCAAACACAACATGTTTTCTATCCTTATCTTCAGCAAGTTTATATTTAGCATTTATACGCTCAATGTTCTCCTTAGTTAACTAATGCATTTTTAAGACCAATTCAGCACGTTGTTTAGCATCAAAATTAACCTTCCCCGAAGATGAAAGGGGCAACAAATCAATAGATGCATGAGGCAGAAAACCATACACAATTTCAAAAGGGCACATCTTAGTACTAGAATGCAGTGAACGATTATAAGCAAATTTAATATGAGGCAAGCATTGTTCCCACATTTTCTTGTTATTCTTCAAAACAACCCTAAGCATAGTAGACAATGTTCTATTGACTACTTCAGTTTGTTCATCAGTATGGGGGTGACAAGTAGTACTAAAAAGCAGTTTAGTCCTCAACTTTGCCCATAAATATCTCCAAAAATGGCTACGATATTTAGTATCACGATTTGAAACAATAGTATTTGGCACACCATGCAAGCGAATAATTTCACAAAAGAACAAAGCATTAACATTTGTAGCATCATCACTTTTATGACATGGTATGAAGTGTGCCATTTTCGAAAATCTATCCATGACAAGGTCCTCGATAGTGGCTATGAAGTGGTGGTGGGTGGAAAGTAAAATTCCCTATTTCCAGCCCCTAGTCCGGGCTGGGCGTGATTCAGAAGCGGTTCCTCTATGATGACGAGGGATCGCATTAGGTCTAAAGCCTCGTTTAAGAGCGGGGTTTGAACGGGGTCAGAAGTTTCTGGGTTGAGCTCGCATGATGCGGGCCTCCAGGGTTCGGAAGTAGTATCTGGAGAAGAGTCTGGCCTTGCATGATTGCCGGAGACGCTATTCTTTTGGTGTTGAGCTCTAAGGCCACAAAGAGTCCGGCGGGCTCTGTCATGGTTCTAACTCTGACAGTGATGTAGGGGGGTGTGTATGGAGAGGCTAGATCTCAGCTATTGGGAAGTTGTGAACACACGAGGATTACGAGTTCAGGCCCTTCTCGGAGGAAGTAACAGCCCTACGTCTCGGTGCCCGGAGGCGGTCGATTGGATTATGTGTGTATGAATAACAGGGGTGCGAACCCTTCATACTGAGGAGGGGGTGGCTTATATAGAGTTCGCCGGCCCTCTCCTGCCCTCAGTGATGCAGGGTTTAAGGTACATTTAAGGTTGGGCGTTACTGGTAACGCCCCTAATAAAGTGCTATAATGACCATAAAGACTACTTAATAGCCGGCCGTTTGCCTGCGGAGTGACTTTAGGTCTCCTGGCAGTCGAGTGGTTGGCTTCATGGTCGAGTGATAGCTTCTTGGTCGAGTGTCTTGAACCCGTCGAGTGGGATACCTTCAAGTCGATTGAAATGTGACTTCTTCTAGGGATGTCCTTGGGTAGGGCTCTTTGGACAGGTCCGCGCCCCTACCCTAGGTACATAGCTTCATCATTAGCCCCCGAATGGATCGAGGTTTGAGTGGGGAAAGAGTTGGAGATCCTTCCGACTGGTTTTTTGGGCTACATGAGTGCCTCGTTTTCAGTCAATCGTCACGGATGACGTCATCAACCTCTTTCAGTTGCCTTGATCCATTCCAGGTCTTTCGTCGAGTGAATTTCTTTACTTGTGACATACCGAGTGTCGGCGCGAGCGGGGTCTTCTGTTTTGACAAGTTGTTTTGCAGCCCGCGGATGTCGTGGGATTCGGATTTCGGGGAGCGCGCAGGACTGGAGCAGCCGCAGTAATCGGAAGTGATAAAGCGGAAGCTCCTCGATTTCCACGCCACCTTTTTCACCACGTACTGCGCGCGCATCTGCTGCGGGATTTGACTGGATTGCCTGGGCCTGCCAGTCAGCCACTCGGGAGCGGCCTCTTATAAGTAGCCGGCTCGGGGTTTCCAAACAGTGTGCTCTCTTCTTCCTCTCTCCCTTTGCAAGCTCCTCCGCCACCTCCGCTCTCACCCTAGCACCGCAGACCCGTGCGAGATTTGCCGGCGACGATGGCGAAGGACAAGACATCCGCTCTGGAGCGCACGAAGAAGGCGGCGGCGCAGGGGAAAGGGAAGAGATCTGCTCGGGGCGGATCTTCCTCAAAGTCTACGCTGCCTCGCGGCTGGATCCAAGGCGACTGGATGCCGTCGGTGATCCGGCAAGAAGACCTCGACGACATGGTCGAGGGGGGAGTCATTCCCCACGAAGCTGTGCGTCTCCCGGGGAGAGAGATCGAACCTCAGCCTCGCGACGGTGAGTGTGTGCTCCTAGCCACCCATATCGATCGAGGGTTTTCTCTGCCGCCCCATCCTTTTTTCCGGAGCTTTCTGAACTTCTTCGGAGCGCAGCTCCACCACTTCACTCCCAACTCCATCGTATATCTTGCTGCTTTCATTTCCATGTGTGAGGGTTTCTTGGGTTGCCGCCCCCATTGGGGACTCTTCAAGCACATCTTTACCTGCCATTCTCAATCGGTCAAGAAGGCCAAGTCGAGTGACGAAAGGACGCAGGTGATTCAGCTGTGCGGGGGCCTGGCGATCCAGACGAGGGGAAAGAGTTATTTTCCATCTATCATTTTCCCGGAGTCGGTCCGCGGTTGGCAGGCGACCTGGTTTTACTGTCAAGACCAGGCGACCCCAGGGCAGTCGACCGGACTTCCCCCTTTCTCTCTCGACCGAGCTGAAAAACCTGCTTCTCTGAAAGTGACGCCGGAGGCAAAGGCCCAAGTCAAAGTACTGGCTGGTCGAGTGGTTGAGCTTGTCCGTGAGGGCGTGACTGGTATGGACTTGCTGGAGGTCTTCCTCCGGAGGCGCATCCAACCGCTCCAGGCTCGTGACTACCCGATGTGGCTGTACTCGGGTCTCGACGACACCACTCGGGTCCACCCGGAGGAGGTTACTGAAGAGATGCTGGAGGGGTGGCTGTCGAGCATCACGGGGAACAAAGACAACCCCCGAGGAGCCAGGAGGGTAATTCCACTCGACAACTCGTATGACATGGACTAGGTATGTCTTTATGCTCCTGACTGAGATCTTGTTTTCTTCATTGGTCTTCTTTGAGTAGGTCGATTGACTTTCGTCTTGTCTGTTGTTCTCTAGGCGACTACCGAGATGTACTCGACGCCCAACGGGGCACAGGGGCCAACTGAGGAAGGGGAGGCGAGCGGAGGTGAGAGCGGAGACGATCAAGGCAAGTGGGAGTCCGACGGTGAAGGAGAGGGAGGCGACGACGTCGACTCTAGCGAAGAGGAGGAGGAGGAGGTTGAACCCCCCCGCCCGGAGGGGCGATCCAAGCACACACACGACCCAACGCGGGAGCGCAGTAGGGCGACTGCTCCTGTTGGGCAGTCGTCGAAATGCCCTTGGACCTCTTCTCCTACGCCGACTGGAAAGGCTCCCAAGCACCCACGCGCGACGCCGTCCAAGCCGCCCAAGGCTCTGCCCAAGATGAAGGTGGCCGTCCCCACCATTTCTGGGTAATAACAAAACTTGTTTTCCTTTGTCGACCGTGGACAGATCCTTGGTCGATTCATTGAGCCAACTGATTGACTTTCGAGACTTACAGTGCTGCTACTTCTGAGATCTCCGCCAAGGACGACGACCAAGAGATGGAGGATGCCGTTACCTCCAACCCTGGTATGATTACTGACGTTCCGCTTTGAGTCGACTGAACATTTATTGCAACTCTGGTCGATTGAATGTTTCCCTTGTAGCCCCTCCTCATGTTATCGACCTCCCGGATGACGACGACAATGAACCGCTGAGAGTGAGGAGGAACAAGAGGGCGTCGGCTGACAAGACCCCCCAATCTGCTCCGGCGTCTGACGCCGTAGCTCGGGATGGTGGTGACACCGCTCGGGCTTCTGTGACTTTCGCCATTCCTCTGACAAGTGTGCGGCCTTCGACGTCGACTGCGGATCCGCCTTCGCTTTTTGCCGCGTACCCTGTCCCTGAGGACCAAGCGGCTGCCGCAAAAGAGGCTATACGCCAGGCGGGGATCATGATGGAGCAAGTGAGGGTGGCTCGGGAGGCCAGCCAAGCAGCTTATGACGCGAGCTCGGCTCTTCAGAGCAACGTCCAGGTCAGTCGACTCAACACTTGGTCTGTTATGATATGCTGTTTGAAGAATCTCTTTTCCGAAGATCTTTGTATCTGTACACCCACTGGGTGTGTCTGCCAATTCTTGGACGAGTGGGGGCACGCTAAGTGCATCCACTGGGTGTAGTCCCCGAGACTACGGTGGACTGTTGGCAGTCGACTATAGTCTTTATATTGTGTTGCTGTAGCTGTATTTCTTCATTCGGTCTGGTCAGGCCATGTCGAATGGGACTGTATCCGGCAGTCGAATTTTTTTTTATAGTGGGGGCACGCTGAGTGCACCCACTGGGTGTAGTCCCCGAGACTACTGTCGAATGTTCTTGATTCGGCTGTAGTCTTAGAAACGTCATCATTGTCTCTTAGTTACTCGGAAGCAACTTATTTTGGACGTCTGTCGACTGATTTTTCTTTTTACAGAAATCCTGCGAACTTGTAGCTCGCTATACTGAGTTGGAGAATCAGCAGATCCAGCTCAACCTTAACTTGAAGATTGCTCAGGAGAATTTGAAGAAGGCGCAAGAAGAAGCAAAAGGTATGGCCGGTGAGGTTCTCCATTCTTAACGAGTGGCTTTCTTGTCCATTCTCGATGTTGATTTCGCTCGACGCGCCGCAGATAAACTGGAGGTAGCTCTGAAGAAGAAGGATCAAGATCTTGCGGAGGCACAGAAGTAGGTCTTGGATAAAACGAGGCTTGCTGAAGAGAAAATGGCCTCGGTCGGAGCTCTTGAGAAGGAGAACTCCAGACTGACAGCTGCTCTCGAGGTAGCCAATCAAGAGGTCAGCCGACTGAAGAACGACAACGTGGCTCTGCACGACAAGGCGGGTGAGCTAGCGGGGAAGAGGAATGATCTGGAGGCTTATCTTGGTGGACTCGCCAAGAAGCTGTTCGTCGTGCTCGAAGGTAATTACTCTGCCCCGACTGTCTTGCAGTTACCAAGTCTGTGTAGGGTCACTGTCTTATTCTTGAATCGTGTTTGCAGAATTCCGTCAGAACTTTGAAGAGGAGACCAGTCGAGTGGAGCCAGGCTTGGACCCTGCTAACTCCCTTGTGAAGGACGAGGCTGCAATGAACGTGCTCCGTCTGGAGTCTCGTATTGCCAGCGTGGTTGACTATCTTGCTCGACTGAAGGTTGCGATGTCGCGGATCGACACATCACTCTGGCCTGGGACGACACTTCAGAACGACCTCGAGTCCCTGATGGCTCGACTTAATGAAGTCCAAGGTCGAGTGGAGGAATGGAAGAAATCTTCTGCTAGATGTGGTGCTGATGTCGCTCTGTCTCTGGTCCGCGTCCATTGCAAGGAAGCGCGAGAAGAAAAGCTGGCCGCCATCCAAGTTGCCAATACCAGGAAGCACAACTTTCAAGACTTCATGGAGACTTTCATTGCTGCCGCCACTCGTATTGCAGACGGGATCGACTTGAACGAGTTCGTCGCCCCTTCCAGTCCTCCTCCTGAGGAATGAAAAACTTTTATGCTTCACTTTAAATTTGCCTCGGAATGCCGAGTGGATTTGTAACCGTTAAACTCCGCCGAGCCGAGGGCTCGAGTACTTTGATCTGAGGTGTGGGACCTTTTAGGCTTTATCTGAACTTGATTTCTCTTTGAATATCTTCATGGTTTGATCCGTCGAGTGGAATTCGATCTTCACTCGGAATAACCATGTATTTGCGGCGCAACTCCGAAGGAGAAGGTAGCAGTCGACTTGCGCCTCATCGTCCTTGCGGATTGGGTTCTGTCCTGTACTTAGGCGAGCACTGGGCCGCAGCTAAGTCCCCGAGTGGGAGGTCTGCTCTCCACTCGGTAGGGTTTTTAAACACTTAGGCGAGCGCTGGGCTGTAGCTAAGCCCCCGAGTGGGAGGTTTGCTCTCCACTCGGTAGGATTTTTTCAAACTTAGGCGAGTGCCTGACTGCAGCTAAGTCTCTAGGTGGGAGAACTTAGGCGAGTACTGGACTGCAGCTAAGCCCCCGAGTGGGAGGATTGCTCTCCACTCGGTAGGATTTTTTCAAACTTAGGCGAGTGCCTGACTGCAGCTAAGTCTCTAGGTGGGAGAACTTAGGCGAGTACTGGACTGCAGCTAAGCCCCCGAGTGGGAGGTTTGCTCTCACTCGGTAGGATTTTTTACAACTTAGGCGAGTGCCTGACTGCAGCTAAGTCTCTAGGTGAGAGAACTTAGGCGAGTACTGGACTGCAGCTAAGCCCCCGAGTGGGATGTTTGCTCTCACTCGGTAGGATTTTTTCAATCTTAGGCGAGTGTCTGACTGCAGCTAAGTCTCTAGGTGGGAGAAGTTAGGCGAGTACTGGACTGCAGTTAAGCCCCCGAGTGCGAGGATTGCTCTCCACTCGGTAGGATTTTTTCAAACTTAGCCGAGTGCCTAACTGCAGCTAAGTCTCTAGGTGGGAGAACTTAGGCGAGTACTGGACTGCAGCTAAGCCCCCGAGTGGGAGGATTGCTCTCCACTCGGTAGGATTTTTTCAAACTTAGGCGAGTGCTGGAGTGCAGCTAAGCCCCCGAGTGGGAGAACTTAGGCGAGTACTGGACTGCAGCTAAGCCCCTGAGTGGGAGGTTTGCTCTCACTCGGTAGGATTTTTTCAAACTTAGGCGAGTGCCTGACTGCAGCTAAGTCTCTAGGTGGAAGAACTTAGGCGAGTACTGGACTGCAGCTAAGCCCCCGAGTGGGAGGATTGCTCTCCACTCGGTAGGATTTTTTCAAACTTAGGCGAGTGCCTGACTGCAGCTAATTCTCTAGGTGGGAGAACTTAGGCGAGTACTGGACTGCAGCTAAGCCCCCGAGTGGGAGGTTTGCTCTCACTCGGTAGGATTTTTTACAACTTAGGCGAGTGCCTGACTGCAGCTAAGTCTCTAGGTGAGAGAACTTAGGCGAGTACTGGACTGCAGCTAAGCCCCCGAGTGGGATGTTTGCTCTCACTCGGTAGGATTTTTTCAATCTTAGGCGAGTGTCTGACTGCAGCTAAGTCTCTAGGTGGGAGAAGTTAGGCGAGTACTGGACTGCAGTTAAGCCCCCGAGTGCGAGGATTGCTCGCCACTCGGTAGGATTTTTTCAAACTTAGCCGAGTGCCTAACTGCAGCTAAGTCTCTAGGTGGGAGAACTTAGGCGAGTACTGGACTGCAGCTAAGCCCCCGAGTGGGAGGATTGCTCTCCACTCGGTAGGATTTTTTCAAACTTAGGCGAGTGCTGCAGTGCAGCTAAGCCCCCGAGTGGGAGAACTTAGGCGAGTACTGGACTGCAGCTAAGCCCCTGAGTGGGAGGTTTGCTCTCACTCGGTAGGATTTTTTCAAACTTAGGCGAGTGCCTGACTGCAGCTAAGTCTCTAGGTGGAAGAACTTAGGCGAGTACTGGACTGCAGCTAAGCCCCCGAGTGGGAGGATTGCTCTCCACTCGGTAGGATTTTTTCAAACTTAGGCGAGTGCCTGACTGCAGCTAATTCTCTAGGTGGGAGAACTTAGGCGAGTACTGGACTGCAGCTAAGCCCCCGAGTGGGAGGTTTGCTCTCACTCGGTAGGATGTTTTCAAACTTAGGCGAGTGCCTGACTGCAGCTAAGTCTCTAGGTGGGAGAACTTAGGCGAGTACTGGACTGCAGCTAAGCTCCCGAGTGGGAGGATTGCTCTCCACTCGGTAGGATTTTTTCAAACTTAGGCGAGTGCCTGACTGCAGCTAAGTCTCTAGGTGGAAGAACTTAGGCGAGTACCGGACTGCAGCTAAGCCCCCGAGTGGGAGGATTGCTCTCCACTCGGTAGGATTTTTTAAAACTTAGGCGAGTGCTGGACTTTAGCTAAGCCCTCGAGTGGGAGAACTTAGGCGAGTACTGGACTGCAGCTAAGCCCCTGAGTGGGAGGATTGCTCTCCACTCGGTAGGATTTTTCAAACTTAGGCGAGTGCTGGACTGCAGCTAAGCCCCCGAGTGGGAGGATTGCTCTCCACTCGGTAGGATTTTTCAAACTTAGGCGAAACGGATTCGCAGCTAAGTCACCCACTGGGGGATTTCGTATGCAAACAAAAGTGACAGCAATTATTGGAACACTCTTGTCTTTGATAAAAATGTACTTCAGGAAATTTTTTCCTTATTACATCTCGTCCGAGTGAGAATTCAAGTGTAAAATGGGCGGAGTAGTTCCGCATTCCAAGCTCGTGGCTCGTCGATCCGGCGACCAACGTTGTAGAGATGATATGCTCCATTGTGGAGGACTCTGGTGATGATGAAGGGGCCTTCCGAAGTAGGAGCAAGTTTGTGTGGTTTCTGCTGATCCACTCGGAGGACCAAATATCCTTCTTGGAAGGCTCAGCTCTTCACATTTCTGCCATGGAATCGACGCAAGTCTTGATGATAGATGGTCGATCTGATCATAGCCATTTCCCTCTCCTCCTCTAGGAGGTCGACTGCGTCTTGCCGGGCTCGCTCTGCTTCGTCTTTGTTGTAAAGCTCGACTCTGGGGGCGTTGTGAAGTAGATCACTCGTTAGGATGGCTTCGGCTCCGTAAACCAGAAAGAATGGCGTTCTTCCAGTCGACCGGTTCGGGGTGGTCCTCAGTCCCCACAAAACTGACGGAAGCTCGTCGACCCAAGCGCCTGCTGCGTGCTTGAGATCATGCATCAGTCGAGGCTTCAGTCCTTTGAGAATTAAACCATTTGCTCTTTCAGCTTGTCCGTTCGACTGGGGATGCGCGACCGACGTGTAGTCGACTCGTGTGCCTTGAGAGGCGCAAAAAGCTCTGAACTTGTCTGAATTGAAGTTTGACCCATTTGTCAGTAATGATGCTATGCGGGACCCCATATCTGAATATCAACTCTCTGACAAAACCGATAGCAGTGCTAGCATCAAGATTTTTGATAGGCTTGGCTTCAATCCATTTGGTAAACTTGTCGACTGCCACAAGCACATGTGTGAATCCGCTCCTGCCTGTTCTCAGTGGACCAACCTGTTGGGGAACGTAGTAATTTCAAAAAAATTCCTACGCACATGCAAGATCATGGTGATGATATAGCAACGAGGGGAGAGTGTTGTCTACGTACCCTCGTAGACTGAAGCGGAAGCGTTGACGCAACGTAGAGGAAGTAGTCGTACGTCCTCCGGTTCAACCGATCCAAGTACCGTTACTCCGGCACCTCCGAGTTCTTAACACGCGTACAGCTCGATGACGCACCCTCGATCTCCGATCCAGCAGAGGCGCCGAGGGGGAGTTCCGTCAGCACGATGGCATGGTGACGATCTTGATGTTCTCCTGTTGCAGGGCTTCGCCTAAGCACCGCTACAATATGACCGAGGTGTAATATCGTGGAGGGGGGCACCGCACACGGCTAAGGAACGATCAATGATCAACTTGTGTGTTCTAGGGTGCCCCCCTACCCCCGTATATAAAGGAGGGAGGGAGGAGGTGGCCGGCCCTAGGGGGGCGCGCCATGAGGAGGGGGAAACCTACTCCAAGTAGGTTTCCCTCTCTTTTCCTTATCTTATTTGGAGGGGGAAGGAAAGAGTACTAGTATTAGGAAGTAGTACTAGTAGTAGTAATAGGAAGAGGGGGAAGGAGAAAGGAAAGGGGGGGCCGGCCCCCCTCCCCAATTCGGATTGGGCTTGGGGGGCGCGCCCCCTTCCCTTGCTCCTTCTCTCTTCTTCCTACATGGGCCCAATAAGGCCCATATACCTCCCGGGGGGTTCCGGTAACCTCCCGGGGCTCCAAACTTCTCCGGAACCTTTCCGGTGTCCAAATATATCCGTCCAATATATCAATCTTTATGTCTCGACCATTTCGAGACTCCTCGTCATGTCCGCAATCATATCCGGGACTCCGAACAACCTTCGGTACATCAAAATACATAAACTCATAATATAACTGTCATCGAAACCTTAAGCGTGCGGACCCTACGGTTCGAGAACGATGTAGACATGACTGAGACACATCTCTGGTCAATAACCAATAGCGGGACCTGGATGCCCATATTGGTTCCTACATATTCTACGAAGATCTTTATCGGTCAAACCGCATAACAACATACGTTGTTCCCTTTGTCATCGGTATGTTACTTGTCCGAGATTCGATCGTCGGTATCCAATACCTAGTTCAATCTCGTTATCGACAAGTCTCTTTACTCGTTCTGTAATACTTCATCTTATAACTAACTCATTAGTTACATGCTTGCAAGGCTTAGGTGATGAGCATTGCCGAGAGGGCCCAGAGATACCTCTCCGACAATCGGAGTGACAAAACCTAATCTCGAATTATGCTAACTCAACATGTACCTTCGGAGACACCTGTAGTACTCCTTTATAATCACCCAGTTACGTTGTGACGTTTGGTAGTACCCAAAGTGTTCCTCCGGTAAACGGGAGTTACACAATTCTCATAGTTACAGGAACATGTATAAGTCATGAAGGAAGCAATAGCAGAATACTAAACGATCAAGTGCTAAGCTAACGGGATGGGTCATGTCAATCACCTCATTCTCCTAATGATGTGATCCCATTAATCAAATGACAACACATGTCAATGGTTAGGAAACATAACCATCTTTGATTAATGAGCTAGTCAAGTAGAGGCATACTAGTGACTATATGTTTGTCTATGTATTCACACATGTATCATGTTTCCGGTTAATACAATTCTAGCATGAATAATAAACATTTATCATGAAATGAGGAAATAAATAATAACTTTATTATTGCCTCTAGGGCATATTTCCTTCAGTCTCCCACTTGCACTAGAGTCAATAATCTAGATTACATAGTAATGATTCTAACACCCATGGAGTCTTGGTGCTGATCATGTTTTGCTCGTGAGAGAGGCTTAGTCAACGGGTCTGCAACATTCAGATCCGTATGTATCTTGCAAATCTCTATGTCTCCCACTTGGACTTGATCCCGAATGGAATTGAAGCGTCTCTTGATGTGCTTGGTCCTCTTGTGAAATCTGGATTCCTTTGCCAAGGCAATTGCACCAGTATTGTCACAGAAGATCTTCATTGGTCCCGATGCACTAGGTATGACACCTAGATCGGAAATGAACTCCTTCATCCAGACTCCTTCATTTGCTGCTTCAGAAGCAGCTATGTACTCCGCTTCACATGTAGATCCCGCCACGACGCTTTGTTTAGAACTGCACCAACTTACAGCTCCACCGTTTAATAAAAACACGTATCCGGTCTGCGATTTAGAATCGTCCGGATCAGTGTCAAAGCTTGCATCGACGTAACCATTTACGACTAGCTCTTTGTCACCTCCATATACGAGAAACATATCCTTAGTCCTTTTCAGGTATTTCAGGATGTTCTTGACCGCTGTCCAGTGATCCACTCCTGGATTACTTTGGTACCTACCTGCCAAGCTTATTGCTAAGCATACGTCAGGTCTGGTACACAGCATTGCATACATGATAGAGCCTATGGCTGAAGCATAGGGAACATCTTTCATTTTCTCTCTATCTTCTGCTGTGGTCGGGCATTGAGTTTGACTCAACTTTACACCTTGTAGCACAGGCAAGAATCCTTTCTTTGCCTGATCCATTTTGAACTTTTTCAAAATTTTGTCAAGGTATGTACTTTGTGAAAGTCCTATTAAGCGTCTTGATCTATCTCTATAGATCTTGATGCCCAATATGTAAGCAGCTTCACCGAGGTCTTTCATAGAAAAACTTTTATTCAAGTATCCCTTTATGCTATCCAGAAATTCTATATCATTTCCAATTAATAATATGTCATCAACATATAAAACTAGAAATGCTACAGAGCTCCCACTCACTTTCTTGTAAATACAGGCTTCTCCAAAAGTCTGTATAAAACCATATGCTTTGATCACACTATCAAAACGTTTATTCCAACTCCGAGATGCTTGCACCAGTCCATAAATGGAACGTTGGAGCTTGCACACTTTGTCAGCACTTTTTGGATCAACAAAACCTTCAGGTTGCATCATATACAACTCTTCTTCTAGAAATCCATTCAAGAATGCAGTCTTGACATCCATTTGCCAAATTTCATAATCATGAAATGCAGCAATAGCCAACATGATTCGGACAGACTTAAGCATCGCTACGGGTGAGAAAGTCTCATCGTAGTCAACCCCTTGAACTTGTCGAAAACCTTTTGCAACAAGTCGAGCTTTGTAGACAGTAACATTACCATCAGCGTCAGTCTTCTTCTTAAAGATCCATTTATTCTCAATGGCTTGCCGATCATCGGGCAAGTCAACCAAAGTCCATACTTTGTTTTCATACATGGATCCTATCTCAGATTTCATGGCCTCTAGCCATTTTGCGGAATCTGGGCTCATCATCGCTTCCTCATAGTTCGTAGGTTCATCATGGTCTAGTAACATGACTTCCAGAATAGGATTTCCGTACCACTCTGGTGCGGATCTTACTCTGGTAGACCTACGAGGTTCAGTAGAAACTTGATCTGAAGTTTCATGATCAATATCATTAGCTTCCTCACTAATTGGTGTAGTTGTCACAGGAACCGGTTCTTGTGATGAACTACTTTCCAATAAGGGAGTAGATACAGTTATCTCATCAAGTTCTACTTTCCTCCCACTCACTTCTTTCGAGAGAAACTCCTTCTCTAGAAAGGATCCGATTTTAGCAACGAAAATCTTGCCTTCAGATCTGTGATAGAAGGTGTACCCAATTGTCTCCTTTGGGTATCCTATGAAGACACATTTCTCCGATTTGGGTTCGAGCTTATCTGGTTGAAGTTTCTTCACATAAGCATCGCAGCCCCAAACTTTGAGAAACGACAACTTTGGTTTCTTGCCAAACCACAGTTCATAAGGCGTCGTCTCAACGGATTTTGATGGTGCCCTATTTAACGTGAATGCGGCCGTCTCTAAAGCATAACCCCAAAACGATAGCGGTAAATCGGTAAGAGACATCATAGATCGCACCATATCAAGTAAAGTACGATTACGACGTTCGGACACACCATTTCGCTGTGGTGTTCCAGGTGGCGTGAGTTGCGAAACTATTCCACATTGTTTCAAATGTAAACCAAACTCGTAACTCAAATATTCTCCTCCACGATCAGATCGTAGAAACTTTATTTTCTTGTTACGATGATTTTCTACTTCACTCTGAAATTCTTTGAACTTTTCAAATGTTTCAGACTTGTGCTTCATCAAGTAGATATACCCATATCTGCTCAAATCATCTGTGAAGGTGAGGAAATAACGATATCCGCCACGAGCCTCAACATTCATCGGACCACATACATCTGTATGTATGATTTCCAACAAATCTGTTGCTCTCTCCATAGATCCGGAGAACGGTGTTTTGGTCATCTTGCCCATGAGGCACGGTTCGCAAGTACCAAGTGATTCATAATCAAGTGATTCCAGAAGTCCATCAGTATGGAGTTTCTTCATGCGTTTTACACCGATATGACCTAAACGGCAGTGCCACAAATATGTTGCACTATCATTATCAACTCTGCATCTTTTGGCTTCAACATTATGAATATGTGTATCACTACTATCGAGATTTAATAAAAATAGACCACTCTTCAAGGGTGCATGACCATAAAAGATATTACTCATATAAATAGAACAACCATTATTCTCTGATTTAAATGAATAACCGTCTCGCATCAAACAAGATCCAGATATAATGTTCATGCTCAACGCAGGCACCAAATAACAATTATTCAGGTCTAAAACTAATCCCGATGGTAGATGTAGAGGTAGCGTGCCGACCGCGATCACATCGACTTTGGAACCATTTCCCACGCGCATCGTCACCTCGTTCTTAGCTAATCTTCGCTTAATCCGTAGTCCCTGTTTCGAGTTGCAAATGTTAGCAACAGAACCAGTATCAAATACCCAGGTGCTACTGCGAGCATTAGTAAGGTACACATCAATAACATGTATATCACATATACCTTTGTTCACTTTGCCATCCTTCTTATCCGCCAAATACTTGGGGCAGTTCCGCTTCCAGTGTCCAGTCTGCTTGCAGTAGAAGCACTCAGTTTCAGGCTTAGGTCCAGACTTGGGTTTCTTCACTTGAGCAGCAACTTGTTTGCCGTTCCTTTTGAAGTTCCCCTTCTTCTTCCCTTTGCCCCTTTTCTTGAAACCAGTGGTCTTGTTGACCATCAACACTTGATGCTCCTTTTTGATTTCTACCTCCGCGGCTTTCAGCATCGCGAAGAGCTCGGGAATAGTCTTGTTCATCCCTTGCATATTATAGTTCATCACAAAGCTCTTGTAGCTTGGTGGCAGTGATTGGAGAATTCTGTCAATGACGCTATCATCCGGAAGATTAACTCCCAGTTGAATCAAGTGATTATTATACCCAGACATTTTGAGTATATGCTCACTGACAGAACTATTCTCCTCCATCTTGCAGCTGTAGAACTTATTGGAGACTTCATATCTCTCAATCCGGGCATTTGCTTGAAATATTAACTTCAACTCCTGGAACATCTCATATGCCCCATGACGTTCAAAACGTCGTTGAAGACCCGGTTCTAAGCCGTAAAGCATGGCACACTGAACTATAGAGTAGTCATCAGCTTTGCTCTGCCAGACGTTCTTAACGTCGTCAGTTGCATCAGCAGCAGGCCTGGCACCCAGCGGTGCTTCCAGGACGTAACTCTTCTGTGCAGCAATGAGGATAATCCTCAGGTTACGGACCCAGTCCGTGTAATTGCTACCATCATCTTTCAACTTTGCTTTCTCAAGGAACGCATTAAAATTCAACGGAACAATAGCACGAGCCATCTATCTACATACAAACATAGACAAGCAAAATACTATCAGGTACTAAGTTCATGATAAATTTAAGTTCAATTAATCATATTACTAAAGAACTCCCACTTAGACAGACATCTCTCTAGTCATCTAAGTGATTACGTGATCCAAATCAACTAAACCATGTCCGATCATCACGTGAGATGGAGTAGTTTCAATGGTGAACATCTCTATGTTGATCATATCTACTATATGATTCACGCTCGACCTTTCGGTCCCCGTGTTCCGAGGCCATATCTGTATATGCTAGGCTCGTCAAGTATAACCTGAGTATTCCGCGTGTGCAACTGTTTTGCACCCGTTGTATTTGAACGTAGAGCCTATCACACCCGATCATCACGTGGTGTCTCAGCACGAAGAACTTTTGCAACGGTGCATACTCAGGGAGAACACTTCTTGATAATTAGTGAGAGATCATCTTAAAATGCTACCGTCAAACAAAGCAAGATAAGATGCAAAAAGGATAAACATCACATGCAATCAATATAAGTGATATGATATGGCCATCATCATCTTGTGCTTGTGATCTCCATCTTCGAAGCACCGTCGTGATCACCATCGTCACCGGCGCGACACCTTGATCTCCATCGTAGCATCGTTGTCGTTACGCCATCTATTGCTTCTACGACTATCGCTACCGCTTAGAGATAAAGTAAAGCAATTACAGGGCGTTTGCATTTCATACAATAAAGCGACAACCATATGGCTCCTGCCAGTTGCCGATAACTTCGGTTACAAAACATGATCATCTCATACAATAAAATATAGCATCATGTCTTGGCCATATCACATCACAACATGCCCTGCAAAAACAAGTTAGACGTCCTCTACTTTGTTGTTGCAAATTTTACGTGGCTGCTACGGGCTTAAGCAAGAACCAATCTCACCTACGCATCAAAACCACAACGATAGTTTGTCAAATAGACTCCGTTTTAACCTTCACAAGGACCGGGCGTAGCCACACTCGGTTCAACTAAAGTGAGAGAGACAGACACCCGCCAGCCACCTTTAAGCACGAGTGCTCGTAACGGTGAAACCAGTCTCGCGTAAGCGTACGCGTAATGTCGGTCCGGGCCGCTTCATCTCACAATACCGCTGAACCAAAGTATGACATGCTGGTAGGCAGTATGACTTATATCGTCCACAACTCACTTGTGTTCTACTCGTGCATATAACATCAACGCATAAAACCTAGGCTCGGATGCCACTGTTGGGGAACGTAGTAATTTCAAAAAATTCCTACGCACATGCAAGATCATGGTGATGATATAGCAACGAGGGGAGAGTGTTGTCTACGTACCCTCGTAGACCGAAGCGGAAGCGTTGACGCAACGTAGAGGAAGTAGTCGTACGTCCTCCGGTTCAACCGATCCAAGTACCGTTACTCCGGCACCTCCGAGTTCTTGACACGCGTACAGCTCGATGACGCACCCTCGATCTCCGATCCAGCAGAGGCGCCGAGGGGGAGTTCCGTCAGCACGACGGCGTGGTGACGATCTTGATGTTCTCCTGTTGCAGGGCTTCGCCTAAGCACCGCTACAATATGACCGAGGTGTAATATCGTGGAGGGGGGCACCGCACACGGCTAAGGAACGATCAATGATCAACTTGTGTGTTCTAGGGTGCCCCCCTACCCCCGTATATAAAGGAGGGAGGGAGGAGGTGGCCGGCCCTAGGGGGGGCGCGCCATGAGGAGGGGGAAACCTACTCCAAGTAGGTTTCCCTCTCTTTTCCTTATCTTATTTGGAGGGGGAAGGAAAGAGTACTAGTATTAGGAAGTAGTACTAGTAGTAGTAATAGGAAGAGGGGGAAGGAGAAAGGAAAGGGGGGGCCGGCCCCCCTCCCCAATTCGGATTGGGCTTGGGGGGGCGCGCCCCCTTCCCTTGCTCCTTCTCTCTTCTTCCTACATGGGCCCAATAAGGCCCATATACCTCCCGGGGGGTTCCGGTAACCTCCCGGGGCTCCAAACTTCTCCGGAACCTTTCCGGTGTCCAAATATATCCGTCCAATATATCAATCTTTATGTCTCGACCATTTCGAGACTCCTCGTCATGTCCGCAATCATATCCGGGACTCCGAACAACCTTCGGTACATCAAAATACATAAACTCATAATATAACTGTCATCGAAACCTTAAGCGTGCGGACCCTACGGTTCGAGAACGATGTAGACATGACTGAGACACATCTCTGGTCAATAACCAATAGCGGGACCTGGATGCCCATATTGGTTCCTACATATTCTACGAAGATCTTTATCGGTCAAACCGCATAACAACATACGTTGTTCCCTTTGTCATCGGTATGTTACTTGTCCGAGATTCGATCGTCGGTATCCAATACCTAGTTCAATCTCGTTATCGACAAGTCTCTTTACTCGTTCTGTAATACTTCATCTTATAACTAACTCATTAGTTACATGCTTGCAAGGCTTAGGTGATGAGCATTGCCGAGAGGGCCCAGAGATACCTCTCCGACAATCGGAGTGACAAAACCTAATCTCGAATTATGCTAACTCAACATGTACCTTCGGAGACACCTGTAGTACTCCTTTATAATCACCCAGTTACGTTGTGACGTTTGGTAGTACCCAAAGTGTTCCTCCGGTAAACGGGAGTTACACAATTCTCATAGTTACAGGAACATGTATAAGTCATGAAGGAAGCAATAACAGAATACTAAACGATCAAGTGCTAAGCTAACGGGATGGGTCATGTCAATCACCTCATTCTCCTAATGATGTGATCCCATTAATCAAATGACAACACATGTCGATGGTTAGGAAACATAACCATCTTTGATTAATGAGCTAGTCAAGTAGAGGCATACTAGTGACTATATGTTTGTCTATGTATTCACACATGTATCATGTTTCCGGTTAATACAATTCTAGCATGAATAATAAACATTTATCATGAAATGAGGAAATAAATAATAACTTTATTATTGCCTCTAGGGCATATTTCCTTCACAACCATGTCCAGTCCCCAAACAGCGAAGGGCCAGACGAGTGGAATGGTCCTCAGAGCTGATGCCGGCTTGTGCGACATGTTGGAGTAGAACTGGCAGCCTTCACACTTGTCGACTATCTCTTTCGCCATTTCTTTTGCCCTGGGCCAGAAAAAACCTGCTCGGTATGCTTTGGCCACAATGGTGAAGGAGTTCAATCGCCCACTTCGCCACTCGACCAGTTGCATCTCTGTTGTGCAAAATCTCTGACAGTGGAGCGTCGCTGACGATTGTAATGGAATGGTCAGAGAAGTAGTGTGCAACCTTCTTCGTGGTCATGTAAATCCCATATACAAGCTTCTGGTAATGGGGATATCTTTGCTTCGAAGGAGTCAAAACTTCAGACACATAATATACTGGGCGCTGAACTCTGAAGGCCTTTCCTTCTTCTTCCCGCTCGACCGTAAGTACTGTACTGACAATTTGTCCCGTGGCCACAATGTAAAGCAGCAGAGGCTCTTTACTGATTGGGGCAGCAAGCACCGGCTGGGTCGAGAGCAGAGCTTTGAGCTCTGCGAACGCTGCATCAGCTTCTGGAGTCCACTCGAACTTGTCAGACTTCTTCATCAGTCGATAAAGAGGCAACGCCTTTTCACCGAGACGAGAAATGAATCGACTTAGAGCGGCCAAGCAACCTGTAAGCTTCTGGACATCGTGTACACGCACAGGGCGCTTCATCCGGAGTATGGTGCCAACTTTCTCGGGATTGGCGTCGATTCCTCGTTCGGAAACGAGGAAACCGAGTAACTTTCCACCTGGAACTCCGAATGTGCACTTTGATGGATTGAGTTTGATATCATATCTCCTGAGGTTAGCAAAGGTTTCGGCGAGGTCAGTTAGTAGGTCGGAACCTTTCCGTGACTTAACCACAATATCATCCATGTATGCTTCTACGTTCTGACTGATCTGAGTGAGCAAACACTTCTGAATCATCCTCATGAACATGGCTCCAGCATTCTTGAGGCCGAAGGGCATGGTGATGTAACATAAGCACCCGAATGGGGTGATGAAAGCCGTTTTGATCTCGTCGGGTCCATACAGACGGATCTAATGGTACCCTGAACAAGCATCTAGAAAAGACAAACGCTCACACCCCGCGGTTGAGTCGACTACCTGGTCGATGCGGGGGAGGGGGAAATGATCTTTCGGGCAGGCCTGATTGATATGTTTAAAGTCAATGCACATGCGAAGTGACTTGTCCTTCTTGGGGACCATGACAACATTGGCGAGCCACTCGGAGTGGTAAATCTCTCGGATGAACTCCGCTGCTAAGAGCGGAGCCACCTCCTCGCCAATAGCTTTCCTCTTCTGGACGGCGGACCGTCGAAGATGTTCTTTCACGGGCTTGAACTTCGGGTCGACTCGTAAACAGTGCTCAGCCAGCCCCCTGGGAACTCCAGGCATGTCAGAAGGCTTCCATGCGAAGATGTCCCAGTTCTCACGGAGGAACTGGATGAGCGCTTCTTCCTATTTGGAGTCGAGCGTCGTTGAGATGTGAGTCGGGGCAGCATCGGGGTCGGTCGGGTGAATGTGGGCTGGCTTTGTTTCACCGGACGACTGGAAAGCAGATTCTGAAGCAGGCTTCTTGGCTCGTAGCAATTCACTCGGATCAGCAGTCTTCTGGTACTCTTGCAGCTCAACAACTGCCATCTGAGCGTCAGCAATCTTTGAGCCTTTCTGAAAACACTCTTCTGCCTTCTTCCGATTGCCTATAACAGTGATCACACCTTTGGGACCAGGCATCTTCAACTTGAGATACACATAACATGGTCGAGCCATGAAGCGTGCGTAAGCTGGCCTGCCCAAAATGGCATGATAAGCACTTTGGAAGTCCACAACCTCGAATGTCAACTTTTCCTTGCGGTAATTCTTTGAATCACCGAAAACCACATCAAGAGCGATCTGGCCGAGTGATTCGGCTTTCTTCCCAGGAATGACTCCGTGGAAGCTCGTGTTACTGGTACTGAGCCTGGACATCGGAATGCCCATTCCTTTCAATGTTTCAGCATACAATATGTTCAGGCCACTGCCACCATCCATCAGGACTTTGGTCAGTCGAGTGCCTTCGACAACTGGGTCGACCACCAAAGCTTGCCTCCCAGGGGTGGCAATGTGCGTAGGGTGATCGGACTGGTCGAATGTGATGGCAGTCTGAGACCACTTCAGATAACTGGGTGTTGCCGGAGCAACCATATTCACCTCACGGTTAATGACTTTCAGTCGACTTTTGCTTTCGGCATTGGCAAAAATCATCAGGGTGTAATTGATTTGGGGGTATCCATCGTCACTATCTTCCTTGTCCTCAACTCTGTCCGACTCTTTTTCCTTATCTTTGGACTGTTTGCCCTGAAACTTCTGGATCAGGAGCCGGCACTGTCGAGTGGTATGCTTTGGGTAAATAAAATTACCCTCTTCATCTTTCTCGGTGTGGATGTGACATGGCAGATCCAAAACATCATTTCCATCTTGATCCTTGACTTTCTTGGGCTTCCAGAGGCCTTTGGGTTTTCCCTTGAAATTTCCCTGAGCTACGGCCAGGGCCTCCCCAGGGGCGGCTGGCTCGGCCTTCCACTTTTGCTTCTGACTGGAATTGCCTCCGGTTTCCTGGGCGACTGCTTTCTGCTTGCCGCTCCGGAGTCGATCTTCATCTTCTCCGTTAGCGTATTTGGTGGCAATTTTCATCATCCAATTCAGGGAGATTTCTCTGGTCCGACCGAACTTCAGGTTCAACTCTCTGTTCTTGACGCCTTCTTTAAAGGCACAAACTGCTTGGTGATCCGGTACGTTCTCAACTGTGTGATGCAAAGTGATCCACCTCTGGATGTAATCCCTCAGAGTTTCACTCGGTTTCTGCACGCAAGACCGCAATTTTGTAAGGCCTGCTGGTCGCTTGCATGTTCCTTCAAAGGTCGTGACAAACACTCGAGAGAGATCCTCCCAAGTGTAGATGCTGTTGGGTGCTAACAGCCACGCTCTGGCCGAGCCCTCTAACAGGAGAGGCAAATGCTTCATAGCCACCTCATCATTGCCGCCACCAATCTAGACAGCCACTCGGTAGTCTTCGAGCCAAGTGTCAGGCTTAGACTCGCCGGTGAACCGGAAGTTGGGAGGAATCACTGCGGCCCTGATGGCTCGACTGAAACACTTTGGCCCCAAAACACGTACTCTGCTGCTGGCAGGCACATCTCTGTTGTGGCCTTCCCGATGAGCTCTGTTCCTGTCAACCAAACCTTGAACGAGGATAGATCTCGCGTCAAAGCCTGGGTCCTTGGGGTCGACTGGAATCCTCTGCCCAACACTATGAGGGCGCCTGTCATCTCGATGTCGAGGCGCATATGACACACTCCTCGGGGGAGGGGTTGGCACTCGACGTCAATCATCATGATCGGATCGGTGATCATACTGCTCATTCCTTTTGTACTGATCATGCCGGTCACCACGTCCCTCATGCCTCGGGGGGCGATCTCGGGCTGTGAGCTGACTGGACTGTATCTGTTGCAACGGATCGACTGTGGATCCTATTCCGCGACTGAGAAACAGCGGAATTCTGGTTTCCCGCCGCCCGGAGCAACGCTCTGATCTGCAACAAGCCCCTGCCAGCCTCCGACTGGGAGGGCTGAATCGATTCTGCTATACGGGCCGCGGCGGCCAAATTCTGAACTGGGGTTCGGTATACCTGCGTCGGCGGGAAGAGCTGACGTCGACTAGACTCGGGAGCCCGCTGACGCGCTTGCTCGTCAAGTGTTCGCTGGAGATTCTCCAGTCGAGTGCGCTCAGCCAAGTTAGCCAAGCGCGCGTCCTCCAAGGCCCGGGCCTCGGGGGTCTCTCCGACGATAGGAGTGCGGAGTGCGTCCATGTTCCGGCGGCGAAGCTCCTCTCGCTGTAATGACGTGAGAGGTTCGGGGAGATACTCATCGTGGGGATGCGACGAGTCGCCCCCACCCGCGCCTCCATCAGTGCGAGGGAAACCGGGAGGACTGTGCGTTCCATCGACCGCCAGAACCTCAGTCGCTGGGTCGCTGCTGTCGCACTCGGATGCGGTCTCTGTGGAGCCAGTCGACAGGTCAAACAGGCCGTAGAGGGATTCGTCGGGCTCGATTGCCGCGACTTGTGGGGCGGCCGACTGGCGAGCCATGGCATGCCTCACCCACCTCTGAAGTCTCGACCGACCGTAGTGCTTGCGCCGGTGGGAGACAGAGCGGGAAGACGATACGGGGGCCGACCGATACTGGGTCGACGGCTGCCGCAGGAGGACGCCACGAACGCATGCGCGTAAATGCGTCGCACCGCGGATGGGGAGCGCGTCGATGTCGAGTGGTGCCTCCTGAAGCCAGGCGGAGTCGTCGGCGATGAACGTGAGCACGCCGAGGCGGATCTCGCGGCCCTCCACCAAAACTCCGCACGAAACCATGATCAAAGGGATCGGAAAAATCGCAACTTCTCCAATCAGGCGCTAAGATTCCTGCCCCACGGTGGGCGCTAACTGTCGTGGTTCTAACTCTGACAGTGATGTAGGGGGGTGTGTATGGAGAGGCTAGATCTCAGCTATTGGGAAGTTGTGAACACACGAGGATTACGAGTTCAGGCCCTTCTCGGAGGAAGTAACAGCCCTACGTCTTGGTGCCCGGAGGCGGTCGATTGGATTATGTGTGTATGAATAACAGGGGTGCGAACCCTTCATACTGAGGAGGGGGTGGCTTATATAGAGTTCGCCGGCCCTCTCCCGCCCTCAGTGATGCAGGATTTAAGGTACATTTAAGGCTGGGCGTTACTGGTAACGCCCCTAATAAAGTGCTATAATGACCATAAAGACTACTTAATAGCCGACCGTTTGCCTGCGAAGTGACTTTAGGTCTCCTGGCAGTCGAGTGGTTGGCTTCATGGTCGAGTGATAGCTTCTTGGTCGAGTGTCTTGAACCCTCGAGTGGGATACCTTCAAGTCGATTGAAAGGTGACTTCTTCTAGGGATGTCCTTGGGTAGGGCTCTTTGGACAGGTCTGTGCCCCTACCCTAGGTACATAGCTTCAGCAGGCTCTACACTCCCGTTTTCGGACCTGATGACGCGCTCCGGATCTAAGGCCGGAGCGGTGTTGTTGCTTGTTTCTTTCCGGCTTGCTTCTCTCGTTAGCTTCAGTTTCGTTCCGGGAGTTGTGAGGATTCGTTCGTGTACGCCCGTTTGTCTTCATCATGGACTCGTTCTTCTTCCTTGCGGGATCTCAGGCAAGATGACCATTACCCTCAATATCACTTCTATCTTTGCTTGCTAGTTATTCGTTCTATCGCTATGTCACGCTACCTACCACTTGTTTATCATGCCTCCCGTATTGCCATGTCAAGCCTCTAACCCACCTTCCTAGCAAATCGTTATTTGGCTATGTTACCGCTTTTGCTCAGCCCTTATAGCATTGCTAGTTGCAGGTGCCTTGCAGGTTGTTCCATGTTGGAACATGGATATGTCGGGATATCACAATATCTCTTATTTAATTAATGCATCTATATACTTGGCAAAGGGTGGAAGGCTTGGCCTTTTGCTCGGTGTTTTGTTCCACTCTTGCCGCCTTAGTTTCCGTCATACTGGTGTTACGTTCCTTGATTTTGCGTTCCTTACGCAGTTGGGGTTATGGGACCCCCTTGACAGTTCGCCTTAAATAAAACTCCTCCAGCAAGGCCTAATCTTGGTTTTACATTTGCCTAACAACCTATAACTTTCCCTTGGGGTCGCGAACCCGAGGGTCATCTTTATTTTAACACCCTCGGGCCAGTGCTCCTCTGAGTGTTGGTTCGAACTGGGCGATGTCCGGCACCCCATGGGAAACCAGGGTCTATGCCAACCCGATGTCTTTCCCATCCGGTGTGCCCCGAGAATGAGATACGTGCGACTCCTATCAGGATTTGTCGGCACATCGGGCAGTCTTGCTGGTCTTGTTTTACCATTGTCGAAATGTCTTGTAACCGGGATTCCGAGGCTGATCGGGTCTTTTCGGGAGAAGGAATATCCTTCGTTGATCATGAGAGCTTGTGATGGGCTAAGTTGGGACACCCCTGCAGGGTATAAACTTTAGAGAGCCGTGCCCATGGTTGTGTGGCAGATGGGAATTTCTTAATATCCGGTGGTAGAGAACTTGACACTTGACTTAATTAAAATGAATCAACTGCACGTGTAGCCGTGATGGTCTCTTTTTGGCGGAGTACGGGAAGTGAACACGGGTTTGGATGATGTTTGAACGTAAGTAGTTTCAGGATCACTTCTTGATCGCTTCTAGCTTCAAGACCATTGCATAGATTCTCATCTTACTCTTATTTGCGTATGTTAGCCACCATATTTGCTTAGCGCTTGCTGCAACTCCACCTCATTACCTTATCCAACACATAAGCTTAAATAGTATTGATCTCGCGGGTTTTGAGATTGCTGAATCCTTGCAACTCACAGATACTACCAAAACAGTTGCATGTCCCGATGATACCAGTGCAGGTGATGCTACTGAACTCAAGTGGGAGTTCGACGAGGACCTTGGTCGTTACTATGTTTTCTTTCCTGATGATCAGTAGTGGAGCCCAGGTGGGACGATCGAGGATCTAGAATTTGGGGTTCTCCTCCTTTTTATTTGGATTTGACCATAGTCGGTCTATGTGTGTATTTTGGATGATGTATGAATTATTTAAGTATTGTGTGAAGTGGCGATTGTAAACCAACTCTCTTTATCCCTTTCTTGTTCATTAGATGGGATTGTGTGAAGATGACCCTTCTTGCAACAAAACCACAATGCGGTTATGCCTCTAAGTCATGTCTCGACAGGTGGGAGATATAGCCGCATCGTGGGCGTTACAAGTTGGTAATCAGAGCCATCCCCGACTTAGGAGCCCCCTGCTTGATCGAATCGTTGATGTTGTTGAGTCTAGAACAAAAATGTTTTGAGTCTTAGGATTATATATATCGGAGAGTAGGATTCTTTTTACTCCTCAGTCCCTTCGTCGCTCTAGTGAGGTCTCCCGAAATAGATGTTTTGACTTTCCTCTCCTCAATTTCATTAAAAAAATTTAGGATCACGCGGGTATGTTGGGATTGTTCTGCTATTCTTATGAAGTGAACATTGTTCTTGGTGCCTCCTGACATTTAGGGGTTGTGGCAGTGTCCCGGGGAGTTGTGCTCCAACGCGTTGTTGTCACGATTTTATCGTCACAGTTCTGAAATACCTGAGCTCGCCGACATCGAAAATCTCTTTTATACAGTTGTTGGTGAGATAACCGCGATGCCACCCAGTAATGGGGCATGAGTTCGGGAGTACTGCCATAGCTTGTATAACGGATGCTTTTAGAAGGTTGAGGTACATGATTTTTGAAGTTTTCTTGGTTAGGTGTTGACGGATGGATACAGTTGGAGCGTAGGGCTTGTTAGATTGCATAACCAGAAAGTTTCGGGAGTTTATAGGTGGGAATTCAAGTATCTCATAGGATATCTTTCCAACATACACATGATACAATATGGGGTCTATCGTATGTCTTTTTGACTGATTCTGCTAGCCAAATCCTTTGTTTTTGTTTTGATTGTGGTATTCGAGTTGCTTCGAAGTCAAGTGTTGATTCCATACCTTTCTGAAGCAGTGCTCTCATATTTCGATGTGAATGCAAATCCTTTCGATCATCAAGTTTTCCATCTCAATTTCTTCTCAACCGGCGTGCTTCTCTTCAAGTTAACCCGATCCCTACAACATTTGCAAGATCAATTATCACTTCTTTTCAAACGGTGTTTGTTTCATCCGTCCCAAGTTGTCCTTGTTTTTTCCTGCCCTCCCACCCTTTTCTTCAAGGGATCAGACTTCATAATCAAGTATCCTTTTTATTGATGTGAGTTCCTTTCATTCTTTTCCTTCAAAATTCTTAACCGGTGATCTCTCGTGAAGATGCGCAACAGTTTCAAGTTCATCATTCTTCATTGTTTTTCTTCTCCAGTGGATTCAATTCAAACATCAATGTTGATCATACCCCTTTCCTCGTTTCAAATGCTTTCTCATGCCGACGCACCTCCTAATCATTAACTTCTCATTATTCATTTGTTCTGGAGTGCTGAAGGCATCTCAGAAGGTTCGTTATTCACTCGTTCCATTTCGTGGTTGTTATCTCATTCAAGCGATTTAATTCAACCGGTGGAGCATCTCTTTAAAAATCGTTCAACGATGTTTCTTTTGAGTGGGCCCATAACCCATAGGTTTTTCCCAGGATCTTACTTGACTCTTCTAATTTTCCGGAGTTATTCTCAAATTCTTTTCAAGGTGTGATGTAAGACGAGATTCAATCAGTCATATGACTTCTCCATGACCACTTCCAAATTCTTTTCATCATTGGTTCAACCTTTCTATTCTTTATTCCGAACTGCCTCAGTAATTTATGGTGGTGTTTCTCATCGTCATTCTCTGCATTTGAAGACTGAAGTAGAGTTTATCTCAAATCTTGGTCCGTTGTGTCAAAGATTCATAGTTCAACCTTGATGATATCCTCTCAAATCATTTCCAATTGTGAGAATTCTTTTCATACCCATCCGAAGCATTTCATGAGTTCTTTCCATTTTATTCCTATGAAGGCCATCATTTCAGATTTATTCGTTCTCAACTTTCTGCTCTCGTTTCCCTGATCTTACCGGTGCATCCTTCATGTATTCTCTATTCTTCTCGTGATCTATTCATTCAAATGTATCTAAGTTCTCTCAAGTATCTTCATTCACTTTCTAATTCTTACGGTGATTCGTTCTCTTTTTTCCATTCGTTTTCAAGTATTACGGTGGTCCATGCAAGATTACTCTTCTTCTAGTATCATATCAATTCATTGGTTTTTTCCTAAAGCCTACCGGTGGATCGTTGAAGACCTTCCTCAAGTTTGCGCTATATCTATCTTAATCCTTTCCACAAGAATAAGTAGTATACCAAATCCGTTGCTTGTCAGCGACTTAAATTGGTGAAGGATATGCATAACGTAATTCTTATTATTGTTTCATCCAAGTGATCTAATTTATTATTTCCAGAGTTGTTCATCATGTCACATTCTTGGTTCGATATGCTTCATCTTTTCTTTTCCGAAGTTCCAAGTTTTCCACATTATCTCGTCGCGAAGCTCCATCTAATCATTGCAAGGCTTCTCCAGGAGTTCTTTTCAACTTTCCTATCGTTTGGTCATTCTTTTATTACCGGAGTTCTTCATGGAGGCTCTACATTGTGGTTCTTCAAGGATTCCTTTCATTCTTCAATTGTTCTTCAAGATTTCTCTCGAAGTTTTGATCTGCCAATCTATACTCAAAATTTAACATGGTGCTCAACACGTGTTTTGGTTTTGAGGACTTCAAGCATTCTTCATCTTGCATTCCGAAGTGCAATTGTTTCTCTCTTATCTTTTGAGGTGGTGTTATGCCACTCTTGACAATTTCCCTTCGTGTTTCATGATTCACAAGTTGTCCGGAATGACATATTTTAAATCCATCATTTTATCTTCGTTCACGAAATCTTTTCAATCCATCAATTTCTTTGTTGGAGTTATCTTGGTATAGATTTCAATTAAAGCCTTCCTGAAGGAATGTTGCTAATTGTGGTGTCTATCAATGATCCAAGTATTCCTTATCCTCTCGGCGAAAGAAGTTTTCATAATTTGGTTGATTCCAAGCGATCAATTGATTCCGTTAGTGGCTGGTCTTCACATCATAATTTTGGGATGTTTTCCATAAGACCACTCGAAATCATATCTTTTGTTGTTGATTTTCAACAACTCCATTCAATCCTTCTTTCTAAGGATGCTTTCAAATTCATTTGTGGTAGGAGTTGTCATTTTCTTCTCCGTTCTTTTCTTTCCATCAATTCAGCTTCTATTCTTTTGTCCCGGAGGGATGATGATGTTGCTCTCTTTGACCCATCACTCATTTTGTAAAGATCATGTTTTTTTCCTTTGCTTATCCATTCAACCGGAGTGTCATGTCCTCCATTCAAGTTCTCTCATCTTATCAAGTTTTATCTCCCTTCTCAACCGGGTCCCGCTATTGGTTATTGACCAGAGATGTGACTCAGTCATGTCTACATCGTTCTCGAACCGTAGGGTCCGCACGCTTAAGGTTTCGATGACAGTTATATTATGAGTTTATGTATTTTGATGTACTGAAGGTTGTTCGAAGTCCCGGATATGATTGCGGACATGACAAGGAGTCTCAAAATGGTCGAGACATAAAGATTGATATATTGGACGGATATATTTGGACACCGGAAAAGGTTCCGGAGAAGTTTGGAGCCCCGGGAGGTTACCGGAACCCCCCGGGAGGTATATGGGCCTTATTGGGCCCATGTAGGAAGAAGAGAGAAGGAGCAAGGGAGGGGGGCGCGCCCCCCCAAGCCCAATCCGAATTAGGGAGGGGGGCGGCCCCCCCTTTCCTTTCTCCTTCCCCCTCTTCCTATTACTACTACTAGTACTACTTCCTAATACTAGTACTCTTTCCTTCCCCCTCCAAATAAGATAAGGAAAAGAGAGGGAAACCTACTTGGAGTAGGTTTCCCCCTCCTCATGGCGCGTCCCCCCTAGGGCCGGCCACCTCCTCCCTCCCTCCTTTATATACGGAGGTAGGGGGGCACCCTAGAACACACAAGTTGATCATTGATCGTTCCTTAGCCGTGTGCGGTGCCCCCCTCCACGATATTACACCTCGGTCATATTGTAGCGGTGCTTAGGCGAAGCCCTGCAACAGGAGAACATCAAGATCGTCACCACGCGGTCGTGCTGACGGAACTCCCCCTCAGCGCCTCTGCTGGATCGGAGATCGAGGGTGCGTCATCGAGCTATACGCGTGTCAAGAACTCGGAGGTGCCGGAGTAACGGTACTTGGATCGGTTGAACCGGAGGACGTACGACTACTTCCTCTACGTTACGTCAACGCTTCCGCTTCGGTCTACGAGGGTACGTAGACAACACTCTCCCCTCGTTGCTATATCATCACCATGATCTTGCATGTGCGTAGGAAATTTTTTGAAATTACTACGTTACCCAACAGTGGCATCCGAGCCTAGGTTTTATGCGTTGATGTTATATGCACGAGTAGAACACAAGTGAGTTGTGGACGATATAAGTCATACTGCCTACCAGCATGTCATACTTTGGTTCAGCGGTATTGTGAGATGAAGCGGCCCGGACCGACATTACGCGTACGCTTACGCGAGACTGGTTTCACCGTTACGAGCACTCGTGCTTAAAGGTGGCTGGCGGGTGTCTGTCTCTCTCACTTTAGTTGAACCGAGTGTGGCTACGCCCGGTCCTTGTGAAGGTTAAAACGGAGTCTATTTGACAAACTATCGTTGTGGTTTTGATGCGTAGGTGAGATTGGTTCTTGCTTAAGCCCGTAGCAGCCACGTAAAATTTGCAACAACAAAGTAGAGGACGTCTAACTTGTTTTTGCATGGCATGTTGTGATGTGATATGGCCAAGACATGATGCTATATTTTATTGTATGAGATGATCATGTTTTGTAACCGAAGTTATCGGTAACTGGCAGGAGCCATATGGTTGTCGCTTTATTGTATGAAATGCAAATGCCCTGTAATTGCTTTACTTTATCTCTAAGCGGTAGCGATAGTCGTAGAAGCAATAGATGGCGTAACGACAACGATGCTATGATGGAGATCAAGGTGTCGCGCCGGTGACGATGGTGATCACGACGGTGCTTCGAAGATGGAGATCACAAGCACAAGATGATGATGGCCATATCATATCACTTATATTGATTGCATGTGATGTTTATCCTTTTTGCATCTTATCTTGCTTTGTTTGACGGTAGCATTTTAAGATGATCTCTCACTAATTATCAAGAAGTGTTCTCCCTGAGTATGCACCATTGCAAAAGTTCTTCGTGCTGAGACACCACGTGATGGTCGGGTGTGATAGGCTCTACGTTCAAATACAACGGGTGCAAAACAGTTGCACACGCGGAATACTCAGGTTATACTTGACGAGCCTAGCATATACAGATATGGCCTCGGAACACGGGGACCGAAAGGTCGAGCGTGAATCATATAGTAGATATGATCAACATAGAGATGTTCACCATTGAAACTACTCCATCTAACGTGATGATCGGACATGGTTTAGTTGATTTGGATCACGTAATCACTTAGATGACTAGAGAGATGTCTGTCTAAGTGGGAGTTCTTTAGTAATATGATTAATTGAACTTAAATTTATCATGAACTTAGTACCTGATAGTATTTTGCTTGTCTATGTTTGTATGTAGATAGATGGCTCGTGCTATTGTTCCGTTGAATTTTAATGCGTTCCTTGAGAAAGCAAAGTTGAAAGATGATGGTAGCAATTACACGGACTGGGTCCGTAACCTGAGGATTATCCTCATTGCTGCACAGAAGAGTTACGTCCTGGAAGCACCGCTGGGTGCCAGGCCTGCTACTGATGCAACTGACGACGTTAAGAACGTCTGGCAGAGCAAAGCTGATGACTACTCTATAGTTCAGTGTGCCATGCTTTACGGCTTAGAACCGGGTCTTCAACGACGTTTTGAACGTCATGGGGCATATGAGATGTTCCAGGAGTTGAAGTTAATATTTCAAGCAAATGCCCGGATTGAGAGATATGAAGTCTCCAATAAGTTCTACAACTGCAAGATGGAGGAGAATAGTTCTGTCAGTGAGCATATACTCAAAATGTCTGGGTATAATAATCACTTGATTCAACTGGGAGTTACTCTTCCGGATGATAGCGTCATTGACAGAATTCTCCAATCACTGCCACCAAGCTACAAGAGCTTTGTGATGAACTATAATATGCAAGGGATGAACAAGACTATTCCCGAGCTCTTCGCGATGCTGAAAGCCGCGGAGGTAGAAATCAAAAAGGAGCATCAAGTGTTGATGGTCAACAAGACCACTGGTTTCAAGAAAAGGGGCAAAGGGAAGAAGAAGGGGAACTTCAAAAGGAACGGCAAACAAGTTGCTGCTCAAGTGAAGAAACCCAAGTCTGGACCTAAGCCTGAAACTGAGTGCTTCTACTGCAAGCAGACTGGACACTGGAAGCGGAACTGCCCCAAGTATTTGGCGGATAAGAAGGATGGCAAAGTGAACAAAGGTATATGTGATATACATGTTATTGATGTGTACCTTACTAATGCTCGCAGTAGCACCTGGGTATTTGATACTGGTTCTGTTGCTAACATTTGCAACTCGAAACAGGGACTACGGATTAAGCGAAGATTAGCTAAGAACGAGGTGACGATGCGCGTGGGAAATGGTTCCAAAGTCGATGTGATCGCGGTCGGCACGCTACCTCTACATCTACCATCGGGATTAGTTTTAGACCTGAATAATTGTTATTTGGTGCCTGCGTTGAGCATGAACATTATATCTGGATCTTGTTTGATGCGAGACGGTTATTCATTTAAATCAGAGAATAATGGTTGTTCTATTTATATGAGTAATATCTTTTATGGTCATGCACCCTTGAAGAGTGGTCTATTTTTATTAAATCTCGATAGTAGTGATACACATATTCATAATGTTGAAGCCAAAAGATGCAGAGTTGATAATGATAGTGCAACATATTTGTGGCACTGCCGTTTAGGTCATATCGGTGTAAAACGCATGAAGAAACTCCATACTGATGGACTTCTGGAATCACTTGATTATGAATCACTTGGTACTTGCGAACCGTGCCTCATGGGCAAGATGACCAAAACACCGTTCTCCGGATCTATGGAGAGAGCAACAGATTTGTTGGAAATCATACATACAGATGTATGTGGTCCGATGAATGTTGAGGCTCGTGGCGGATATCGTTATTTCCTCACCTTCACAGATGATTTGAGCAGATATGGGTATATCTACTTGATGAAGCACAAGTCTGAAACATTTGAAAAGTTCAAAGAATTTCAGAGTGAAGTAGAAAATCATCGTAACAAGAAAATAAAGTTTCTACGATCTGATCGTGGAGGAGAATATTTGAGTTACGAGTTTGGTTTACATTTGAAACAATGTGGAATAGTTTCGCAACTCACGCCACCTGGAACACCACAGCGAAATGGTGTGTCCGAACGTCGTAATCGTACTTTACTTGATATGGTGCGATCTATGATGTCTCTTACCGATTTACCGCTATCGTTTTGGGGTTATGCTTTAGAGACGGCCGCATTCACGTTAAATAGGGCACCATCAAAATCCGTTGAGACGACGCCTTATGAACTGTGGTTTGGCAAGAAACCAAAGTTGTCATTTCTCAAAGTTTGGGGCTGCGATGCTTATGTGAAGAAACTTCAACCAGATAAGCTCGAACCCAAATCGGAGAAATGTGTCTTCATAGGATACCCAAAGGAGACAATTGGGTACACCTTCTATCACAGATCTGAAGGCAAGATTTTCGTTGCTAAAATCGGATCCTTTCTAGAGAAGGAGTTTCTCTCGAAAGAAGTGAGTGGGAGGAAAGTAGAACTTGATGAGATAACTGTATCTACTCCCTTATTGGAAAGTAGTTCATCACAAGAACCGGTTCCTGTGACAACTACACCAATTAGTGAGGAAGCTAATGATATTGATCATGAAACTTCAGATCAAGTTTCTACTGAACCTCGTAGGTCTACCAGAGTAAGATCCGCACCAGAGTGGTACGGAAATCCTATTCTGGAAGTCATGTTACTAGACCATGATGAACCTACGAACTATGAGGAAGCGATGATGAGCCCAGATTCCGCAAAATGGCTAGAGGCCATGAAATCTGAGATAGGATCCATGTATGAAAACAAAGTATGGACTTTGGTTGACTTGCCCGATGATCGGCAAGCCATTGAGAATAAATGGATCTTTAAGAAGAAGACTGACGCTGATGGTAATGTTACTGTCTACAAAGCTCGACTTGTTGCAAAAGGTTTTCGACAAGTTCAAGGGGTTGACTACGATGAGACTTTCTCACCCGTAGCGATGCTTAAGTCTGTCCGAATCATGTTGGCTATTGCTGCATTTCATGATTATGAAATTTGGCAAATGGATGTCAAGACTGCATTCTTGAATGGATTTCTAGAAGAAGAGTTGTATATGATGCAACCTGAAGGTTTTGTTGATCCAAAAAGTGCTGACAAAGTGTGCAAGCTCCAACGTTCCATTTATGGACTGGTGCAAGCATCTCGGAGTTGGAATAAACGTTTTGATAGTGTGATCAAAGCATATGGTTTTATACAGACTTTTGGAGAAGCCTGTATTTACAAGAAAGTGAGTGGGAGCTCTGTAGCATTTCTAGTTTTATATGTTGATGACATATTATTAATTGGAAATGATATAGAATTTCTGGATAGCATAAAGGGATACTTGAATAAAAGTTTTTCTATGAAAGACCTCGGTGAAGCTGCTTACATATTGGGCATCAAGATCTATAGAGATAGATCAAGACGCTTAATAGGACTTTCACAAAGTACATACCTTGACAAAATTTTGAAAAAGTTCAAAATGGATCAGGCAAAGAAAGGATTCTTGCCTGTGCTACAAGGTGTAAAGTTGAGTCAAACTCAATGCCCGACCACAGCAGAAGATAGAGAGAAAATGAAAGATGTTCCCTATGCTTCAGCCATAGGCTCTATCATGTATGCAATGCTGTGTACCAGACCTGACGTATGCTTAGCAATAAGCTTGGCAGGTAGGTACCAAAGTAATCCAGGAGTGGATCACTGGACAGCGGTCAAGAACATCCTGAAATACCTGAAAAGGACTAAGGATATGTTTCTCGTATATGGAGGTGACAAAGAGCTAGTCGTAAATGGTTACGTCGATGCAAGCTTTGACACTGATCCGGACGATTCTAAATCGCAGACCGGATACGTGTTTTTATTAAACGGTGGAGCTGTAAGTTGGTGCAGTTCTAAACAAAGCGTCGTGGCGGGATCTACATGTGAAGCGGAGTACATAGCTGCTTCTGAAGCAGCAAATGAAGGAGTCTGGATGAAGGAGTTCATTTCCGATCTAGGTGTCATACCTAGTGCATCGGGACCAATGAAGATCTTCTGTGACAATACTGGTGCAATTGCCTTGGCAAAGGAATCCAGATTTCACAAGAGGACCAAGCACATCAAGAGACGCTTCAATTCCATTCGGGATCAAGTCCAAGTGGGAGACATAGAGATTTGCAAGATACATACGGATCTGAATGTTGCAGACCCGTTGACTAAGCCTCTCTCACGAGCAAAACATGATCAGCACCAAGACTCCATGGGTGTTAGAATCATTACTATGTAATCTAGATTATTGACTCTAGTGCAAGTGGGAGACTGAAGGAAATATGCCCTAGAGGCAATAATAAAGTTATTATTTATTTCCTCATTTCATGATAAATGTTTATTATTCATGCTAGAATTGTATTAACCGGAAACATGATACATGTGTGAATACATAGACAAACATATAGTCACTAGTATGCCTCTACTTGACTAGCTCATTAATCAAAGATGGTTATGTTTCCTAACCATTGACATGTGTTGTCATTTGATTAATGGGATCACATCATTAGGAGAATGAGGTGATTGACATGACCCATCCCGTTAGCTTAGCACTTGATCGTTTAGTATTCTGCTATTGCTTCCTTCATGACTTATACATGTTCCTGTAACTATGAGAATTGTGTAACTCCCGTTTACCGGAGGAACACTTTGGGTACTACCAAACGTCACAACGTAACTGGGTGATTATAAAGGAGTACTACAGGTGTCTCCGAAGGTACATGTTGAGTTAGCATAATTCGAGATTAGGTTTTGTCACTCCGATTGTCGGAGAGGTATCTCTGGGCCCTCTCGGCAATGCTCATCACCTAAGCCTTGCAAGCATGTAACTAATGAGTTAGTTATAAGATGAAGTATTACAGAACGAGTAAAGAGACTTGTCGATAACGAGATTGAACTAGGTATTGGATACCGACGATCGAATCTCGGACAAGTAACATACCGATGACAAAGGGAACAACGTATGTTGTTATGCGGTTTGACCGATAAAGATCTTCGTAGAATATGTAGGAACCAATATGGGCATCCAGGTCCCGCTATTGGTTATTGACCAGAGATGTGTCTCAGTCATGTCTACATCGTTCTCGAACCGTAGGGTCCGCACGCTTAAGGTTTCGATGACAGTTATATTATGAGTTTATGTATTTTGATGTACCGAAGGTTGTTCGGAGTCCCGGATATGATTGCGGACATGACGAGGAGTCTCGAAATGGTCGAGACATAAAGATTGATATATTGGACGGATATATTTGGACACCGGAAAGGTTCCGGAGAAGTTTGGAGCCCCGGGAGGTTACCGGAACCCCCCGGGAGGTATATGGGCCTTATTGGGCCCATGTAGGAAGAAGAGAGAAGGAGCAAGGGAGGGGGCGCGCCCCCCCAAGCCCAATCCGAATTGGGGAGGGGGCCGGCCCCCCCTTTCCTTTCTCCTTCCCCCTCTTCCTATTACTACTACTAGTACTACTTCCTAATACTAGTACTCTTTCCTTCCCCCTCCAAATAAGATAAGGAAAAGAGAGGGAAACCTACTTGGAGTAGGTTTCCCCCTCCTCATGGCGCGCCCCCCCTAGGGCCGGCCACCTCCTCCCTCCCTCCTTTATATACGGGGGTAGGGGGGCACCCTAGAACACACAAGTTGATCATTGATCGTTCCTTAGCCGTGTGCGGTGCCCCCCTCCACGATATTACACCTCGGTCATATTGTAGCGGTGCTTAGGCGAAGCCCTGCAACAGGAGAACATCAAGATCGTCACCACGCCGTCGTGCTGACGGAACTCCCCCTCGGCGCCTCTGCTGGATCGGAGATCGAGGGTGCGTCATCGAGCTGTACGCGTGTCAAGAACTCGGAGGTGCCGGAGTAACGGTACTTGGATCGGTTGAACCGGAGGACGTACGACTACTTCCTCTATGTTGCGTCAACGCTTCCGCTTCGGTCTACGAGGGTACGTAGACAACACTCTCCCCTCGTTGCTATATCATCACCATGATCTTGCATGTGCGTAGGAAATTTTTTGAAATTACTACGTTACCCAACATCATCTTATAAAGTTCATGCTCAATTCCTTCCATTTACAGTCAGAGTGATGTCCAAATTATATCATTCTTCTCTATCTTGTTTTAACCGGAGTGTTGTGTCTATCATTCCTCTTCTAACCGGAGTCTCATCCAAGTTCTTTCATTTTGCGAAGTTCATATTATATGCCTTCCATTTACAACCAGAGTGTTGTCGTAATTGATCTTTATCGTTCCTTGTATATCTCGTTTCAACCGGAGTGCTAGCATGTACTTCTTATCTATTGTTCTCGTCATTCATAGCTTTGCAAACTCCAAGGTTCACATGGTGTTCCTTGTTTCTCTTTTCTACCAGTGTGCTTTCATATTCTTTTTGGTCCATTAAGCTCTTGTTTCATGTCCTTCAACCTACAAGGTTCTCGCAATGTTCCTTGTTCATCTTTTATAACGAAGTGTTTTCAACTTCTTGCATCTTCGTTGGATTCCTTCTTTAAATTTGTTTAACCTCTCAAGGTTCATTGGTTTCACTCTTTTGTCTAAGAAGCAACTTTGTTTTACCTCTTCCTCTTCCGCTTCTCTCCGGTGCCATCCTTAGATCTCGGGACAAGATCTCTTGTAAGTGGAGGAGTATTGTGACGCCCCGATACCGGCGCTCCAGATGCCTTCCATGTTTTGCGTGTTAGCTCTGTTGTTTATTTTTTGTTGCATTTCATCATGTCATCATCTGCATTGCATCCTCTTGTTTTCAAAACTTGCATGCGTCTAGGTCTTCCAGTTCTCTCTGTTGTCCATTCTAAGTTCAGACACACTCGCACGCGCCCGCGGCACATACGAAATATTATTTTATAAGTGGACGGTAAATGTTCTCGGAATGGGATGAAGTTGGCGTGCGTTGTTGTTGTGTTGTAGGTAGACCGTCTGCCCAGTTTCATCGCATTCGGAGTCTGTTTGATGCCTCAATGGATAACTATAGCGGCACTGCTGCCGGTCTAACGTTGGATGTTTTCGGTCTCCGAAAACAGTTGCCGGGCCTCATTTCTCTTCTCTCATCTCATCCCAACCTCTCTACACAACCCTCCTAGCCCATCTATTTAACCCCCTCCGCTCCGGACCGTCCGATGGCGATCGAACGGATCCACAACGGAGCAAAACCCCCCTCTCCTAGACCCCTGCCTATAAATGGACGACCTTCCCCTTCCATTTTTGTCTAAACCTAGCCCCTACCCTCTCCCCTAACCTCAAGCTTCTGCTTCCTCCTCGTTTTCAGCGCCGATCCACCCCGCCGCCGCCACTTGGTGCGTCCCCACTGGCTGGCGCCGCCGCATCAGTCGGCCTCCACCACTCCCGGGCCTCCACGCGCCGCCCTGCCTCCCCGCGCCACCGCGGCCCGTCCACGCCCGGGCTATAACCGGGTAAATCGCCTCCGCCAGGGAGCTTCTGCTCGCCTCGAGCGATCTAGATCAGGAGAGGAGCTCCCGATCCAGATCGACCCCGCCGCCTCACATCGCTGCTCCGGCCACCTGGCCTGGCCGGAGCTCCGACCTTGTCGGAGATGAGTGGCCGCCGCCCTGTTCCTCTCCTCCTCCCTCTGGTTCTCCCTCTTCTTCCCCCCACATGTTCCCTCTCTCTCCCGTAGGCTCCAGCCACCGCCATGGGGCGTCGCCTCCCCGAGCTCTGGCGTGGATCCGTCGTCCCCTGACCTCCGCTCGCTCCGGTCGCCATCCGTCCGAGTCCAGCGAGCTCCTGCCGTGTCGTGTTGTCCCTGCGTTGAGCTGTGCACGGGATCGAGCTCGTCTCGCTCGCCCGCATTGACAATACGCGTGGGCCACACAAAGTCCCATTCCGCCCGGCCCAGCCTCTGCACCAGCGGGCCGTGGCCTAGTGGTGACCCTCCTGGGAGCCCCTCTGCCCTGTGCATGTCGGGCCAGCTTGACTCAAGTTTCAGCCCGTGAAAATTTTTATTCCCTGGACGATTTTGACTAATTTTCCAGAATTGGCAGATTTGCAGAAAATCCCTCTAACATCATGCATTTAATAATTCCATAACCGTGCATCGGTTTGAAATAATTTATATATGTAAAATGCTTAGAATTTTGTCTAGTTTCATAATTTCCGACTTTCATCCATGTTTAAAATGTTTAAAATGCTGTTGCATTTAATTTGCATATTGCCATGTTAAAATGATTTAATTCATATCTAAATAACCGTAGCTCGGATTTAAATAAACTTTATATGCAAATGTGGTAGAAAAATGCCTAGTTTAACATGGTGCACTCATATTGCATTTTTAACAACTCGAAAATATGGTTTACGACAGAATAATACCAAATTCGTAATCTACATATGGGGATTTTTCCGGAATTGTTGTTTGTTATTTTCTGGCCTCATTTAAACTTGCCTAAATAGTAGTTTACTTATGCTTCACCTATTTCCATGGTTAACAATATTTAATATTGTTGGGTACATAAACGGGAGCAAACTAAATAACTTGAATGTGATGTTTCTTCAATATGCAACTCGACTTAATTTGTAGTATTGTTTGTTGCATATTGCCATGCCATGTTTATGCTTGTGTGTTTACCATGTTGCTTGCTTCTTTCCACTTTGATCTTGTTAGCTTCAGTTTTGTTCCCGAGTTGTGAGGATTTGTTCGTCTACGGCCGTTTATCTTCTTCATGGACTCGTTCTTCTTCCTTGCGGGATCTCAGGCAAGATGAGCATTACCCTCAATAACACTTCTATCTTTGCTAGCTAGTTATTTGTTCTACCACTATGTCGTGCTAGCTACCACTTGTTTTTCATGCCTCCCATATTGCCATGTCAAGCCTTTAACCCACCTTCCTAGCAAACCATTGTTTGGCTAAGTTACCGCTTTTGCTCAACCCCTATTATAGCGTTGCTAGTTGTAGGTGCCTTGCAGGTTGTTCCATGTTGGAACATGGATATGTTGGGATATCACAATATCTCTTATTTAATTAATGCATCTATATACTTGGCAAAGGGTGGAAGGCTTGGCCTTTTGCTCGGTGTTTTGTTCCACTCTTGCCGCCTTAGTTTCCGTCATACCGGTGTTATGTTCCTTGATTTTGTGTTCCTTATGCGGTTGGAGTTATGGGACCCCCTTGACATTTCACCTTGAATAAAACTCCTCCAGCAAGGCCCAACCTTAGTTTTACATTTGCCTAACAACCTATAACTTTCCCTTGGGGTTGTGAACCCGAGGGTCATCTTTATTTTAACCCCCCGAGCCAGTGCTTCTCTGAGTGTTGATCCGAACAGGGCGATGTCCGATGCCCCCTGGGCAACCAATGTCTATGCCAACCCGACGCCTTTCCCATCCGGTGTGCCCTGAGAACGAGATACGTGTGACTCATATCGGGATTTGTCGGCACATCGGGTGGTCTTGCTTGTCTTGTTTTACCATTGTCGAAATGTCTTGTAACTGGGACTCCGAGACTGATCGGGTCTTTCTGATAGAAGGAATAACCTTTGTTGATCGTGAGATCTTGTGATGGGGTAAGTTGGGACTCCCCTGCAGGGTAAAACTTTTGAGAGCCCTGACAGCGGTTATGTGGGAGATGAGAATTTGTTAATATCCGGTTGTAGGGAACTTGACACTTGACTTAATTAAAACGAACCAACCGCGTGTGTAGCCATAATGGTCTCTTTTCGGCAGAGTCCGAGAAGTGAACACGAGTTTGGATCATGTTTGAATGTAAGTAGTTTCAGGATCACTTCTTGATCACTTCTAGCTTCACGACTATTGCGTAGATTCTCATCTTACTCTTGTTTGCGTCTGTTAGCCACCACATTTGCTTAGCGCTTGCTGCAACTTCACCTCATTACCTTATCCTACCCATAAGCTTGCGTCTTGATCTCACAGGTTTTGAGATTGCTGAGTCCTTGTGGCTCAGAGATACTACCAAAACAGTTGCAGGTGCCGATGATACCAGTGCAGGTGATGCTACCGAACTCAAGTGGGAGTTCGACGAGGACCTTGGTCGTTACTATTTTTCGTTTCCCGATGATCAGTAGTAGAGCCTAGTTGGGACGATCGGGGATCTAGCGTTTGGGGTTCTCTTCTTTTTTATTTGAATTTGACCGTAGTTGGTCTATGTGTGTATTTTGGATGATGTATGAATTATTTAAGTATTGTGTGAAGTGGCGATTTTAAACCAACTCTCTTTATCCCTTTCTTGTTCATTACATGGGATTGTGTGAAGATGACCCTTGTTGCGACTAAACCACAATGCGATTATGCCTCTAAGTCGTGCCTCGACACGTGGGAGATATAGCCACATCATGGGCATTACACCTTGGATTTCCAATCCATCCCTTCCTCCGGGCGTTATTGAAATTTTATGGAATCCAACGATACAATCTCACCCCAGGTTCGATTCTGCACACATCATCCTTTGTTGCCCTCTGCGAGTTATTCCTAGGCATAGAGGCCCATTTTGGATTATGGAGGAATTTTTTCTGCCTCGTTCCCCGCCATAAAGGAGGTTCTATATTTGAAGTGGGAGGTGCCGAAGTATGGCGCATTTCCGGATCTGAATACACCATAGGAACTCCCAAAGAAGCATACCCACAATGGCCTTCGGAGTGGTTCTATATGCATGATGTTCCGTTGCCGGATCCAGTCAGGCACGGTCTCCCTGAATTTTCTAGTGCTCCTCTGAAGAAGTGCCTCAACTGGCATCCCCGAACTCCCAAAGAAGAGGATAGTGCCGAGATACAAAGGTTGGTCAGCATGGTCAGGCTGCTGGCCCATTCCGAACTCTCAATAGTAGAAGTCATGGAGATCATAATAAAGAGGTGTGTGCAGCCTCTTCAATCCGAGATAACTCGTTTATGGTGTTACAATGGAGAAGACGATGCATCCCGTTACAGACGGTAGGGTCCGGTTACCCCAACTGAACTGGCTTCAATTTTGGCCGATCTATACAAGGGCGAAAAAGAAGACTTCCTCCGGTTAAACTGTCGGGAGGCCTATTCCATGTACACCCCTATCGAATGGGTAATATTTCGATTCGTCTGTGCTTATTTCACTGCATTACAGACACCAATCAAATGTACTTTTGGTTACCACCAACTAGTCATGGAGGAGGATGATCAAGGACGTCCACTGTCCTGCTCCTCAGCTGAAGGATCATAATCGCGACAATTATCCTCGCTTTTGCGAGGATCGGGATATATATATAGGGTTGGACTATTCTGTTACTAGTAACAGAATATTATTCTGTTACCCCTCGGCCCTATATAGCGCACACGACACAGCTACAGCTTCCTGAATCCAGCCCACCAGCTCGATCCCGCACAACACACTAACCCCCTCCCCCCCCCCAAACCACACACTTCCCGATCCCATCTCGCCACCGCCCCATGCCTCACCGCCATGCGCCACCGCCGCGCACCACCACCCCTTCAGCTGCCGCCGCGCGCCAGCATCCCTCGCCCCACCACCCCTCGCCCTGCGGCCGCGCGCCACCACCCTTCGCACCGCCGTCGGGAGCCACCACCCCTCGCCCCGTCGCCGCACGCCGGTAGCCCCCTCCCCACAGAGAACTACACCTCAACCACCGACGACCTCCACGTGACGATTCCCGGCGGCGAGATCTTCTGTGGGGTAGGAGGCAGAGGGCGCAGTGGTCACGTCCGCGCTAGGGATCCAGAGGACACGCACGACGCGCGACGCAAGATGGTGGTAATGGGTGGTGGTACACCTGTGCACCGCCCCATCCATGGCTGACCGTCGATCGGAGCTGCCCCCTGCTTCCTCCCATGTGGCCTTCTTCCTCTGTCCACTACTAGCTTGTCGGCAGTTCTTTTTTGCCAACACCTGAAGGTCGTGTTTCGTCATCTCATCCCCACATCTCCCGTATGTTCAATTGTTGCTCGCTTGATAGTTCATACACAAAAAATTGAGCAGAGGTCTCTAGATATTCTCCTGATATATGTCTAAATAGGACCAAAATTTACATGTTTTATGCTTGTATGTATGTGGTTGAACTATTTAGCTTTTGAGCGAAGTTCAAACTATCTATGTTTGAAGATACAATCAAATTCATTTTCGTAGCTATGAGGTTGAGCCAATTTTCTCGGCTACTGAAACCGATCATTTGATAGGGAATTCAAAAGAAACGACATATATGAGCATACGTGAAGTTCAGAAGTTCTGGTTTCAGGGAAGTAGACATCCTGCGGTTTTTGGGAATTAGTAGTTCACCTTTCCTAAGTGTAGTAAGTTCTCTAGTTGCAAAAAATAATTCACTTTGCAAAAACTCTAGAGGTCAACTATTTCTTTTGTTTGTTGTAGATGGAGATGTGTGTATGTACACATGTGTTCTGGAGACAGGAGAACTTATCTGGTGGTGTGTGCGGCTGCTGCATCCTCTTCCGGCCGCTCTAATTCACACCCTCAGTACAACTTCTGTATGCCCTCGTGTTCACAAATGTTTTAGTACTTTTTTCCATAAAAATCTTGTAGTACTATGTAAAGCAAGCGTGTCCAACACATAGTTTAGGTGTCGCAGTAGTACTCACTGTTGATGGTGGCCTTCTTTTGTGGCGCTATTACTTTGCCACCTAGGGTAGTACTGCTACTACTTATCATGTTGATAAAACCTCACGAACAATACATCTATTTGATTAACGATTCTGTAGGGAGAAAAAGTTCACCAATATACAAACTCTAAGCTCAATATAGCGAACTTTTTGTTTAATAGTTGGTACTGCTCAAGTTTATATCTAAGTTCAAAAATGTTAGCACATACCCAGTTTCATATGTGTTATAGAAGAACAAACACTGTGTGTTGTGATTCATATATATAATTAAGTATCTTCGCCACAGCTATTGGTTTCGATGTGTCAAAAGATTAACATTTTCTGCTAATCATGGACATGTGGACTATGTATTACAATATGAACAACAGATTCATATATATAATTAAGTATCTTCGCCACAACCATGGACATGTGGACTATAAACATTTGATATAGTTCACCTTCAATAAGTTTGTAAGTACAGATATATCACCCAGATGTAATATGTGACTATTTATTGCAATATGAGGAATGGGTGTGTATATTGTAGTCTCTACATGCACAATTGAGATGTGTTCAGTCCAACCCCACGGCATTAGGGAGGTCGAGTTCGTCGCGAGCAGCAGTACATGGTTGTTGGCTTACTCCAGCAGCCAGCCCAGCCTTCCCTCCCGCTCATCAATCCAACTTCTTGCTCCGACGCCGGTCACTCAAAGAGCCGCGTGTAGGCCACCCGTGTTTCACCTCCTGATCCAGCTCAACTTTCTCCCTTCTTCAGCATTTTTGGTATGAATTTGATGAATCTTCTTGATACTCTGTTTTTCCTCATTTAGAGCTAGTTTTGTTCCTGCATATATGTATCTCTTAGTTTTTAGATGGCTTAATTTAGAGAGCTTCCAACTCTGAAACTTGCCATGCATATTTGGGGATGGAATGTAAAATGGATGATCCTGTGATGGATTGATGTGCAGGTTCTTTGTGTACTTAATTTTGACAGAATTATTGTAGTACTCTGTAGTGGTATTAAATTGGGAACCTATGGTGCTTCAGTTAGAAGATCGTTGATGCTAGCTTCTTCGAGTTTGTCTGCTATTTCAACTTTTGTTTTAACCTACATCTTTTTTGTTTACAGATTGTCGCATGATACTTGTATTGGGTGCTAGAGTTCATGTATTACTGCCAGGTAAGTTCAAAAAATAAACCGTAGCTAGTTCAAATATAAACTCCCATGAGGATTTTGGTCAAGCTTCCAGTGTGGTTCACCCTTGAAGGTGTGATGCAGGAATTCAATACTACTTCTTATAGTGTTTTTATTTGTCGCTAGGAAAAAGTCAAGATCTTCGCACAACAGAAATCTAGATGTTTGGAATCGCGTGAACCGTAAGTTTAAAAAATTGAAAAACATTCAAATAAATTCCTCCTATAGTATATTATTACCTCTGTTTGCAAATTGTTGACGTGGTTTTAGTTCAGTACATCATAAATAAAATTCTTTTCAGAAACTCAATTCTCCTGTGTATATGTTGTGGATTGTTCAAGCTCTTCCATTCGCTCTATTCTATGGTTGGCTCACTAGTCTGCAACTCTACAATTGATTTTTCCCACTGTCGTGCCTTCTAGGTGTTTGTTTAAAATGCATAAGCGGTTTGTTATGAGTCCATGGCAGTCATGCAGCCTGGGATTGGGATATACAAGATGGAAGCTACTACTATTGCTAGCTTTGGAGTTCACATGCTACAGCACATGGATCCATGGACAAAGAGTTAATATGAAAGAGAGATGGGTTTGTTTCAGTTTGAACATTTGCTACCCTAGTCATTTGTTTGTTGCTAAAATGTCAGAGTCGTACTTCTCATTCTTGCATGAATTTTTGCTATACCATCGTCTTTATTTCTAAATGTAAGTCACTTTTTTTGCCGTCAGGTGTTTGCTTAAATGCCTAAACAAAGATCTATTTTAGTTCAGTTCAGATTCTAGTTTTGGTTCAGTGCAAATCTTATTTTAAGTTCAGTACAATTTCTTATTTTAGTGTGAGCAATCCTTCAGATGTCTTGCCTTATATTACTGCTATGTCAGTACACAGAACAAAAAAATTACATCAAATTGGCAATGTTTAATCTCTTCTATGTTAGTATAGGCTACATGTATACAACATTTAATCTGTAGTAGTAGTAGCAGTCTTGCTATGTAAGGGAGCAGCGGAACTCTAGTAATTTGTGAGAATATCACTTTGGATACATGAGTGCAGGATTAATACATTATTGATTATTGCGGGTAGATCAGATCTTAGAAGCCACTTGCAGCCGCACTTGCCGGCACCCACAATGTGCCACCCCACCGGCCCCCAAGGCGCGCCGTCCCATGGTCCACTGGGCGCGGCGTCCTCCCGAGCTCTGCCTTGCGCAGCTACTCCTGCTCTGCCTTCTAGGTGACCAATGTGTCTGCCTCTGTGCGTCGCGTGGATGAGCGTGTTATGGAACCGAACGATCTACCCAATCTGAACAGTAGGGAAGGTGCATCATGTACACTATGGTGCATCAAGTTCCGCATCAATCTGAACAGTAGGGAGCGTGTTATGTCATTCATGTATGAAAATGTGCGGTATGTGCGGTGTATATGTCATTCTTGTACATGTATTATATATGGAAAATTTTCTGTCTGATGATATAATTGCTACTTCTTGAAAGAAGGTATACATGACAGTTTGATGTGCGTGCAAGAATGAACAAAATGGTCTGAATTACAAACATTGATCAGTACAAATTAAAAACAATGATCAGTTTGAAATAAAAGAAATGGTCAATTTGAATTAAAAACCATGATTAGTTCGAATTAAAAATGAATGATCATTTTAAATTAGAGAGAATAATCAGTTCAAATAAAAAACAATGACCAGTTCGAATTAAAAAACATTTTGAATTAAAAACAATGATATATTCAAATTAAAAACAAGAAAAATCGGTTTCAAAAAATAGAAACATAGAAGTCTGAATTAAAAAAATGATCAGTTCTGTGTTTTGAAAAGATTTTAATGCAAAATCCCAGTAAGTTCAAAATAAAAAAAGATTCCATTTGAAGCGTTTGAAAAGTTTGGAAAAAGATTTTTGCTCAATTCCAGCAAACGTTCAAACTCTTTAGGTGGAACAGTTCGAAGGTTCAGAAAAAATGGTGTTAAAAATTGAACTTCACGAAAAACATATTGTTTATTAAAAATGTTGCCCTCTCACACACCTACCCCACGGCCACAGCCACACAAAAAAGTTGAAAATTAGGGAAACAAATTATAACACTTTTTTTCTATTTAGAACAATGTGCTGCCAGATTATATTTGAAAAAAACACAAAAAAGGGATAATTTTTTTGAGATAAAAAAGGGATAAATAACATGCACAGTACGAGTTGAGCTTCACTAATTAGAAAAGGCCCAAACTGCCAGAAAAACTATAATAAAGAAAGCAACATGGTCAGTTCCTTGGCGCAGCCTTCCTGTGTCCAAATTTGCAGTCTAACCAGATTTACAGAAAACTGTATCTATTCACTTATAGGTGACGTTCACTTCTAATGAAAGCTAAAGTTCGACTTGGTTCTGTTTCTTCAAAAATCACAAGCGACCACGTACGCGATGATTGATTCTGTTTGTTCCAGCCGTGAAATAGCTCAGAACATTGCACATGGACGTTATACATGCTCTACATATGCGAGTTCAAACATCGATCCTCAATGACCCGAACAGGCTAGTGAGCCACGGCTTCCTCGAATGCCGCCGCCGCAGCGCAAAGGCCGTTCACCTATGCCACCCTAGGCAGTTCACCATGGTCACCAGAGTCCGTTCAACTCCGCAGCGCTCGAGCCGTTCACCCCCAACAACCCCACGCCGCAGCGCTCAAGTAGTTCGAATATTTGTCGTACCACAAGTTCAGAAGTGTGGCTTTGGGAAAGAGAAGTGTGGGTTTCTAGCAGTAATTTTGGCAGAAGCTGTGTGTGATTCGTAGAGCTTTATATAAAAAATGAGCAATTGTAGTCCTATAAGCGGATGCACATGACTAGTATTGACTACTGAGGCATGACATAAGTAGGCACAAAACATGGTTAGGTTCATTTTACAGAAAAAGCAATTCATAACACAGTTTAACTTTCACGCTAGAAGAAGGCAGTACAGTTTAGCAGAGTGTTGTGTTGACTGACAGTATCCGTGTAGCAGTGCTGAAAAAGCAGAGGAGAGGAATGGTAGCTTACAGAGGTAGGCGACGCGGGGGTTGGCCGCCTCGACCTTGTTGGCGACACGGACAATGGGCGCGATCTCCACAAGCAATGACGGCACCACCTCACTATCGAAGATGGGCTCGCCGAGGTTGACGGCGGTCTGCGTCCTCAGAATCCGGCGAGGCCCCGACGGCTACATCGGGCCGGCCAGGGAGAGCGTCCGCGACAGGGACGTCATCGCGATCAGTCTCTCTTCCCGTCACTGCCCTAACCTGAACGGGCGCGTGCGCACACACACAGATGCGGAGCTGAGCATATAGTACATCGAGATAACTCTAGAAGGTTCTAGAAGGCGGGGCATTACCTTGCTCCTCTGGCCAACCGATTCCGCCAACAAAATTCGGGCATAAGAGGAACTGGATTCCCCAAACAAATCCACCAATCGCCTGGAAACAAACGGAGCTCCAGGCCTAGCCCGTCCGTGAGATTCTCGGAATTCCAGAAAAATTAGTGTGCTCCACGGTGCGTGCTGCTCTCAATGACCTAGAAAGAGACGAGAAGCTCAGCGGGGGAGTTGTAGAACCTCCTTGAAGCTTCTAGAAAAGTAGCAACAGGCGAGGCGGAGGTCATCGGAGCGAGCTATTACACCGCGCGCGTGCGGCTGGAAAAGCCAAACCCGCCAGGCCGCCGCCTCGGCCACCGCGACGTCCTTTCGTGCCGACGCATGAGAGCGAAGCGCTGGAACTGGTAGAGGCCTCCGTGGAAGCTACGTGCGGGGAGGTGGGGTGGCGCGGCTAGTCACAAATGAGGTGGTCGGCGGGAGGCGGAGGAGGGGGGATATATTTTTCTATTAGATGAAAGCATCAGTTCAACCGTCTCGAATTCATCAGTACAACCGCCTGAAACCATCAGTTCAAGTAGGGTAACAGAATAATATTCTTTACGCGTAACAGAATAGCCCAGATGTATATATATATATATATATATATATATATATAGAATTTGACGACGGGGTATTCTATCATGCGAGCCTTGACTGTTTGGAAGTGGCCATCAATGCCAACTACGCTCGCCTTTACCCATTATGCATTGTGGGTATCCAAAGGCCTCTTAAAAAGAGCTCCCCATCCATGCCCTTATCCATTATATTGATTTGGATCTTTAACAGGATCGGCACTCCAGGGATCGTGTCTCTTCGAGGGCAGTCCCCACACAAGGCTGTTGTTCAAAATGGAAAGGGGCCAGGTGTACCATGGAGACTTCACAGTCTTCCAAGAGGTATGTGTACTTAATGCATGCTTAGGCATGAGTCTGGATTGTTAAGAGTCTCCCCCTTTTTATTTTTAGGAGGAGTACATGGCGAATGGTGGGAAAACGACATGTCAGCCAAATGCCCACTAATCCGGTGCCGAAATCGCCGATTAGGATGCAAGCAAATGTCGCGCCCGTTCCACCTCCTCAAGAGGATTTGGAGACATGTCGGTCACGAATTCCGAAGTGGAAAGCGTGATGAATCACCGTCGCTTGAAGGAAGCTATGCATGCTCCGGCCTTGTTCAAACAAGAATTCACTGCACTGAGTTTGACAGATGCTTATATCTGAGCCACTCGAGATGGCCTTGCTGGAGTTATACATCTGCTCTTAATGAAAATACAGGTAAAGTTTGACTCAATTTTACATGGTCGTATGCCAGTAGCCCCCGAGGCTTGAAGCACTTGGCCCAACTGATTTAAGGGTCGTTATATCATCAGGTACTCACGGAGAAGAATAACACATTGTCCAATGAGCTTGAACAATATCGGACCAAGCTAACTATTTTCACTGCCGAACTGGAAGATTTGAAGAATTCCAAAAAGGCAACTGATGGTAAGCACAACAGTGCCCGGAAAATATGATTCTGTGCCAACAATGAGTTTTAAATATACATTGTTTTGTTTTCAGCGGCAGGATCGATAGAGCAGTTGGAGGAGAGGCTAAGGGGTGCTCATGCATACAAACAACATGCCGAAGGGCAAGAAGCCATTGGTCAACGTGTATTAACAAGGACCATTGATAAGAAGAACAAATTACAAGATGCAAACATCAAGCAAGCTGAAGAAATAAAGGACGTACAAGCTCAACTGTCGGATGCCTTGAAGGAGAACAGGAAACTGAAAGGCGGCATATTCAGTATGTCCTTTATCCTGACTTTCACACGGTCCCTTGATGTAAAGTTTTATGAAATTGTCTAACCGGGCGGCCCGAGGGAGAAGTGTCCGGATTTCAGGGTGACTTGCTCCAAGAGCTATCCCAAGTGCATGAGCGAGCTCGCAAAGTCATGAGGAACATGGCTAAGGCCTTGTGGCCATCCGATTCTCCTCTAGAAATTATGGAGGAGCTCGTGCATTTATTCAAGGGAGCTCGATGCCGCTTTGAACTATGGAAGGCATCAGCATGTTGAGAAGGTGCATGAGAAGCCTGTGCCATGGTGAAACCACGGTATACCGGACTTGATCCGCATCATATGGCCCGGGTCGGACCTCGGGGACTAGACGTACAAGAAATTCCGGTTAGCTTGTTGTACGACCAAGTAAAGATAGCCGCCAAATTTTCCCAACAGGACTATAAACTAGACATCCTTCTAGATGGTATAGATAAAGAGTAGGCATTTGATTCCATGTAACAATGTGCTTTATCATCAAACTTATCTCCGGCCGAACTTGAAAAGATTGTCATGGCAGATCTTCCGCTTCAAGCTCCGAAACCCAAGGGTTGGAGTGTTTCTAAATACTATACCTGTGGTAAACACCAAGTATGTTAAGAAACTAGGCAATCCGGGAATGGTGCTTGAACATACATACTGTATTTGGGGAGTTATGTTATATTGCTTTTTAACGTAAGAAACATCTTCCAGAGAGAATATTTTCGTTAAGGGTTCCTCTCCTTGGGTCATCATGCATCATTTATGCATGCCAAAGCTATGATGCTAAAAAAGTCATAGGAAGCTTTAAATTTTGGGAGTTTTATATTGCAATGGAGGTAGTTCATCATTTGTCCGCCGACCAATTATTTTCTTAAGAATGCTAGCTTTCGGCTTCACCTGTCTGAGGTACATGTCCGGATAACCCGGTTGTAACAATCGCAGAGGTGCTCCCTTTATGCCATAGCAGAACAAGCGGAACGTAAGGCATAAGCACAGGAGCCAGGCTACCCAGCTTGGCAAAAACTTAAGTCATAAAGGTGCAAATAATGGCGAAGAAAGGACGTATGTGAGTAGACGACACATATATATGGTGAGCTCTATGCTCCAAATAGTAATAAGCTTCTATTACGAGAAGCCCCCCAGTTGTGGTGGGGTGTGTACATTTAATGATGTATACCCCGCAAGTGTGCGGCTTACCCGAACACATGTTAGAAATCGTATAAAAACAAGAAAAAGGAACGAACAAAGGTATATGTCCGGATTTAGGCGTAGAATCTTCGGAGCCGAGCAGCGTTCCATGGGTTCGGCTCTAAGAGATCATCCGATGGATTGTGAAGGTGATAGGCTCCTCCAGTGAGAACTTCATCTATAATGAAGGGACCCTGCCATTTGGGTTTGAGCCTGTCCTTTTTCTTCTGTGGTAGATGTAGAATGAGCTCAGCGACATTATAAGTCTTTGCCCGCACTTCTTTGCTTTGATATCTCCGAGCCTGTTGTTGATAGAATGCGAAACGGGCCTTCGCAACATCGCGCTCCTCCTACAGGCCATCTAGATTGTCCTACTGATCGAGCTCAGCTTCTCTCTCTTCATACATGCGCAGTCGAGGTGAGTCATGAATAATGTCGCAAGGCAAGACAACCTCTGCGCCGTACACCATAGAGAAGGGTGTATATCCGGTCGTGCGATTGGGTGTGGTTCGCAACCCCCAGAGTACGGAATCGAGTTCCTCAACCCAGTGCTTATCTGATTCCTGTAAGGAGCGCACTAGTCTGGGTTTGATGCCACTCATTATAAGGCCATTAGCCCATTCGACCTGATCATTTGTTTGAGGTGATAAATGGAGGAGTAGTCGAGCTTATTGCCCAGATTAGCACACCAAGTTTTCACCTCGTCGGCTGTAAAGTTAGAACCATTGTCAGTAATGATGTTGTGGAGGACGCCATAACGGTGTACAACACCGGATATGAAATTGATCACCGGTCCCGCTTCGACCGTTTTTATCGGTTTGGCCTCTATCCACTTGGTGAATTTATCCACCATAACCGACAGATACTTTTTCTTATGGCTCCCTCCTTTAAGGGGTCTGACCATCTCTAGCCCCCAGACCACGAAAGGCCAGGTAATGGGGATTATTCTAAGGGCAGTGTGTGGCAAATGGCTTTGATTGGCAAAAGGATGGCATCCGACACAACGTTGTACCAGGGCGTGTGCGTCTGCTCGGGCTGTGGGCCAGAAGAAACCTATACGGAAGGATTTACTTACTAGGGCCCGGGCTGCAGCATGATGGCCACCGAGGCCAGCATGTATTTCGGCCAATAGCTGCCGCCCCTCCTCTTCAGAGATTCATCTATGAAGGACTCTGGTGGTACTTGTCTTGTCGAGCTCTCCCTCGTGGACTTTATAGGCCTTAGAGCGTCGGACTTTGTGTCGGGCCTCGTTCTGATCATTAGGGATCTCCTACCTATTAAGGTAGGACAAGAAGGGTTCGGTCCATGGAGCAAGGACTTCCATGATTATGTGAGTGGAGGGTGTTGGCTCGGTGCTCAAGCCCCCGATGATATCCGAATCATGTTCGGCATCCGGGGGTATGATCGGCGCCGGACTGTTACTTCTGCTCTCGTCCTCTCATACCAGGGATGGTTTGAAAAGCCTTTCCAAAAAGGTGTTAGACGGGATGGGGTCGCATTTAGCGTCTAGACGATCAAGGATGTCTAGACGAGAAAGGGAGTTTGGCTTTTGTCCATTCAGCGACAAAGTCGGCCAACACCTGAGATTTAATAGCTCAGCGTGGCCTGTATGTTATTTCGAATCGTAATAGCTATATGGCTCATTTCACAATGTGGCCGGTGGCATCTCGGTTGTTTATGATATCATTGAGTAGTACTTCAGAGGCCATCTTGATTGAGCACTCTTGAAAGTAGTACCACAGCTTTCGAGATGCCATGAACACTACAAAAAAAGATACATCAATGACATTTTGGGCCGAAAGAATTTTTTTTCTATCATGCTTATGACACTTCTATGACGACAATTCAGGCAAAACACGGTATCATCATAGATGTGGTGGGGTCCTACTTCTATGACAAAAAATTATGACATAAAATGGGCTTTTTGTCTTGGGAGGGCCGGAGACGCAGCTGCATGACATTCTTTGGGCCATCCATGACGGAAAAAACCGTGGTAGAAGCAAGGGCAAGGAAAATATCGGCGGAGTTCCCGGTTACGGTGGGTGGTCGAGGGCCGAGCGATGCGTGTTTCTCTCGTATGTACGTGCGTGTGTGGGAGGCGTTGATCTCTAACTGAACCCGAGTGAGGCGTTGGGCTCTAACTGAACCCGATCGATTGAACTGCAGGCTATGCGTTACTGCTGCTAACTGAAGCCGATCAATGCTGCCTCTGGATTAACAGTGAGCATTGTTGGGGGGGGGGGGTTTGGATGAACAGTTCCTGGTGGGGGGGGGGGTTGGATGAACAGGAGCCCGTGGTGTTGCCGTTGGATGAATAGGACCCCGATCGAGCCGGTTGGGGGTTGGATGAACAGGACCCCGTGGAGGGTTGGATGAACAGGACCCCGTGGAGGGTTGGTTGAACAGTAGCCGGTGGAGGACTGGATGAATAGTAGCCCGTGGATGAGTGGTTGAACAGGACCCCGTGGAGATGGCTGGTTGAACAGTAGCTGGTGGAGGAGCGCGCGGTGGAGGCTGTTTGAACAGGAGCCCGTGGATGAACAGTCGTAGGTGGAGGCTGGAGGAGGTCGACGGTGGATGAACAGTATCCCGTGGAGGCAGTCGACGGTGGAGATGAACAGTATCCTGTGGACTCCCGTTTTGCGGTACGCCACACCCCTCCCGATGAACAGGAACCCTGTTTCGACCGTAGTGCTCCAACACAAGTCCGTTTCCTCCGTTTTTGCGGTACGCGACACCACTGCTGATCAACAGGACCCCATTTGCACTGTAGGAGGTCCAGGAGAAGTACGTTTCCTCTGTTTTGCGGTACGCCAGACCCGTCCCGATGAACATGATCCCGTTTCAACCGTGGCCGGTCAAACACAAGACCGTTTCCTCCGTTCTGCGGTATGCCAAGCCTCGTTTCCATCGGCTGTTCCGTCCAATCCAGTTGGCTCCTGATGAACACAATGACGCATTCTGTTCCGACCCAGCCGGCCGCCTCCCCATGATAACGATGACGACACAGGTTCTCCGTTCCGACCTAGCCATGTACACGAGCCCTGGCCGTACGTATGCGCCAGTAGGCGTTCAAGACCCTGCCCGTATGTATGTACCTGGCCGTACTTACTTTCTTGCACCCTGGCCGTTGTACGTACGTCTACATGGTACGTGCGCGCCTCTAATACGACACATGCGCGCCTGTACATCGACCAGTATGTACGTACACGTTCGCGACCAGAATGACAACACTATGTACGCTTCGACCGAGTGGGTCCCGACTGTCAGGCACTTCCTTGCGTGCGAAGATGTAGCTAGTGGGTCCCAACAGTCAGGGGGGAACGTTTTTTTTTTGCAAAATATGGTGGCCCGTCCGGTGGGTCCCTGCTGTAAGGTGGAGGAATCATTATTTTGCTCGTAATAAGGAGGCACTTCCTTGCTGCGGCCGTGGTCCCAGCTGTCAGCCTCTCCATATACAATACTCTTCTGATGGAAGTCATTCCTTGACCACGTTGTCCACGCCACGCCGAGAGCACCAGGGGGGTGGACGACGGCGAGGCCTAGGAAGGGGACAACGCGAAGGTGTGGAAGACGCGGTAGTGGATGCCCACGCAGAGAGGAGTACAAGGGTTCACTGGTTCGGTTGCGGTGTGAGGTTGCCGTCACCATAGAATTACGGGGGGTGTGGGTGTGTAGAGGGATGGCCTCGCTAGCGGTGGGAGTACTAGGGGCGGTGGGGCCTCCGAGGCAGCACAACCGGCCATGGGAGGCAGGAGCAGGTGGCATGACCGGCGTTGCTTTGGGCGGCTGGAGCAAGACGACCAGAGGTTGAAGAAGCACTACGGCCATTGGATGGACATCATACGGTCACTTGAGCTAGAATCGTTCATATTGACTAAGTTGACAAAACCCTCCGTCCGCGTCAACTTAGTAGGCCCATAAGTCAGCCTCCCATATGGTCGGTCCCAGCTAGCAGGGGGAGTATCCATTTTTTGTGTGTAATAAGGAAGCACTTCCTTCCATGCGAAGAAATAGCTGGTGGGTCCGAGCTGTCAGCGGCGGGAACGTTTTTTCACGAAATACAGAGGCCCTTCCGATGGGTCCTAGATGTCAGGTGGAGGAATCATTATTTTGCGTGTAATAAGGAGGCATTTCCTTGTGTGCAGCCATGAACCCAGCTACCAGCCTCTCCACATACAGTCCACTTCTGATGGATGTTGTTCATTTACTAGGTTGACCACGCCGCGCCGAGCGCATCCAAGGTGGTGGGCGACGGTGAGGCCCCGGACAGCAACGGGCCTGAGATGGGAAGACACGGGAGTGGAGTCACAAACGGAGAGGTGTACACGCGTTAACTTGTTCTGGTGAGGTGTGGTTCGAAAATCGGTAGAGAGGAACAGGAGGTGTGGAGGGGTTGAGGGATGGCCTGGTCGGCGATGGGGTAACGCTTCACAACGAAGCCTACTAAGCAGAGCTGCTAGTAGTAGGAGGCGGGAGCAGGTGGTCCTGGCGGCGCTAGAGGAAGAAGACGAGAGATTGAAGATGGATGCTGGTCATTGGATGTAAATCCAACGGCTAATGATGACAGAATCATTTGTTGACTAAGTTGACAACGACTTGCATTGGCTTCGACGTATTGGCCCACATTTCAGCCTCCAAAAATGTGGCACGTATTCAGCCTATTTTTCAGAATTTACAGTCAATTTGACCTTTTTTTAGAATTACAGTTCATTCGCTGGGCTGGGTAAACAAATATGTGGCATGGATTTGCGGCACATTTATTTTTTTTCCTAAAAAATTATAGGCCATTTGCACTTTCTCGAAATACGATTTTGCTGGGCTGATTCTAATTGTAATGTTGGGTTGGGTGCATCAATGTTATCAAAAAAGAAACAGGGGCTGAGCATTTTGTTATAAATATATTTAAATAATAAGTGACTTACTATTACATTGGTCCTTAAATCTTACCAAGATTTACACAATCACCAGGATTTTCCTTGCCAAAAATCCAGGATTTTATTGTTAAGAAATTATTTTATTAAGTTAATAAGATGTGTGATATTGTTTTCTTACATATGTAAGTATCTGTTCAATATATGATGACAATAACAATAATATATAATAACATATAAAATAATTTAAATATATATACTATAATATAGTTAGAAGGGAAACATAAGTTGGACCAGGCGTTCCTATTCTTATATAGAAAAATAGAACAAACATGTGCGTTTTTTCAAAAAAATACATAAATTGGGTTGCCGATGTTTCAGGAAAATTAAAACCTCGGATGGGAGGTCCATAGGTCAGTCGATACGTGACGGCCCTCAAGAAAATACAAACCGACATGTCGTGGGCTGCACATGTTAAAAAACAAAGCCTAGACGAGGCAGCCCACAACCCAGCTGATACTTGATGCCCAAGTGATAATAAATGATACCTGCTAGCTCCCCGACTTCGTTGTGAATTTATCTCCTTCAGTAACTACCTCGAAGCACCTAAAAACACTATAACTATGTTGACAAACCCGTCGGCCCTAACATCAGTATAGCATTAGGAGGAAGTATTTTTTCAATGAGGCACTTGTTTGCGTACGGCCATAGACCTGGTGGGTCCTTACTGTCCGCCTTTCCACGTATAGTCCTCTCCAGATTCCTCTCATTTGTTCAGCATGTTCACAATGGCAGAAAGCGGCGCCGCGGCGAGCGCACAAAGGCGTAGGAGGACATCAGACCACCCCAGGCATTGCCTTATTTGTAATGAAAGTACTGAACTAGCAAGTGGCCAAGTGACACAACCGACAGCTATTCCGCCCGGGTTCGATTCCACCTGATGCAGGGAAAATATCTCCAATTTTTTTGCCTCTACCATTATTGACATGTGGGTCCCCACTTTCATCTATACACACCACGTCCAACACTTACCAAAATTTCGTCCCTCGATTTCTTTGTTTTTCGCACACTCGACATTGTGTGGGCATTTTGAAAATAGCATATCTTTTTGACTGTGCATCATATGAAGATGTGATGCATGAATGTTAAGTGACTGGTAGTTCCATTTTTGACCATGAATAAAACTTCCAACATGATGTGATCCCTATTTTAAAAGGCCATGTTAATATAAATGCTCTGCCTCTGAAAGTTGCAGTTTCTTATCTGAAACTGAAACTTGTAGTTTCTTCTCTGAGAATCACATTGTCTCCACTTTTATACTCCTATGAAACTACTTTTTAAAGTTCTAAAAATAGATCTCTAGAATTAATAAAATACTTCATATGCTCAATACTGCAAATCTGAAATTCAAAAGACATTCATATCTGAAAGTACTCCCCAAATACACAACACAAAACACAATTCACAACATGCAAATACAGACAACCCTAAGCTCCTCCTGACAATTCACAACCTTCCCGACTATTGGGCTAGTGGGGCAGTCCCCTCCTATTCCTTGGTGGCAGACAGCCGCCCCGTGAGATGATACTACCACCACCGCTCCCGATTATCTTTGGTGGATGCTCCATCTGGGATCGATACTACCACCACCGCTCCCTCACGATCAGATTCGGTGAATGTGTTTGCTCCATAGCCTAGAGGAGCAGCTCTATGTAATCCGGCGCGACTCCCTTCGGGAGTATCACCGCCTTTTCGCTCTATTGCAGATATTTGGCCATGGATGTCGCCGCCGCCAATAGTTGGTCCTTGTCAAACCAAGACTGTATCTCGAACATCCTAGCTAGCTTCACAGTGTCGCTGTCTGCGATCCTCATGTATTGGTTTTATTCCTCCATCGATCTACTTCTCCACAGCACCTTCACTCGTCGGTGGTCATTTTTGAATTGAAGACGAGAGGAGCAGTGCTGGTTTTGGATTAGAACGGGAGAGGAGCGATGCTGGTTTTGGATTGGAACAAGAGAGGAGGGGCAGTGGTTTTGCAATTGCACAGGAGAGGAGCTGAGCTGGATTTATATTGGAACAAGAGAGGAGCGGCGGTGGTTTAAGAGGAGAGGAGCGCCACTGGTCTTGGAAGTATTTTTTTTGTTTTGCGTATTTTGGGTCAAACTTTGACCATGTACACTGTATTTGACAAGCAAAATATGGATGCATGTCACCAAAAATTGTATCGTTTGGTTCGTATCTGAATGTACTTTCAAATAATATTATTTTTGCAACGTACAACATATATTTTATTTCTGAAAATCATGGTCAATTATGACCCAGAGTAAAAGGGAGACAAGTTAATGTGGGGTCGCTTTCTTAATTGAAGGGTAAATTGATTTTGATTTTGATCTAGTCACAGCGCGCCGACCCTCTTGTCCAATCCTAAATCGAGCCGCACGCTCCTCTCCCTCTTCTCCATGGCAAAACCACCACCTCTCCTCTCCATCATCTTCCAAAACCACCGTCTCGCCTCTCCCTCTTCTCCATTGCAAAACCACCTCCTCTCCTCTCCAGCATCTCCATTCCAAAACCACCGTCTCGCCTCTCCCTTCTCTCCATTGCAAAACCACCCCCTCTCCTCTCCATCATCTCCATTCAAAAACAACTGTCTCTCCTCCCATCTTCCAAAGCTAGCACTAGACCACTCAGAAGGACATCTATGGAGAGGATGCAACAGCAAATCAGGTAGATCGCCGGCGGCGACTAGGCAAAGTTAGCTAGGTTGAATGAGATCCTTACTTGGTTTCACAATGAGTGGGAGATTTCGAGGACGGTGAGGGCCATGTGGCAATGTATGCGAAAGAGCGAGACGGCGTCAATGTACTCCTCAGCGGCAGTCACGCCATAGTCCTTCGAGTTCATTGAGTATCTCCTCTGGGCGATGGAGCAGACAAATTCGCCCGAGGCAAAGTCAGGCGGAGGTGGTGGGCGTACAGGTTGAAGGTTGAGCACCCAGAGGGTAACAAATCGATCGAGTACGGTGTGCCATTTGTGAGGGTGCAGAGCCAGCCGGAGCCACAGGAGTATTCGTTCTCCCATAGCAAGAGGAGGCCGGATGGCGCGACGTTGCTTCCCCGCTGTCAGTGTCAAAACCGGCAGATCTCGGGTAGGTGGTCCCGAACTGTGCATCTAAGGCTGATGGTAACAGGAGGCCTGGGACACAATGTTTACCCAGGTTCGGGCCCTCTCGATGGAGGTAATACCCTACTTCCTGCTTGATTGATCTTGATGATATGAGTATTACAAGAGTTGATCTACCACGAGATCGTAGAGGCTAAACCCTAGAAGCTAGCCTATGATTATGATTGTTGTTGTCCTATGGACTAAACCCTCCAGTTTATATAGACACCGGAGGGGGCTAGGGTTACACATAGTGGGTTACAGAGAAGGAGATCTACATATCCGAATCGCCAAGCTTGCCTTCCATGCAAAAGGAGAGTCCCACCCAGACACGGGACGAAGCCTTCAATCTTGTATCTTCATAGTCCAACAGTCCGGCCAAAGTACATAGTCCGGTTGTTCGAGGACCCCCTAATCCAGGACTCCCTCAGTAGCCCCTGAACTAGACTTCAATGACGATGAGTCTGGCGCGCAGATTTTCTTTGGCATTGCAAGGCAGGTTCCTTCTCTGAATACTCCATAGAAGATTTTGAACACAAGGATCGTGTCCGGCTCTGCGAAACAAATTCCACATACCACTGTAGGGAGTGCAATATTCCACAAATCCAATCTGCTGACAACTTTACATAACATGACATCACGCCACGAGCCGGTCTTTGTTCAAATCGTTTTCCTCAACCAGCTGCTGCACATGTTGCGAGGCAATTTCCTTGGCACGTCTTGTCAAAGCAGAGATCGTGTCCCCTTATCACGAGATTCTCATCAATACAGGTATGGGTAACCCAACCGTGCCATCAATCGCGGTGCTTGGGGAATAAGCGATTTTATGGGGCAAGTGGGGAGGCGCACAGTTTCAACCGCATTTATAAAGGGACAAGGATTCCTATTTTTCACCCAGGCCTTCTTCTTGCCCTGCCCATTCATTCTTGCACACTCGAGCTCCAGCGCCCAAGTTCTCATCTTCGCCGCAAAGCCATTCCAAACATGTCCGGAGCGGGAGGCAAGTGGATGGTCTCCTCCGTTACGGAGGATGACATTACAAAGCTCTGGGAAGCCGGATACCTGGCCACAGACATCGCGCACCGGCTCCCAGACGCGGGGCAGATCGTCCCTACTTCGGAACCCCATGATAGGGTTGTATTCCTCACCCACTTTGTCCGTGGACTGGGATTTCCCTTCCACCCATTTGTCCACAAACTCATGTTCTACTATGGGCTAGACATCCATGATCTGGCCCCCAATTTCATCCTCAACATGTCGGCGTTTATCGTTGTGTGCGAGGCTTTCCTCCGCATCAAGCCCCACTTCGGCCTGTGGCTGAAGACCTTCAACGTGAAACCGAAGGTGGTGGTCGGCCAGCAAGCGAAGTGCGGCGGCGCCATGGTGGGCAAAATGCCCAACGTCACCTGGCTCAAAGGCTCCTATGTGGAGACCGTGAAAGGGTGGCAATCGGGGTGGTTCTACATCACCGAGCCGCGCAACACCAACTGGGTGGCGGCCCCTGAATTTCGATCTGGCATCCCCATGCGGCTCACCTCCTGGAAAGAGAAGGGCCTATCCTGGCGTTCATCGGTGGAGCTGAACGGACTCCAAAGTTGTGTTAAAAATCAAGCTTGTCAACGTGGGCCAGGTCATGCTCTTCCGCCGGATCCTTCTGTGTCAAAGACATGCATTCAATATGTGGGAGTTTGACCCGGCCAAGCACCAGACGCTGTGAGAGCTTTTCGACACGATGCATAAAGACGTCTGGAAGGTGTTGTTCAAGGCAGACGAGGTACCTCCTCCCCATACCGAGGATCGCGGACTCAACGGAAAGCGCCCTGCCAATCTGGTAAGCTCTTTATATCTCACAAGATGTTCCTTTCCCCAGTATAATCATGTGAGGGACCTGAGCCTCCATGCTATTTTAACAGGACTGGGTAGCGACAGCAGAGCGGATCGATTGTCCGGCCCCACTGCCTGAAGATCCAGCAAAGGCTCTCTTAACGAAGATGCTGGTTCCGGCGCCCTATGAGGCGCCGGAGAAGAAGGCCAAGAAGAAGGCCGTGGGGACCAGAAAAGGTCTCCGGCGCAAGGTTGTATCGGACTCATCGTCCGAAAACACCGAGGCACACTCCTCCCATGAAAACGAGGAGGAGGAAGAGGAAAGTTCTCCCCCACCCAACCAGGAGGGGGGCAACAAAAGGAAGGCCGCCCCATCTGGGGAGGCCGAAGGGTCCAAGAAGGGAAGGACCCTCTTTCTGGACCACTCCACAACATCCTCTTACAACGACGAGGAGTGGTTGCCCAGGGACAAGCCCCTGGCGAAGTCGTAAGTATCCGGATACTATAATAGTTCTGGTATGTTTTGTTTTATTGCTTCTTATCATGTCAAACATGATCCTGCAGTCCATCCAAAGCCCACATCGATGTATCTTCTTCGGATGGGTGTTTGCACTAGTCGGTAATGAACAGCGATTCACTCCCGACAGCTACCTACCCCCGGCCCACGGACGACATCGAGGTGTTGTCTCAGAGGTCACCTGACCAAGGGGAGATAATTCTGGAGGCACCCCAGGGCGACTTCCCAGATGCCGGGCGCATGGGGGGTAAGACTCCCATGGGTTCTAATGACGGGGGCCGCATCAAGTTTGGCCCCCAGCCGGATACTGCGCCGGAACCTCCAGTGGTTCCGGATTCTGTCAGGCGACCCCTTACTAATGAGGGCGAGTCGTCTGTGCCGATGGCCTTTGTCCATCCAGAGGCATCGGACAACTTGCTGGAAGTGCTTTGCAGCGCTTCCATTGACGAAGAGCACCACACCATCATGAGTGCGGTGGTCGAGAAGGTTCGGTCCGCCAAAAACGGATTGACTGAAGCATGTGCCAGCCTCCTAACGGGCTTTGAGGTAAGTAATCAAATTATGAGGAAATATTAGAGCATAGACAGTAGCCCCTGATGCCCTGTTTGGTGTTCGCAAAGCAAGGCCGAACAGAGGATCAAATAACAATCACAGGAGTCTAATCAGAATATGGCTATGTGAATAAGCATGTTTCGCTGCTAGCCACTGCCGCTCGTACTACGGAGGTCTCCGGACTGAAGCGGGACCTTGAGTGGTCCGAGGAAGAGCTCGGCCTTACCAAGAGGCAGCTCGAAGAGAACAAAGGTAAGTGATACCCCGTCTGTATATTGATAAATAAGAAAGTGGTTATTAGATCATAGGATCATCATGAATTTTGCTAGGGGCCACGACCGAAGTGGCGGCCCTAAAGAAGGCGCTGTCCGAGGCCGAAGATAGAGTGGCCAAGGAGCGCATCGAGCGCGAGAAGCAAGAGGCCCGAGTCGGCGAGGTTCAGCAAGAGCTCCAGGATTTTGTCAAGAAATATGAGTCCTTGGAGCATGACTCTAAGATGCAGGGGTCCAAGCTTGCGAAGGACCTCGAGAAAGCACAAAATGCCAAGGCCGAAGCCGAAAAGGCCCTCCAGGAAATTCAGGCGGTCAAGAAGATAGCGGTGGGTAAGGCATTCATTATGCAAAGCAAGCATGTGAAGGAGACTTTCATTTTACTTACCCGAATTCAGAGCTCTCCAGGAGCGTTCACAGATCTACCACGCAGTGTATCGGATGCCGCGGAGTTCTACCGAGCTGAGGAAGGGAGCTCGACGAAAAAGTTGTTCTGGTCTCAATATGCTGGCACTGAACATCTGATGCCCTTGAGCGACCAGCTGAAGCAACTGGTCGAGCTTCACAAGGCAGCCGAACTGGCCATGAAAGGTCTCATAGTCCGGATGTGGCCTGGCGAGCCCCTGCTTGACAGCTACTTCGGCCTGGTAAAGCGGCTTGTGAATGCCTGCCCGTGGTTTGAAGTCATAAAGCGGTCCGTTTGCATTGAAGGTGCGCACAGGGCCTTTGCCCGTGCAAAAGTGCACTGGGCGAAGATGGATGCCGAAAAGCTGGTGAAGGGGGGGGGGGCACTGGAGGGCAAGGAGCATCGCCACCCCGAAAAGTATTATGACAGTGTCCTGAAGGGTGCCCGCCTTGTGGCGGAGGAATGTGCTAAGGATGTAATATTTGAATGAATGTACTCATGTGATCCTGTAATATGAAAACGAGTTCATGTGCGCTATATAACGCTTGTCGATTTAAAATATTACCTTTTGCGCGGCCGTTTATAAAATCTGAGAGTTGGCCAGTCGTCGGCTTCTGCCCCCATGTAACTAGTACTGAGGTGTTCGGGATAAATCTTAAACACTCTTTATCCAAAAAAAATTGGTCCTTTAAGGAGGTGTTTAGCGCAGAGAACAAGGCAATTAGACTATACACCTTTATCACTCTCACTTAGCCATAGAAGTCTACAATTTTGAATTTTGGCGAAGCCCCTAGTATTCGGAAGGCCGAACTTGGGGCGCTATATACGCCTAAATCGGACAAGGCCGATTCCTCGCCCGAAGCGGAAAAAATCTTTAAGGATTTGAGACCTCTCGAACAGCGACCAGCTCTCGATGCATCATGATAGTCATTTTTCGGCTTTCTCTACTGAGGTGCTCGTCCGGAAGAAACGGGACACAATCGCAGTAGTTCTCCTAGTGCTACCTTAGCCGATATAGCGGAACATAAGGTACCGAAACATGGGAGCTGGGCAAACCCAACTATTGACCCAAGACATTATTCAGAGCTGATGCATATAATGCTATAAGTTCGGGGTGCCGCACTATCGAAAGTGTTCGGACTTTTCTTGCCGTGTTATGGGGTACACTGAAGCCCCTGGCGAACTGGACGTACCAGAATGTATGGGTGCAACTTGTCGTAAATAAGCAGATAGGGAAAAAAGATGAAGAAATGCAATAATAAGCTAATGTTCCTATCCAAGGGCAAGCTGCGTGTGGGTATGTAAAATAGGTATTGCGATCGTTATCAGAGACCACCTGGGGATTCCTTTGTACGTCAAAGCTTCTTGCTTCCTTGGTGTTTCCTTCCTGTGATGGGTCCGATAATCAGGCTATCGGAGAGGGACTTCAGAGAATAGGGTCCTGAAAGGAAGAAAATAGTAAAGATATACAGGTCCTGAGGCGGTTGAGCCGCATTGTGGGTCGTGCCATAGTCGTGCCTCCGCCTATGCCCATGGTATCTTGAGTGCGTAATTATGTACGCGCGGCACAAATTTTGCCACTTGACTGGAACTAGGATGGAGGCCGAATTGCTAGGCGAGCTCTGAACGTGACGGGCGATCCTGTTGCAGGGTACTCCGGACTCGTTTGAAGGTGTCCAGGGGCTTTATCACCGAATTGGCGGTTTGCCTCAGAAGGCTGCTTTGTACTATTGCTGCGAGGGCCGCAGTGTGCGCCTCCGTACGGAGCAAGCGTTCTGTGTTTCCATTAACTGTTATAACCCCACGAGGTCTTGGCATTTTGATCTTGAGGTATGCATAATGCGGTACTGCATTGAATCTGGCAAATGCGGTTCGTCCAAGCATTGAAGTCTATTAACCAACTATTATTGCATGAGGCTCACAATGTAGTTTATACTAGGCCAATGATTGCATAGTTTTGCTTGCTGTAGTATGTTTGTATGAAACCCTCTGCTGTTCATTATGCTCCCTAAGAGTTTAATTGAGCTACAGAATGGCCAACTACTTGCTTACTTCTATGCAACGTGTTGTCTAAATTTGTAACTTGTCTGTGTTTTGGATTGGGCCCCAACATCATGCTCCTCTGGTGAGCTAAGAGATGTTTCTGTATGCAGGATACAAAGACTACCTTTTTATAATTTTTAAAATACCACCTGCTTATGCTTCATGATGTGTAACATTACTGTTAGTCCTGTTTTGCCATGTACAAAATAGTCTGTCTTGCTCGCTTCACTTTTGTAACTATATTTTTGCCCTAGTCATGTGTACATACAGAAACATTTCAGGATGAAGTGACATCAACACAAAGATCTATGAGCAGTGCATCATGGCCGCTACCGAGTGATTATGGATTGGAATTGGAATGTGCTGATGTTCTCGAGCATCAACTAGAGGTGGCAAGACAATGTGTACATGATTCTCAATGTACCATCAAAAAGTTGAGACTGGACATGCAGGTATTAGATGTAGGAGTCAAAAAATGGAACAAGACACCGAGGTAACAACGAAGGATTTGGAGATTTTGCAGACTGAAATTTGTGCTATCTAAATCTGGCCAATCATATTTTCTGAAGAGATTATAGTTCAAATGGTAAGTTATGTTGATGTGCGTCCATGATGTAGGAGCTGTATTTGCCCAGTGTATGTAATTTGCTGTTTGTGTATGCTTTATTATCACTCATGCCGAACCATAATGCCCAGTGGGTATAATCGGCTGTAATTTCTTTATTGTATAGTGTAGGATTATTCTACGTTTCTATGGCTTAGTCTCTTTATTGTATAGTGTATGTTTTTAGAGGTGATAGTATAGAGTAGGATAATTCTTTGAATATGCTATATCGTTCAATTGGGGGCTAACTCGCCCAAACGTTGTGGTGACCATGGCCCTCCATAGGCCGTACGATACATGGGCCATCTATGGGACGGACGATCCATGGCCTTCTATGGCCGTCGGATTCGTGGGCCTTCTATGGGCTGTCGGATCCATGGGCCTTCTATCGGCTGTCGGATGCATGGGCCTTCTATGGGCCATCGGATCCGTGGGCCTTCTATGGGCCGTCGAATCAATGGGCCTTGTACGGGCCGTCTCATCTATGGGCCTTGTACGAGCCGTATAAGGGGCCGTAAACGGGCTAGACTGGAAATCGTATGTTTTATGGGCTGACCATAACGGGCCGTTAATAGGTCATATTTGATGATGCTATGAATATGGCCCAACAGATTAACGGGACACAAACGGGCCGACTGTATCCACATGTTGAATTTGGCCCACAAGGAGAAAAGGCCAGTAACGGGCCGTAAGTAACCGAATGCTGCAAATGAGCCCAAGAATAAATGGGCCCTGAGAAGGCCGAAACGTAACACGCGCTGGAAATGACCCAATGGAATAATGGGCCGCTAATGGGTATAAAGCTATACACTGTTCATTACGGGCCGGTTTCACCACGGGCCGTTAATGGCCTAAGAGTTACAAATGGACTCATGTAGGCCGAAATACGTCATGGGCCATACATGGTGTCGGGGTCAAAACCGGCGGATCTCAGGTAGGGGGTCCCGAACTGTGCGTCTAAGGTGGATGGTAACAGGAAGCAGGGGACACGATGTTTACCCAGGTTCGGGCCCTCTTGATGGAGGTAATACCTTACGTCCTGCTGGATTGTTCTTGATGATATGAGTATTACAAGAGTTTATCTACCACGAGATCATAAAGACTAAACCCTAGAAGCTAGCCTATGGTATGATTGTATATGTTGTCCTACGGACTAAACCCTCCAGTTTATATAGACACCGAAGGGGGCTAGGGTTACACAGAGTCGGTTACAAGGGAGGAGATCTTCATATCTGTATTGCCTAGCTTGCCTTCCACGCCAAGGAGAGTCCCATCTGGACACGGGACGAAGTCTTCAATCTTGTATCTTCATAGTCCAATAGTCCGTCTAAAGGATATAGTCCGGCTGTCCGGAGACCCCCTAATCCAGGACTCCCTCAGTAGCCCCTGAACCAGGCTTCAATGACGATGAGTCCGGCGCGCAGTATTGTCTTCGGCATTGCAAGGCGGATTCCTCCTCCGAATAATCCATAGAAGATTTTGAACACCAGAATAGTGACCGCTCTGCAAAACAAGTTCCACATACTACCGCAGAGAGAATAATATTTGCAAAAATCTAATCTGCTGGTGCATTCTAACAGCACGACGTTATGTCATGGCTCGGTCATTATTCGAACCGTTTTTCTCAACCAGCACCGCACATAATATAGGGCGATTTTCTCGACACGTCTTGTCAAAGCAGAGACCGTGTTCCCCTTACTATGGGATTCCCATCAATATGGACGTGGGTAACCCAACCGCGCCATCAATTACGACGTCTGGGGAATAAGCGATTTTACTAGGAAAGTGGGGAGACACATACCCTCTTCCGCCCTTATAAAGGGACAAGGATTTACTCTTTTCACCCACACCTTCTTCCTCCTTGCTTACCCATTCCCGCACACCCGAGATCTAGCGCCCAAGTTCGCGTTATTATTCTCAAACCACTCCAAGCATGTCCGGAGCAGGAGGCAAGTGGATGGTCTCCTCCATCACGGAGGAGAACATCAAAAAGTTATGGGAAGCCGGTTATCTGGCCACGGATATTGCGCACCGGCTGCCAGATGCGGGGCAGATCATCCCAACGCCCGAACCCCATGAGAGGGTTGTTTTTCTTAGCCATTTTGTCCGCGGAGTGGGATTTCCCCTCCACCCGTTTGTCTGCGGGCTCATGTTCTACTACGGGCTGGATTTTCATGATCTGGCCCCCAATTTCATCCTCAACATCTCGTCCTTTGTTGTCGTGTGCGAGGCCTTCCTCTGCATCAGGCCCCACTTCGGCCTATGGCTAAAAACCTTCAATGTTAAACCGAAGATGGTGGGTGGCCAGAAAGCAGAGTGCGGAGGCGCCATGGTGGGCAAGATGCCTAACGTCACCTGGCTCGAGGGCACCTATGTGAATACCATAAAGGGGTGGAAATCAGGGTGGTTCTACATCACCGAGCTATGCGACTCCAACTGGGTGGCGGCCCCCAAATTTCGATCCGGAATCCCCACGCGGCTCACCACCTGGAAAGAGAAGGGCCTGTCCTGGGGTTCTTTGTTAGAGTTGACCAGACTCCAGACCTGCATTCGGAACATGACAAGCAAGAAAATCAAGCTCGTCAACGTGGTCCAGGTCATGCTCCTCCGCTGGATCCTCCTGTGTCAACGACGGGCATTCGATTTATGGGAGTTCGACTCGGCCAAGCACCAGACACTGCGAGAGCTCTATGACACGACACACGAGGACGTATGGAGGGTGTTGTTCAAGGGCGCCGAGATGCCTCCTTCCCTCACCGAGGACCGTGGACTTAGCGCAAAGCGCCACGCCAATCCGGTAAGTTTTTATATCTCTCGGGGTATTTATTTGCCCCGGTTTAGTCATATGCAGGATCTAAGCTTCTATGCCATTAACAGGACTGGATAAAGACAGCGGAGCGGCTTGATTGCCCAGCCCCCCTGCCCGAAGATCCTGCAGGCGCTCTCCTAACGGAGATGCTGACTCCGGCACCTTACGAGGTGCCGGTGAAGAAGACCAAGAAGAAAGCCGCAGGGACCCGAAAGGGTCTCTGGCGCAAGGTTGTATCGGACTCATCGTCTGACGACTCCGACGCACACTCCTCCCACGAAGACGAGGAGAAGGAAAAGGAAAGTTCTCCCCCCAGCCGGGGGAGACAAGAAAAGGAAGGCCGACCCAACCAGGGAGGCCGAAGGGTCCAAGAAGGGCAAGACCGTCCCTCCAGACTGCGCTACGATGGCCGCCTACAACGGCGACGAGTGGCTACCCAGGGTCAAGCCCCTGGCGAAGTTGTAAGTATCCGGACACCATAGTAATTCGTGGTATCTTTTACTGCACTGCTTCTTCTCATGCCGAACATGATTACGCAGTCCGTCCCATGTTGATCTCGATGTAACTTCGTCGAGCGGTTCGTTGGAATCGTCGGATATGAACAACGGTTCTCTTCCGACCGCCTCCACTCCCTGCACAGCGGACAACGTCGAGGTGTTGTCTCAACAGACACCGGGCCAAGGGGAGGCAGTCCTGGGGCACCTCGAGGCGACCTTCCGGACCATGGGTGCAAAGGGAGCTGGACTCCCATGGGCTCCAGGTTCGGCCCCCAGCCGAACACTACACCGGAATCTTTGGTGGTTCCGGACTTCGGCGGGCGACCCCCCGTTAAGGGGGACAAGCCGCCCGTGCCGGTGTCCTCTGTCTATCCAGAGGCACCGGACAACTTGCTGGAAGTGCTTTGCGGCGCTTCCATCGACGAAGAGCACCGTACTATCATGAGTGCGGTGATCGAGAAAGTTCAGTCCTCCAAAAATGGATTGACTGAAGCTTGTGCCAGCCTCCTAACAGGCTTTGAGGTAAGCAATGAAGATATAGCAAAATATGCCTGCATGTATACTAGCCCCTGATGCTCTGTTCGGCTTTCGGAAAGAAAGGTCGGATAGAGGATCAAATGGTAACTCAGGAGTCTAATCAGAAAAATGTCTATGTGTATGTGCAGGCTTCACTGCTGGTTGTTGCCGCACGTACCACGGAGGTCTCTGCGCTGAAGCAGGACCTGGAGCGGTCCGAGGATGATCTCGGCCTTACCAAGAGGCAGCTCAAGGAGAGCAAATGTAAGCAATACCCTTGTCTATATATTTAAAAAGGAATTCGGATGTAAAGTAATAGGATCATCATGGATTTGCCAGGGGCCACGACCGAAGTGGCAACCCTGAGGAAGGCGTTGTCCGAGGCCGAAGACAAAACGGCCAAGGAGCGCATTGAATGGGAGAAGCAAGAAGCCCGAGTAGGCGAGGTGCTGCAAGAGCTTGAGGCTCTCGCCAAAAAGCACGAGTCCTTGGAGCTTGACTCTAAGACGCGAGAGTCCAAGCTTGCGCAGGCGCTTGAAAGCGTCCGGAGCGCCAAGGCCAAAGCGCACAAGACCCTCCAGGAAATTGACGCGGTGAAGAAGAGAGCAGCGGGGAAGGCATTCATTATGCAAAGCAAGCACGTGAAGGAGACTTTCCTTTTTCTTACCCGAGTTCGGATCTCTCCAGGAGCGTTTGCAGATCTTCCCCGCAGTGTACTGGATGCCGCGGAGTTCTACTGAGCTGAGGAGGGGAGCTCAACGGAGAAGTTGTTCTGGTCTCAATATACTGGGACCAAAGACCCCGTGCCCTTGACCGACCAGCTGAAGCAGTTGGTCGAGCTTCACAAGGCGGCCGAACAAGCCATGAGGGGCCTCATAGTCCGAATGTGGCCTGGCGAGCCCCTGTCCGACAGCTACTTCGGTCTGGTAAGGCGGCTCGTCGATGCCATCCCACGGCTTGAAGTCATAAAGCGGTCCGTCTGCATCGAGGGTGCGCGCAGGGCTTTTGCCCGGGCGAAGGTGCACTGGGCGAAGCTGGACGCCGTGAAGCTGGTGAAGGAGGGGCCGCCGGAGGGTAAGGAGCATCGCTGCACCGAGATGTACTATGAGAGTGTCCTGAAGGGTTCCCGCCTTGTGGCGGATGAGTGTGCCAAGGATGTAATTTTTGAATGAACATGCTCATGTGATCCTGTAATATGAAATGAGTTCATTTACGCTATGCAACGCTTTTTTAATTTAAAATTTTACCTTCTGTGTGGCCGTTTATAAAATCTGAGAGTTGGCTAGTCGTCGGCTTCCGCCCCCATGTAACCAGTATTGGGGTGTTCGGGATAAACTTGATCACTCATTACCCCAATTTTGGGTCCTTCAAGGGTGGTGTTCAGTGCAACGAACCAGGCAATCGGACTATAATGCTTTATCACTCTCACTTAGCCATAGAAGTCTACAATTTTAAATTTTGGCGAAGCCCCTGGTGTTCGGAAGGCTGAATTTGGGGCGCTATGCACGCCTAAGCTGGACAAGGACGACTCCTCGCCCAAAGCGGAAAAAGTATTTAAGGACTTGAGACCTCTCAAACAGCGACCAATCTCTTGCCTTATCATGACAGTCGGTTTTCGGCTTTCTCTACTGAGGTGCTCGTCCGTAAGAACCGGGACACAATCGCAGTAGTTCTCCCACCGCTACCTTAGCCGATATAGCGGAACGTAAGGTACCAACGCATGGGAGCCAGGCAAACCCAACTATTGACCCAAGACATGATTCGGAGCTGATGCATATAATGCTATAAGTTCGGGGTGCCGCACTGTCGAAAGTGTTCGGACTTCTCGTGTCGTATTATGGGGTAAACGAAAGCCCCTGGCGTACTGACCATACCTGAACTGACGGGTGCGAATTGTCGTAAATGGACATAAAGGAAAAAAGAATGAATAATGCAATAATAGACTAATGTTATGCATTGTTATTTAAGTAATACGTCAAAGCGTACTGGTATAGGTAGTGCAATAAGCAGAAAGTAGGACTTTTCGAAATGTCCTATCCAAGGGCAAGCTGCGTATAGAAAGTGGGTATTATTATTAGAGACCACCTGTGGGTTCCCGTGTATGTCTTAGCTTCTTGCCGCCTTGGTTGTTCCTTCCCGTAATGTGTCCGGCATTCATACTGCCGGAAAGGGCTTCCAGAGAGTTAGGCCCTGAAAGAGAAAAGAAATGATAAAGATATACAACCCCTAGGGCGGTTAAGCCGCATTGCGGGGCGTGCCCTGATCGTGCCCCCGCCTATGTCCATGGTATTTTCAGTGCGTAATTATGTATGCGCGGCACGGATTTCGTTGCTTGACTGGGACGGGGGCCGAATTGCTAGGTGAGATTTGAACGTGCCAGGCGATCCTGTTGCAGTTTACTCCGGACATGCTGGAAGGTGTTCGGGGGCTGTATCGCCGAATTGGTGGTTTGCCTTGAAAGGCTGCTTTGTGCTTCTGCTGCGAGGGCCGCAGTGTGCTCTTCCATGTAGAGCGAGCGTTATGTGTTTCCATTTACTGTTATGACCCCCCGAGCCCTGGCATCTTGAGCTTGAGATAAGCATAATGCGGTACTCCAATGAATTTTGCAAATGCAGTTCGTCCGAGCAGTGCATGATAGCCACTGCAAAACGGGGCAATATCGAAGATTAACTCCTTGCTTCGGAAGTTGTTCGGTGATCCGAGGACTACTTCTAGTGTGATTGAGCCCGTGCAATGGGCCTCTACACCTGGGATGACGCCTTTAAAGGTGGTTTTGGTGGGTTTAATCCTCAGGGGATCGATACCCATTTTTTGCACTGTATCCTGATAGAGCAGGTTCAGGCTACTACCGCCATCCATAAGGACTCGAGTGAGGTGAAATCCGTCGATGATGGGGTCCAGGACCAGTGTGGCGGATCCGACATGACGGATACTAGTGGGGTGATCCCTGCGATCAAAGGTGATCGGGCAAGCAGACCATGGGTTGAACTTTGGGGCGATGGGCTCCACCGCATAGACGTCCCTTAGTGCACGCTTCCACTCCCTCTTGGGAATGTGGGTTGCGTATATCATGTTCGTTGTCTTCACTTGTGGGGGAACCCCTTTTGTCCTCCCGTGTTCGGCGGCCGGGGCTCCTCCTTATCATCACTATGCAGCCCCTTGTCCTTGTTTTCGGCATTTAACTTGCCGGCCTGCTTGAACACCCAACATTCTCTGTTGGTGTGATTGGCTGGCTTGTCGGGGGTGCCGTGGATTTGACACGAGCGATCCAGTATGCGATCCAAACTGGACGGAGCCGGAGTACTTCTTTTAAATGCCTTTTTCCACTGACCGGATCTAGAGCCTCTGAATCCGGCATTGACTATTGTATCCTCGGTGTTATCACCGTTATTGCGATGCTTTGGTCTGTTACGACGTTGTCTGCCGTTGGCATCTTTGGTATCCGAAGTGCCGGGATTCCTCGATGTGTGATTGCTGCGAGCCAGCCAGCTATCCTCGCCCGCGCAAAAGCGGGTCATGAGTGTCGTGAGGGCTGCCATAGACTTTGGCTTCTCCTAGCCAAGGTGGCGGGCAAGCCACTCGTCACGGATGTTGTGCTTGAATGCCGCGAGGGCCTCTGCGTCCGGACAGTCGACAATTTGGGTTTTCTTAGTCAGGAACCGAGTCTAGAATTGTCTGGCCGATTTCCTTGGCTGCTGAGTTATATGGCTCAAGTCATCAGCATCCGGTGGTCGCACATAAGTGCCCTGGAAGTTGTCAAGGATTGCGTCCTCCATATCCTCCCAACTACCGATGGAGTCTGCTGGCAAGCTATTTAGCCAATGCCGAGCTGGTCCTTTGAGTTTTAGTGGGAGGTACTTGATGGCGTGTAGATCATCACCGCGAGCCATCTGGATGTGAAGGAGGAAATCCTCAATCCATACGGCGGGATTTGTTGTACCATCATATGATTCGATATTTACGTGTTTGAAACCCTTCGGGAATTCGTGATTCATAACTTCATCAGTGAAACATAGGGGGTGTGCAGCGCCTCTGTGCCGGGCTATATCCCGACGCAGTTCATATGAATCTTGTCTGCTGTATTCGGCCTGGCCGGATTTGCTTTTGGCGTATCTGGCGCGACGATCATCGTCCCGTGTTGGCGCGCGTGCCCGTGACCCATATATTGACCTTGCAAGTTTTGCCTTATTGTCCAATATGTCTCGCAGGTCCCGTGTGTTGCCCCGAGCCTTGGTATTTTGGATTGAGTGGCTGCGGGGTGCAGGATGAACTTCAGGCTGAAACGCCTCTTTGGCTTGGCCACGTAGTGGCCGGTTAGCCGCATCGTACATTGGTGCATAGGGTTTCAATGTTTCCTCCTCGAGGTGAGGTAGCAACCTGCATTTTGGGTAACTCTTGGAGGGGTGCTCGAGTTCGTATTCCTCGGCCGCAAGGACTTCGGTCCATCTATCTGCTAGCAAGTCTTGATCAGCTTGAAGCTGTTGTTGATTTTTCTTCAGGCTATTTGCTGTGGCCATAAGGCGGCGCTTGAAGCGCTCTTGTTTGACGGGCTCCTCAGGCACGATAAATTCTTCATCGCTGAGGCTCGCCTCATCTTCGGAGAGAGGCATGTAATTGTCCTCCTCTAGTTCTCCATCTGCTGCCTGCTCTGGAGGGCTGGCTTGTTCATCCTCCGGCTCTGTGTCATGCTGGAGGGGATTGTCTTTAGCGCTATCTGGAGTGTTATTATATCCTGTGCCGGTATCACTACTTTTGTTGTGGCGGGACTTAGAGCGATGCCGCTGATGTTGGCGCTTGGGTTGCTTCTTGGAGGGGTCATCCTCCACTGTCTCGTCGCCATTGCCTTCTTTAGGGGTGTCCACCATATATATGTCGTATGATGATGTAGCGGTCCAGCGCCCTGTGGGAGGTGGTTCCTGCTCGTCTCCTACATCGTCGTCCATACCGTCGATGTCTTCGGAGTCGAAGTCGAGCATGTCGGTTAAATCATCGACAGTGGCTACTAAGTGGGTGGTGGGTGGGCAGCGAATTTTTTCATCGTCCGCATCCCATTCTAGCCGGACATAGTTAGGCCAAGGTTCTCCTGACAGGGAGAGGGCATTGGTAGTGTAGTTTAAGTTTCCGAATCTGACCTCATGGCCAGGGGCGTAGCTCTCGATCTGCTCCAGATGGCCAAGCAAATTGGCCCATAGTGTGAAGCCGCCGAATACAAAGATCTGTCCGGGGAGGAAAATCTCACCCTGGACCGCATCGCTACCAATGATCGAAGGAGCCATCAAGCCTTATGGTGATGACACAGTGGAACTCTCAATGAAAGCACCAATGTCGGTGTCAAAACCGGCGGATTTCGGGTAGGGGGCCCCGAACTGTGCGTCTAAGGTGGATGGTAACAGGAAGCAGGCGACACGATGTTTACCCAGGTTCGGGCCCTCTTGATGGAGGTAATACCCTATGTCCTGCTTGATTGTTCTTGATGATATGAGTATTACAAGAGTTGATCTACCATGAGATCGTAGAGGCTAAACCCTGGAAGCTAGCCTATGGTATGATTGTATATGTTGTCCTACGGACTAAACCCTTCGGTTTATATAGACACCAGAGGGGGCTAGGGTTACACAGAGTCGGTTACAAGGGAGGAGATCTTAATATCCGTATTGCCTAGCTTGCCTTCCACGCCAAGGAGAGTCCCATCCGGACACTAGACGAAGTCTTCAATATTGTATCTTCATAGTCCAATAGTACGGCCAAAGGATATAGTCCGGCTATCCGGAGACCACCTAATCCAGGACTCCCTCACATTGGACGGCCTAGATGATGCTACTGGGCCTAATTCCGGTAGGCCATAACAGGTCGTGAGTTACCAAGCTGTAAATGGGCTATTTGCGAACATGCCGTTAACAGGCTTTCTGTGGGCCGGCCCGCCACCTTTTGACCAAGTTAAATGGGCCGGCCTTTTCACAGGAATGAGCTTTTGTTGGGCCGTGCCACGTGTCGATGTATCATAGGCGCCTTGGGTCCAACGAGTGGATGACATCTGTCCCAACGGTGAGCCGGCACGTGTTTCCTCCAGCCAATGATAATTTCACACGTGGAAAATCCCCATTGGTCAGGGCTGTTAACGGCAATCCGTTACGGTGGATGCCAAGTGTTGGTCACCCTTGACGAAAACACTTCTGTGACGCGTTATTTATCGTCATGGAAATGGACACTTCCGTGATGATAATTTTGGTAATGTCATGGAACACTTCTACGACTGCACATGTGTGGCTATCTTGATTCTGTCATAAAATCGTCATGGATGTACATGCATGACAAAAAATGCGACCTACTGTGACAAACACATATCATCACAGAAGTGTATTTTTTTGTAGTGAAGACAACCAAATACATATCATCCAAACAAGTAGATGACAAAACAAGTACCGAGCGCATGAAAGAATCTACATCATAACAATAACTAAACATGGGATGATATTAACAAGGAACATGAATCGACCTAAGCATGGACATATTGTAGCATGTCAATAACATAACATGGCATATCATAGCATTTCATCACATAGCATGGCATGGCATAGATGTATCTACCAGACATGGATATTTGCATGACACTATGCTGGAATGTGAACTACCATTATCTCCCGTGAAGAATTAAAGTATTATCATGATTCATCAATCACTTACTCTGCCACTGCCCTTTGGGCCAACTCATGACTCACCAAGATCTCATCTAGTGATCATGCTCGGAACAACTCTGCGACTTCTCGCGACTATCTCATAGTACGAGTCACCACATTCCTTATAGAAAATTATTAATATCAGGTTTATCCTCCATTTCGACCAAGACCCGATAGTGTCACCTAGTACGAATTAGTGACCATATCCGAGGACGCGGCTACCAATATATTATACACACTTTGTAGAGGTTAGCACACTATACCCACACCACAGAACCCATGGCCTCGTGCTCCCATTCGGGTGGACCAACAGCATTCCGACGAAAGCAAGCTATTGCTAAGACACTCTCCCGGCCACTCCGACCAACTCCCCTTTGGGCTAAGTCCTGGGTGGCCCCGATGTCACCTCGGGACACCCAATGGCCACACTCGTGGCAAAACATAACCGTCCCTAATGGGGACATGAGCTCAATACCAAACATGGGCACACAAGGTTATTGCCGCCTACCAGGCCAGGGTAGCACGCACACATAACCTTCCCTTGTGCGAGGCTCTAGCGAGAGGCATGATAATAGACTGCATTAAGGCCTCCCCATAAAGGCAAGTGTGGCTGCACTGAAAAAGCTCGGTTCGGTGGCACTATAACTTGATCCCATCAATGATGGAAGAGGTTGTTATTATTAAGTCGTTTTTCATAAACACTCCATCACCATCAACATTATGAGCATGATAACATGAACATGTAACATACAAATGCATTAACAACCAAATAATACCAACCTTCTCAAGTGGACAGCTATAGCATATGAGGCAGGGCAATACATGATACAAGCATATCAGTAATGTAACATAATCATAATAGCACAGATAAACATGGTATGAGACTAGAACAATGTATCAACATGATATTATCAATAAACGTGTTCTAGCTAACATGGCAAAAGATATCATGAAGTAAAGGCATGACATGGCAAGCAATATCAACACATAGCATAGCCAGTATAAATGCAAACAGAAACATGATAAGAATATACTGCAGCCACACATACACACAGGGTGCAAGATGTGTCAACATGCAGTCCAGAGCTCATGATAAGAGGTTGGCTTGCCTAGGGGTCGAGGAATACTCTGGGAAGAAGTGCGATCACCTCATGGAAGAATTTGCCGGAAAAATATTGCCTCTCAAAGGGGTTGGATATAGGGCAAAGGCAAAATGGGTATTTTCAGAATGTGCAAACATTATGAAAATAATACCATCAGAAAGGGCTCGACGAACAGAGAATGTGAGCGCTGGAATCACCTCAATCGGAGTTACGGTTGCAAAGTTGTGGCTATTTGTTCGATAGGAAGAAAAAGATAGAATCTGTCCATTTCTAGCCTTAACGGGCAAATGTTCATAAAGCAACTGTTTGAGACGGCGGGGTGGGCTAAAGGGAAAGCGCGTCTCAGGCCGTAGCCGCAGTAGAATACGCCTTCGCAAGGGGAAAGCTTACTCCACCGAATACGCCTCCACTTAATCCAGTCAGCGGGTTCGCAATGTTAGCGCTGAGGCAATGATAGGCGGGGCCCGCTGGATCCCCCTCTCTCTCCTCACGGACCTATTCTTCCTACCGACAAATGCAACAGTAGCGGGTCGACGCTAGTGCAGCCGTCGCCTCGCTGGTCCCCCAGGTCGGCCGACGAGCGCAGGGGCTCGACCGCTCCTCGCCCCACCCGTTGGTGGACGCCGGACCGCTCGGCGTGGGCCATAGCGCCAGTGCCAAGTGGAGGCCGCGGGATCGAAAGCTTCAAAAGGGGAGACGCGTCGGTGAGGCTCTTCCGCCGGAGTTGGGTGGGGTGGTTACGGTCTACGGCTCCAGGGGAGGCCGTATATGTAGAGGGAAGGGAGGGGAAAAGAGCCACAGAAGGAAATCGCTGACGAGGCCGAGAGGCGATGTTCGGCCAGAGGAGGCGATTGAAAGGACTCCGAGACGAGTGGGAGAGGCTATGGACTGCGAGGGATCTCGGGGCATGCTTAAAAAGCCGCGGAGAAGGCTCGAGAAGGGGGAGAGGTGACACATGTTGCGGCTTTGTGTCCATGCTTCGGATACAGACACGGTGTCGGCAGGCGATGCCAAGGGCCACGGGACAAGAACGCGACGAGGGGGCGAGCGGACGAAGGTCACAGAGTCGAGCAACACCAACCGGCACAGGGTGGACGAAGATGACGTGCTCACGAGTGTGTACTGTGCGGCAACGGGGACGGCTCTTTGGGGAAGAAAATGGAGGGGGAGAGGGGTCAAGGGGGAAGAGGACGTCGACGCTGAGCTGTAGGACACAATTAGGCAAGCTATGGCTGGCCAGAGCAGGCATGCCAAGGAGAACAATGCACAGACCACCAATTTGGCTGGCTACACCCATGGTCACCATGGCGAAAGCTTGTACTAGTTTCTTACTGGAGGTTGGATGATGTCCACAGGATGCCACACTACCCAACTAGACAAGATATTAGGCTGGAATTAGCTGGAAGGCTCTGGAGTGGGAGATACTTGCAACAACAAATCCCAACAACAAAGTGTTTGATGGAAATATCATGAAATGAAGAGCTCCTATAGGCACGGGATTTGGCTGAGGGTAGTCATCTACTAAGGTGACTAGTGTGCCAAAATATCAGCCCAAAATAATGAGGCTAGATGGTTTCTTTGCAACATGCCCAACTGGCCAGAAATGCGAATGAGGGTGCTCGGGAAAAATGGCTAATTAGAGTGAGCTGATTTTCAGTGGAGGGTGATTATATAATCATGAGAGACTTCTCGAAAAGTTTCAGCTCATTTTGATCACCCATTAGGGCACTTCCTTCACAGACAGGCAATCTGAACAGAAACTTGGGAAAATTACAGGGGATGATTGGATACATGGATTGAGCTGATTTTTGGTCTACAGTAGTGATTTATCAATATTAACCACCCTGCAAAATTCTAACCTAAAAGGATTAAGGAATCAAGCACTTCCTTTGCAAAAATTTCAAACAAGGTAAAACTTGCATTGGATTATGTGCTCAAATTAAGAATTGTGGGGCATGGGTTTAGATGGAAATTGTGAAGATATATTAAGGACAAGGTCCACAATTTTTGGGAATTTTGCTGGAATGCAATATTTGCTAAAAATAGGAAAAGGCAATTTCCCTTATTTAAACATGGCCAATATTTTTAGTAGAGCTCAATATGGTCACAAAGGATATCTCTACATGTTTTCAGAAGCTTTGGAGACAGATAGATATTTTCCTAGATTTAATTTCTTTAAAGAGCAGAAAAAGGAATTAATTTGTAATGAAAAATATTGCAAATGACTTGCCAATATTTTGGCATATCCAGGGTTTATGGGTGTAGGAGGATCTCTTTGAGCATTTGGAGGATCAATAGATCAAAGGAAATTAGGTATCCTTTGTAATCACAAAGGCATGATTTGAAACTTCAAATATTGGAATTAGAGTTTGAATGGGTTTTGAGATGATACAGATAAGCTTCTGCCCAACATCAAAGGAAGAGTCAATGTTTTGAAAGGTTGAAAGTTGCCTGGATTGTCAGAATCATCCAGCAAACTCTGGAGAAAGATTTTGAAATGAATTCTACGGGTGTGTCCAAGCTGTCAGGTGGAGGAATAACATCGCAAAAATTGATAACCCAATTTTTGGGCTGTTACAACACAATTTCTTGCATACGAAGATGTAGCTGGTGGGTCCAAGAAGTTAGGCACAGGAAAAATAGTTTTTCGTCGTAATAAGGAGCCAGCTGTGACCACATAGAAATCCTACAACAAAGTACTACCGGGTTCTGTTAGGGAACCATCATTGATGATAACAACTATTGTGCATGTCCGTCCAGGCCATTCAGGATTAGCACTTGAACTTCTTTTCTTTGAACAAATCAATCAGTGGCTTGGTGTGCTAGGGATTTCATACGGAATGAAGGTAGCTAATCTATCAAACCATATAATACTTTGCACATGCATGACTGACTTGGGATGATTCCAAAGGAAGCAAAAACAAACTTTTCTCGAATTCATAGTGGAAACTTGCATCAAATGCACATGAATTAGAGGAAGTCACTTCTTTCATCAAAACATATGGCTCATTAACGGAACACGAAGGCAATGCTTACAAAGTTTCCAACGCGACCTTTAACGTTCATCATGAATCATGGAGAAGATAAAATGTAGTTGATGGGCTCAACAACAAGCATCGAGATTTCCATGAATATGGAATTTCCACAACTATGTGAACAAAGTGCTAGCATTGGTCAGACCAAATGATATAAGGCAGCATTACGAAAATTGTTAGTACCGATTTTGAGTCGACGATAGCCCATACTCAAATCAAAGCTTGGATAGAACAATAGGTCCGTTATTGATCAAGGAGATCAACTGATGAAGAGATCATCTTTCTTTAACACATATACACAAAAATATCCCTTTAAGGAACTAAGTTAGGCAAGCTTTTATCTTCCAACTCTCCAAGTTGTTGTTTAGCTTATCCAACTAGTTCAGGGGTATCCAACACAGATTCTTGGAGAAGGGGTGGTTCCACTACTAGGGAAAGGCTAATTAGTGGCGCACCTATTTTGCCATTAATGGCGCACTACAGGTGCGCCACTATCATCACGCCACTAGTAACTAATACTAATGGCGCACCCCTGGTGCGCCATTAGTATACCAGACAATAGTGGCGCACCAGGGAGTGCACCATTAGTATGTCAAATGGTGTGCCATTACTATGCCTCCTAGGGGGCCATATTTACCTTGTGCCCTGGGTTACTAATGGCGCACTTCTAGGTAGTGCGCCACTTGTGTGTTTATTGCAGTGCGCCAGTAAAGTGCAGTGTGGTGCGCCACTTGTATGAATATTAGGAATTTTTTTATTTTATGATATTTGCACAGGTTACAAAATATATTACTGCACAGAATATAGACAGCAGATTCATCGAATACAATAGAAGATTAGTCTCCAAATACAATTCATCATATTAGTCTCCGAATTCAAAAGACCGAACAAAGTTAGAACATTACAAGTCTCGAGACCGCGAGTGGCGAGTTTGTATTCACATTAAAAGTCGATATCGATCATCTAAACTACCATCACATAGAAGAGAGCTGCAGTCATCATGATGAGCATCATCGCGATGAAACTGGTCTTCATCCGGTTCCTCCTCTGCTCCCTCCTCTCTCCCGCTAGATAGCGCGTGTATCTAGCTTCCGCCTCCACCCTAGTGGTGTACCCTTTGTAACTATTACCACTGAAACGGTGAACCTGTCTCCGACACTCCTCCCAATCGTCGTAGACTCCGGGAACCTTACCCTTGTACACGACATACGACGACATCTCTATGCACTAGCCAAACAAAACGTTAGTAGTAATTCACAGACAATACATAAGCAATATATAATTATGCAACAAAAGGATTGGAAGAGAAAAGCAACACATTAATAGCACGATTCATGGTCCTACTAATAAATAGCATCGATTATATATAAGTTGAATGACTGTCCAAACCAAAGAGACATACAAGTTCATTAAAGTTTAATTACAACATGAGCTAATCGATATTCAGAACTACATAGCATCACTACTTTCGACACGACTCAGGGACCGGAGCATGGATGAAGCCGCCATCTGTCGTGATGGTCATAAAATCGCGGGCGTTGTCAGCCTGCATTTGTAGCATTGTTTCTATCTCACTATTGGACGGTTGATATCTGAGGTAGAACTGCCCCGAGGTATGAAGGACATCTTGATGGATGATTTCCGCAACTCCGACTGGATGCGAAAGAATTCTTGTCTGATGTCCGCGTCCTGGATTTCCGACAAGCTTGCGACCCAATCTTTGAGATTATTTGGTAGCAGAAGGTGATTATGGTCCCGTACGATTGCCCGCATGTGATGGAGGGTGTAGTAGGCATCCTTTTGACCGCCAGGTGGCTGCTTGACGCAGGGGAACATCGTATTGTGGGCAAACACGTGCTTGTCGTACCTACGAATTGGCCTGCTGATGGTGCCTCCAGATCTGGCGTAGCCGGGGAGAACATCATCAAGAACTTTCTTGATATTTGTGTAGTCTTTCTTCGACTGACGGTCCGAGTCAAAATACGTGGCCATGTTATATTTCGAGCTTAAGAGGATGAGTGTGCAATGTGTGTCACTGCACAAAACACGGAATGTTAGAAAAAAAGAACGATCGAAATCTAAGAAATCATATGTTAAGGGGCGGTGAGGGGATGACTTACTCGGGAAAGTAAGGCACGAGGAAGTTATCCTTATCTGGGTTTGCCAGAATGACGCCTTCGAGGTATGAACTCGCGACTTGCCAGTCCCTAGCGCTGCCCAAGATCTTGGCACGCATGTAGAAGGGGTCAACTATAGCAATGTCCGGGGTCTTGTCTCTAATGATCCGCATCTCCATACTCAGCGAAAATAGCCGAACGAAGGTGTAGTGCAGCAGATGAAGGTTAAACATAGCGAAGATGTCATCAAACCGTAGGACGACCATACCCTCGATGGCGCTATCCACAAAGCCCTTGCCCTCTGGTACCTTGGCCACGAAAACCGCGTGTGCCACATCATTCTCTCGGAGACGCCGCTTCTCCAAAGAAAGAACACTATCATGTAGACTCCGCATAGCACCGGTTGCAGCATTGAGCAGATTAGTCGGTAGCATCGGCCTACCCGCCACATGCACCCTCCTCGAGATATCCTTAGGTGAAGGCGGTCCGTCCTGAGCACGGATCGTACTCGGTGCCGGCTGGCTCGCACCCTTTTTACTCTTTCTTTTCCGTCCATTCTTCTTCTGCTGTAATGGGATCGAGTTCTACTCATAGACAGCCTTCTTGAGTGTGTTGGGGATGATAATATTTCGCACCTCAGCTATCTGAGGCTCGGTGAAGGCGGCAGCTGGAGGCGTCTCCTGAGAACTGAATGTCGGACGATGCCTATTGCAACTGGGTTTCTCCGTGGTACCAGCTAGATTGTCTTTTGCAGGGTTGGGTTCTTGAGAAGGAGGCCCCAAGAATTTGCCAACGTACCCATGTTCGTTGAAGTACTTATCGACCCTGGTAAATGTACCATCGTCATCGTCTTCCAGATCCTGTGACATATGCATGTTCGGATCCTGTGCCATATGCATGTCCTGCATGTCCGGTAGCATTGCGGGGGTCTTGCCATGGCTTGGCGCTAGCACAACTGGCGGTGTTGTCTGTGGGTGGTGTCCCCCGCCCCAAACTAATCTGGCTCTTCTACCAAAGAATGGGCCAGCTTATGCAGGCACTGAGGGCCATCACATCATCTTCATTGGCCCCATGGGGTCGATACGGAAGTAACATGTCGTCGAAGCCCGGCAGCACCCGAACTAGTTGAACCCTATAAACGGTGGGTGGCATCTGATTACCGTGGAACACGCGGCTGCCCGTTTGAATGATTCTGCCCTTGGCGACATCGACCAACTCGTCGTTCACGAAGTGTAGGAGAGTGCACGGAACATCGGTGGCACCCTGCAAAAACATGTAGGGCGTCAGGGATGCCCAATCAAAGGCAAGGAGATGAAGTCATCAGCCAAGAGGCTTAAATAGTTACCGTGATGGCGTCGAGCTCGGCTAATGTCGAGGCACCGCCAACAGCGGGCATGCAAGTGACGGAGGGGCCGCTTGCTGCCGAGGTGTCGGCCGACGTATTCTTCTCACACCCGGGTGCATTAAGCTGCAATGCCGGCGCCGCCGCAGGAGACACCAATGTCACCTCCGCCGGAGACACCAATGGCATCGCCGGCGCATTGCGTGAGTTGCTGCCCGTGAAGCTGGGAATCAGGGGCAGCCCCGTTGGCCGCCCACAATCCACGCCTGCAGCCCAAAAACCAAGGTAGGCATAATGGCGGTGATCGTCGCTCCCAGTTGGTCTCGCACTTGCTCTTCGACGATCTCCGGAATCCGCGCCACTTGTTCCTTGAGTTGTTGAACCTCGCGCTCCTGGCTTTTCGAGCTGGTCTTTCTCTCCTTTCGCCCAGCGGTATAGTAATCCGACCATTTCGTGGACAAGCCTTTGCCGGCCACAAGACCAGCTGACGACGGCTTACTGAGCTTATCCTTGTTTTTCATTATGTTCAATGCCCTATTTAAAGGGGTGTTGAAAGGGGAGCTCTGAGAAGACTCCGCACTACTACTTTCAGTGTCCTGCGGAAGGAACGTGAACCATTTAGAAAATTGGCTTCATTAATTAGAATGCAACCATATGGAGTTAATTACGGGGGGGGGGGTATTCCTTACCAGAACACGCTCAAGCGCCTTGGTCTTCGGATCCATGGTAAGCTCCTTGGTTACCGGGTCCACCTTGTACCAGGCCCTGACATAGTTCCTGGTCTGCTTGTCACGGTATTTCTCGAAGAGGGGCGGTAGGCCTTGCTCGGCACGCTTCACATCCTCCTTGTCCCATATAGGTTCCGCCGCTCTGTAACCGCCAGGACCGAGTTTGTGGACCCCTAAGTTCAAGTCCCGCATCTCTTTCCCCCACTGACTTGATTCCATGGTTGTGTCGCTCTCGCACTTGATCTTGAACTCCAGGCAGTCATTTTCGCTGATCGAAGGATTTTTCTCCTTGATCTTCTCATAACTATCACCTTTTTCAATCATTCTCTTCACCACGGCTCTCCAAGTAGCCAGGGCCGTGCTCATCTTCGTGAGGGCGGCACTGTTCACTTTATTCTCTATGAGGCTTGTGTTTGCGAAGTCACCAGGGAACTTGTATTGTTCGTGCAGCTTTGTGAAGAGGAGGTTGCGCAAATTCCCTCGGTCACGATGCCTTAAGTTCTTGGTGTTGATTGAGACGGTGCTCCGGAGAATGCACCCGAGCTGTCCTGGAGAATGCCTTTGGTGTTCCGGAGAATGCACCCGAGTTTTCCTGCGTACCCCTTGACTATTTCTTTGGGCGCTATTGGATGCCCCTCGGAGGAAACTTTAGTAAATTCCTCCTTGACGGTGCCGAGCATGTTCGGGCGGCGGTCCTTCCGTTGCCTCTTTGGTTGGCTTCCATTTGTGCGTGCGCTGCCATCATCAGTGGTGGCATCCTCGGCGGCACCATCAGTGGTGTCATCCCCGAGGCCACTAGGGGTTGTGTAGTCAGGATCGGTGTCTTCTGCGGCGTCCTCATAGCGGTGAGGTTCTTCCTCCATCTCCTGGGACAGCTCCCAGAATGCCTTGCCTGAACCGCCGGCCTCATCATTGTGGGCCATGTTTCGCTCTAAATAGGGAAAAAGTTTGGTCAAAAAGTTGGTTATTATCAAGGAACAATATCATGGTCTCATCATTTAGGGTTTGTCCACACCGAGGCATCCTAAAAGCTAAGCTTTTATCATTTAGGGTTTGTCGATGCCGAGGCACCCTAAAAGCCTAAGCTTTCATCATTTACATTTTTATCGACACCGAGGCACCCTAAAAGCCAAGGTTTTATCATTTAGGGTTTGTCAACGCTGAGGCACCCTAAATTCTAAGTTATGTTTTCATCATTTAGGGTTTATCGATGTCGAGGCACCCTAGGTTGACTAATATATATATGTATCTTCTAATAATATACCCTATCAAGAAAAGGGAAGGAGAATTCTAAGTTGGGCCTAATCACTTGGCTCTATTGCCACCTATGGCTTAATGCAGCAAGAATAAAGGGGCAGTTGATCCTACTTAATTAAGTACTAAGATACCCCGACCCATGCATTAGTCGCAAATACCCCATATGTCCTATTTTTAGCAAAGTCATGCTAAAATTCACGGAAAATTTTAGCATGACCTTTGCTGAAAATAGGACATATGGAGTACCCAAATTAGCCGGAACGGAAGTTAATCGACATTCTGGCAAACTCAAGGGCCCCTCGGGGTACAGCAGCAGCATCACAAGTTGACAAAATTCGCAAGTAGCACAGCAGCAGCATCACAAGTAGAACCCATGAACATATAGTCCAGCACATTCTGAATTTGTTTGTCACAGTGTTAGTAAGCATCACCCCCACAATGTGCATCCCTTGATTCCCTTCTCACAAGCAAACCACACTAATGCTCTAACTAGTGTACATGATTCATTCACCATGATCACATTTTCTTTTCTTTATACAGAATCCTTTCACTATAACTGTCTGATCCTAGCAAAGACATGCATGAGACATAACCACTCCCACCAAACCTGCAGAAGTGCAATAACTAAAAATCCAGATTAGTTGCATTGAATGTAAGCACTTGGATGTTCAGGTAAAAGTAGCACTAAGAGGCAATGGAAACACAGAAGCAATTGACGGAGCATATAAAAAAATTAGAGACAATTTAACAATTTATTATATATGTAACTGAACCTAGAGAACCCCAAACTGGCACAAGAAGGCTTGCTTCCTGTGCACCTATGCACCAAACCTACAAAACTAGTGGACCAACTCTCTATCTGTAACAAGAACTACGGCTAGGAAGCTAGCACCAGATGCACTTGGGGAAATACTAGTTATGCACTTCACACCCGGATGGCAATTACCTAGTATTATAAGCTAAAATTACCTAGTAAGTGCTCGATCAATAAGGTACAAGGTAAACTGAATTGACTTTCCAAATTGAGAAGCACAGACAGAGCATAAGCAAAGAGGTCAACAACTAATATCTATTCAATGCAAATAGTAGACATCTGAGTTCTGGTGCTCATATTGGAACATCCAGAACACCAAATGCATCTTCAAAGTGAAAATTCTTACCCTACACAACTATTCCGCATAATCAGAATTCAAAAGTAACATTCTTCGATATAGATCATGGGTGCTTGGGGGAAAGTAGCACAAACAGAAAATGCAAACAACCAATCAACTAGTGAAGCCAATCAAGAACCTAGAGATATAGATAGCAAACTGAGAAGCACAGGCAGAGCAAAAGCGAAAATGTTACATGTTCACTTCGAAATAATAGATGCGTGAGTTCCAGTGCCCATATATGAAAAATCTAGAGCAGCAAAGGGCATCATCATTAAAGTGAAACTCTTAAGCCCTACATAATTATGCAGCCTTGATCACAAATGAAATTACTAGATTTAGATCTATTGCAGTAAATATAAGTACTTGGATGCTCAGATTTGAAGTAAAGTGCACGAGTAGGCAATGGAAACACACAATCAATTGGTGAAAACCATCGACAACCTTGGGACAAATCAGGTGCATCAAACCTAGATAATCAGTGGACCAATTCTAAGTATGTATGAAGAACTCTAGCTAGGAAGTTAGCAACAGTTGAACTTGGGGATATACTAATCATGAACAATCTCTCCTGGTCGGTCCAACTCAGAAATCACACCATTGTTCACATCCCATGGGCAGTCCCCATAGCAACAAAATCTAAATTTAGACATATCCAACCGATCTCCTAAGCCCCGACCCCTAGAAACATTAGGCTAAACCCAACTATGGCAGAAGGTGGATCTAGATTTTAAGGAATCGAGCGAGACAAGGGAGGCGGAATCTACCACTTGGCGCAGGCCTTGAGCTTGAGGGCGGAGGGCTGCGGCGCGGTGCAGGGCCCCTCGGTGGCGATCTTGTAGTACAAGAACAAAAAAATTAGTTGGGATCTGGCTTAGATTAGATAAGCAAGAAGGACAAGGGGACGAACTGGGGTACCTGCGCTATCCTACGGTGGTTGAGGAGTTTGATCCGGCAGTGGAACCCATGGGGGGTTGTCGGAAATGGCGCCTGCGGCAGCGTCAGAGACGAGTCCCTGGTGGCGCAGCGATGGCGAGGAGGCGAGGCGAGAAGGGACAAAGTGAAGCAGCTTGTTGCGGCGGGGTCGGGGGGTCGTCGGCAGCGAGGTGGAGCGGGGGAGGGTGCAGGGGGAATGGGAGGATGGGGAGAGGGAGGCGGCGGGGGCGCGGGGGCGGCGGCGCACGTAGGGGCGGCAGCGCAGTGGGTCAGGGCAGCGGCGCGCAGTGGGGGGGGGGCTGAGAGAGATGTGAGATTGGGGATCAGGGATTGGGGATTTCAGTCGGGGGAGGGATAGCAATGGCGCACCACCTAGCGGTGCGCCATTAGTAACTTTTTTTTGGATAGCAATGGCGCACCACCTAGCGGTGCACCATTAGTAATTTTTTTTGGATAGCAATTCCGCACCACCTAGCGGTGCACCATTAGTAATTTTTTTTGGATTTTTAGTTGCATTCATTTGTGAATTGGTAAAACATTTATGAATATGAAAAAATATCATCAAATTTGAAAAAATATTTATGAATTCAAAAAGTTCCCATGAAATTTAAGCAGGAAAAGGAACACTGAAAAATAAAATACAAGAATAAATATAAATAAAAATTTGTATATCAATGGTGCACCTCATCCGGGTGCGCCATAAATACCTTCATTGCAATGGCGCACCCTCCCCTGGTGCACCATTACTAAATGTTTTTTTGGATTTTTAGTTGCATCTAATAATTTTTTAGAAAATGACGATCAAATTTGAAAACATTTATGAATGTGGAAAAATATCATCAGATTTCAAAACATTTATGAAAAAAATATGAATATGAAAACATTTGTGAATATGAAAAAATATCATCAAATTTTTTGTTTGAATTTTTTTTGGATTTTTAGTTGCATCTAATAATATTTTAGAAAACATTTATGAATATGAAAAAATATCATCAGATTTCAAAATATTCATGAATTCAAAAAGTGCCGCCCATTTCCATATGTCGAAATACAATCGAGAAATGAAGACGATGATTTAAATACAATCGATCTTACCTAGCTATCTTTTCACAATCTTCTTGCCCTTCTTTTTCGCAAATGGAGTTCTTCTGTTGAACGGACGTCCTTTAGGTAGGGTGGTCCTGCTTCTTCTTGTAGTGTATTGCACTTCATCGTCGTCGTCATGATCTATCTTCGGGTCGCCGTACTTGTCGAAGTCTTGCTCATTGGCGACTCCATCCATTCCGATAATCTTCCTTTTGCCTCTCCTCACGACAACACGACTAGGCTTTGATGGGTCGGTAATGAAGAAGCATTGGTCCACTTGGGAAGCCAGTACCCATGGCTCATTTTTCGCGGTGACGTTTGCGCCCACGGTCTTGGATTTGGCTTCAGGTAAAACCATGGTGGTGAAATACCGGTCTTCTTTTAGGACGCTCTTGGCCCATCTGACACGGAATATCAGGACCTTCTCTCCAGCGTAGCTCAGCGCCCAGAACTTCTCGATCCTTCCGTAGTATCTGTCCTTGTCGTTACGAGTGTAGGATTCCATCGTTACCCCGGAGTTCTGATAACCATTGCTCTTCATGTCTTGTCCTCGGTGTAGAATGTGTAGCCGTTGATATCATACGCCTCATAGGTCATCAGGTTGTGCTCGACGCCCTGTGACAAGGCGAATATGAGTTTTTCTTCCGCGGAAGAATCCTCATGTAAAGGTACGACAGAAGCTTCTCCTTGAACAAACGTGTGAAACATGAGTTGTGCTCTTTGATTATATCTCCATCTGTCCTCTGTTGGCCTCGGTCATCGTACGTCTTCTCAATAAAGGTTTTGTGCTCTACCACCCAAGGACCGACCACGTCTATGTGTTGTAGCGCGACTAGGTTTGCTCTTTCAAAGTCGGCGAGTCGACCCTCGAAGTCGACATGCATTTCGCGGCAACCCCATCCGGCGAGCCTGCCGAGGTGCCTATTTACGGGCAGACCAACGGGGTTCTCGATGCCTAGATAATTAGTGCAGTAGGAGGTGCACTCTTCGGTCAGAAAGCCCCTGGCTATGCTTCCCTCTGGACGTGACATGTTGCGAACGTATCCTTTGATGACACCTGATAAGCCACAAGTATAGGGGATCGCAATAGTTTTCGAGGGTAGAGTATTCAACCCTAATTTGTTGATTCGACACAAGGGGAGCCAAAGAATATTCTCAAGTATTAGCAGCTGAGTTGTCAATTCAACCACACCTGGAAGCTTAGTATCTTTAGCAAATTGTTTAGTAGCAAAGTAATATGATAGTGGTGGTAACGGTAACAAAGTAAAGACATCAAAAGTAATGTTTTTGGTATTTTTGTAGTGATTGTAACAGTAGCAACGGAAAAGTAAATAAGCGTAAACCAGTATATGGAAAACTCGTAGGCACCGGATCAATGATGGAGAATTATGTCGGATGTGGTTCATCATGTAACAGTCATAACACAGGGTGACACAGAACTAGATCCAGTTCATCAATGTAATGTAGGCATGTATTTCGTAAATAGTCATACATGCTTATGGAAAAGAACTAGCATGGCATCTTTTGTCCTACCCTCCCGTGGCAGCGGGGTCCTAATGGAAACTAAGGGATATTAAGGCTGCCTTTTAGTAGAGAACCGGAACAAAGCATTAACACATAGTGAATACATGAACTCCTCAAACTATGGTCATCACCGGGAGTGGTCCCGATTATTGTCACTTCGGGGTTGCTGGATCATAACACATAGTAGGTGACTATAGACTTGCAAGATAGGATCTAGAACTCACATATATTCATGAAAACATAATTGGTTCAGATCTGAAATCATGGCACTCGGGCCCTAGTTACAAGCATTAAGCAGAGCAAAGTCATAGCTACATTAATCTCAGAACATAGTGGATACTAGGGATCAAACCCTAACAAAACTAACTTGATTACATGATAAATCTCATCAAACCCATCACCGTCCAGCAAGCCTACGATGCAATTACTCACGCACGGCGGTGAGCATCATGAAATTGGTGATGGAGGATGGTTGATGATGACGACGGCGACGAATCCCCCTCTTCGGAGCCCCGAACGAACTCCAGATCAGCCCTCCCGAGAGAGATTAGGGCTTGGCGGCGGCTCAGTATCGTAAAACACGATGAAACTTTATCTCTGATTTTTTCCTCCTCGAAAGCCAATATATGGAGTTGGAGTTGGCGTCGGAGGGCCACCAGGGGGCCCATGAGGTAGGGGGCGTGCCCAGGGGGGAGGGGCGCGCCCTCCACCCTCGTGGACAGGGTGTGGGCCCCCCTGGTCTTCATCTTTGGCGAGGATTTTTTATTATTTATTCTAAGATATTCCGTGGAGTTTCAGGTCATTCCGAGAACTTTTGTTTTCTGCACATAAAACAACACCATGGCAATTCTGCTAAAACAACGTCAGTCCGGGTTAGTTCCATTCAAATCATAGAAGTTAGAGTCCAAAACAAGGGCAAAAGTGTTTGGAAAAGTAGATACGACGGAGACGTATCAACTCCCCCAAGCTTAAACCCTTGCTTGTCCTCAAGCAATTCAGTTGACAAACTGAAAGAGAAAAAGAAAAACTTTTACAAACTCGGATGACAACACTTTCTCAAAAGCCAGCATTCAAGTTTCAGCAATTATTATGAACTAACCATACTCACAATAACACGTAGGTCTCACAATTACTCATATCAATAGCATAATCAGCTAGTGAGCCATAATAGTAAAACTCGGATGACAACACTTTCACAAAATAATCATAACATGATATAACAAAATGGTATCTCGCTAGCCCTTTCTGAGACCGCAAAACATAAATGCAGAGCACCTTTAAAGATCAAGGACTGACTAAACATTGTAATTCATGGTAAAAGAGATCCAGTCAAGTCATACCCAATATAAACCAATCATAATGAATGCAAACGACAGTGTGCTCTCCAGCGGGTGCTTTTTAATAAGAAGGGTGACGAATCAACATAAAAGTAAATAGATAGGCCCTTCGTAGAGGGAAGCAGGGATTTGTAGAGGTGCCAGAGCTCGATTTTTTAAATAGAGATAAATAATATTTTGAGCAGCCTACTTTCACTATCAATGTAACAACTATGAGATGGCTGTATCTTCCATACTACATGCATTATAGGCAGTTCCCAAACAGAATGGTAATGGTTTATACTCCCCCTCCTCCACAAGCATCAATCCATGGCTTGCTCGAAACAATGAGTGCCTCCAACATTCAACGGGTCCCAGGGGGAGTTTTGTTTAATTATTTTGATTTGCTTTGATCTTTTTGGATCATAGGACTGGGCATCCCGGTTACCGGCCCTTTCTCGTGAATGAGGAGCGGAGTCCACTACTCTTGAGAATAACCCACCTAGCATGGAAGATATAGGCAGCCATAGTTGCACATGAGCTGCTCGAGCATACAAAACAGAATTTCATTGGAAGGTTTGGAGTTTGGCACATACAAATTTACTTGGAACGGCAGGTAGATACTGCATATAGGAAGGTATAGTGGACTCATATGGAACAACTTTGGGGTTTAAGGAGTTTGGATGCACAAGCAGTATTCCCGCTTAGTACAGGTGAAGGCTAGCAAAAGACTGGGAAGCGACCAACTGAGAGAGCGACAACAGTCGTAAACATGCATTAAAATTAATTCACACCGAATATAAGCATGAGTAGGATATAATTCACCATGAACATAAATATCATGAAGGCTATGTTGATTTGATTCAACTACATGCGTGAACATGTGCCAAGTCGAGTCACTCAATTCATTTAAAGGAGGATACCATCCTATCATAGCACATCATAATCATCTCAATAGCATGTTGGCACGCAAGGTTAACCATTATAACTCATAGCTAATCAAGCATGGCACAAGCAACTATAATCTCTAAATGTCATTGCAAATATGTTTACTTCATAATAGCTGAATCAAGAACGATGAATCATCATATCTACAAAAACAAGAGAGGTCGAGTTCATACCAGCTTTTCTCATCCCAATGAGTCCATATATCATCATTATTGCCTTTCACTTGCACGACCGAACGGTGTGTATAATAATAAGAGTGCACGTGCATTGGACTAAGCTGGAATCTCCAAGCATTCAACTCAAGAGAGAAGACAAGTAATATGGGCTCTAAGTTAAATAAACAATCTTGCATATAAGAGCCACTAAGCATTTTCAATATAGTCTTCTCGACCCCCAAAGAAAGGAAAAGAAAAATAAAAACTATTTACACAGGAAAGCTCCCAACAAGCAAAAGAAGGACGGGAAATATTTTTGGGTTTTCTTTTTAATTCTACTACAAGCATGGAAAGTAGACTAACTAATTTTTTTTTTGTTTTTTTCTTAAGGTTTATCAAACACACAAGAAGAAAGCTAGAAAAATAAATTTAAACTAACATGGATATTACAGTGAAAGAGTATGATCACCGACATCTAGCAATGAGTGTGTGTGAACATGAATGTAATGTCGGTGGGAAATACGTACTCCCCCAAGCTTAGGCTTTTGGCCTAAGTTGGTCTATTGCCAGGGATAACCTGGCTGATATCCGTAGCTGAAGCTGGGGTCGTACTGCGATGAAGAATAGTTGGGATCATAATGTGATGAAGAGGACTCTGACTGCCACTGGCTGGCAACTGCCTCAGGATCCCAAGAATAACCAGGCTGGTGCAGGATTCCGATAGGCTTGAACAGCCACCCACGGAACAATGTAAGTACCTGCAGACAAGTTAAACAAAGAGGAAGCAGGCAAAGTAATAGTCTCAGGGTGATGTTTATCAAAGTACAATTTATATTTAAGCGCCCTTTCGCGATTCTTAACAAGAAAATCATGCACTACCATACTCTTATAATCTAAATAAGCATGGGGCAGCGCTGTTTCTTCTTTCTCCTCATGCCTAATAGGTATTTCAAAATGTTCAGCTAGGCGTGAAGCATAAATGCCTCCAAAGATGGGGCCCTTAGTACGGTTCATACTCAACCGTCTAGCAACAATTCCACCCATACTAACAGAGTTATTGCGGTATAAACCATGGAGCAAAATAATAATATCAGGAATACTAAGGTTCCCACAGTTCCCGCGACCAATCAAGCAACGACTAGCAAATAAGGCAAAGTAGCGTAAAACAGGGAAATGTATGCTAGTAATTCTTGCATCAGAAACCTTCCTGGTTTCTCCCACAATGATAGTGTCAATATAAGCTTCCACTTCATTACGGTGTGGTTCATCTAAAGAACCCTCGAAAGGTATTTTGCAAACCTCGCAAAATGCAGCTAATGTCATCTCCCTAGCAACATCATATAAATGGAACTCTACTGTTGGAGGTGATTTCTTAGGGAAAAAGTAGAAGTTCTGCACAAAAGTATTTGTGAGTAAGAGATACTGATGATGTTGGTCGCGAAGGAAGTTGGTGAGTCCGGCGTTCTCAATCAATAGATAGAAATCTTCATAAATCCCGGCACTCCTCAAGAAGTCATCGGAAGGCCATTCACATGGCCGGACCTCCGCGATATGAGGCAGATTAAATTTGGGCTTATGTTCTTCTTCCTTTTGTTTCTCCTTAGAACTTCGGCTCGACGAGCCCCTCAAAAGTCTCTTCATTATTTTTGAAACAATCTGAAATTTTTAGTAACTTCAAACAAAGTGAACCAACTTCAATAAGATTGATAGCAACTACTCATACAAGTGCCTAGAGCATATATCAAGCATTAGAACTACTTGGAACCATATATATTTGACATGCAAGCTCAAGAACATGGTCACCTATGAAGCACAAATTTGCAATGAATAAAGCACTAGAACAAAAACTAATTGGACCAATGGAGGAGTCACATACCAAGGAACAATCTCCCCAAGCAGTTTTGCGAGAGGTGCTTTGAGAAAGGAGATCGAAAATCGCAGCAAAAGTTGCTGGAACACGAGCTTGAGTTGGTTTTTCGGGTTTGTGCGAGACAGAGGAAGAAGATGGGTGCAGGAATAAGTGGAGGAGGACCACCGTGGGCCCACAAGGCAGGGGGCACGCTAGGGGGTAGGGCGCGCCCTCCACCCTCGTGACCAGGTGGCAGCTCCCAACGCGGTACTTTTTGCACTAAAAATCCTTAAATATTCCAGAAAAAATCATATTAAATTGGCATGGCATTCTGAGGACTTTTATTTTCGGGATATTTTTATATTGCACGGATAAGTCAGGAAACAGACAGAAAAATACTATTTTACTTTATTTCTACTAAAGAACAGAAAATATAAAGAGGGTATAGAAGGTTGTGCTTCTAGTTTCATCCATCTCATGCTCATCAAAAAGAATCCACTAACAAGGTTGATCAAGTCTTGTTAACAAACTCATTCCAATAATCATGGAACCGGAGAAATTTCTAATAACACTATGTTACCTCAACGGGGATATGGACATCCCCAACAATAAGTATATCATATTTCTTTTTGACAGTAGGAAGAGGAAATTCAAAACCTCCAAATATAATCGATGGAATTTTTCTAATAGAGTTGATACTATAAACTTGAGGTTGTTTCCCCGGAAAGTGCATCGTATGCTCATTACCATTAACATGAAAAGTGGCATTGCCTTTGTTGCAATCAATAACAGCCCCTGCATTATTAAGGAAAGGTCTTCCAAGAATAATAGACATACTATCATCCTCGGGAATATCAAGAATAACAAAGTCCGTTAAAATAGTAACGTTTGCAACAACAACAGGCACATCCTCACAAATACCGACATGTATAGCAGTTGATTTATCAGCCATTTGCAAAGATATTTCAGTAGGTGTCAACTTATTCAAGTCAAGTCTACGATATAAAGAGAGAGGCATAACACTAACACCGGCTCCAAGATCACATAAAGCAGTTTTAACATAATTTCTTTTATTGGAGCATGGTATAGTAGGTACTCCTGGATCTCCAAGTTTCTTTGGTATTCCACCCTTAAAAGTGTAATTAGCAAGCATGGTGGAAATTTCAGCCTCCAGTATCGTTCTTTTATTAGTAATGATATCCTTCATATACTTAGCATAAGGATTTGTTTTGAGCACATCAGTCAATCGCATACGCAAAAAGATAGGTCTAATCATTTCAGCAAAGCGCTCAAAATCCTCATCATCCTTTTTCTTGGATGGTTTCGGAGGAAAAGGCATGGGTTTCTGAACCCATGGTTCTCTTTCTTTACCATGTTTCCTAGCAACGAAGTCTCTTTTATCATAACGTTGATTCTTTGATTGTGGGTTATCAAGATCAATAGCAGGTTCAACTTCTACATCATTATCATTACTAGGTTGAGCATCATCATGAACATCATCATTAACATTTTCACTAGGTTCATGTTCATTACCAAATTGTGTTTCAGCATCAGACATAGAGATATCATTTGGATTATCAGGTGGTTCAGCAATAGGTTCACTAGAAGTTTGCACAGTTCTATCATTTTTCTTTTTCTTCCTTTTAGAAGAACTAGGTGCATCAATATTATTTCATTGAGAATCTTGCTCGATTCTCTCAGGGTGGCCTTCAGGATACAAAGGTTCCTGAGTCATTCTACCAGTTCTAGTAGCCACTCTAACAGCATAATCATTTTTCTTACTATTCATTTCATCAAGCATTTCTTTCTGAGCCTTAAGTACTTGTTCTACTTGAGTGGTAACCATAGAAGCATGTTTGCTAACAAGTTTAAGTTCACCTCTAATATTATCCATATAATCACTCAAGCATTTAATCATAAAGGTATTCTACTTTAATTGTTTACCAAAATAAGCATTAAAGTCATCTTGCTTAAACATAAAGTCATCAAACTCATCCAAGCATAGACTAGCAATTTTAGTAGGAGAGACTTCAACTTTATCATATCTATAGAGAGAATTTACCTTTACTACCTGTGTCGGGATATCGGGAGGTTCTTCAGTAAATAAGTAATTGAGATCATATACTTCTTCAACAGGTGGTAAATTAAGACCATGTATTTCTTCAATAGGAGGTAAATTCTTAACATCTTCAGATTTAATACCTTTTTCTTTCATAGATTTCTTTGCCTCTTGCATATCTTCGGGACTGAGAAATAGAACACCTCTCTTCCTCGGAGTTGGTTTAGGAATAGGCTCAGTAATTGGCTCAGGAGCTGGCTCAGGAGTTGGCTCGGGAGGTGGCTCAGGAGGTGCCCAATTATTTTCATTTGCCAACATATTATTCAATAAAATTTCAGCGTCATCCGGTGTTCTTTCCCTGAAAAGAGAACCAGCACAACTATCTAGGTAATCTCTGGAAGCATCAGTTAGTCCATTATAAAAGATATCAAATATTTCAGGTTTCTTAAGAGGATGATCAGGCAAAGCATTAAGTAACTTGAGAAGCCTCCCCCAAGCTTGTGGGACACTCTCTTCTTCAATTTGCACAAAATTGTATATTTCCCTCAAAGCAGCTTGTTTCTTATGAGCAGGGAAATATTTAGCAGAGAAGTAATAAATCATATCCTGGGGACTTTGCACACAGGCAGGATCAAGAGAATTAAACCATTTCTTAGCATCACCCTTTAATGAGAACGGAAATATTTTGAGTATATAAAAGTGGCGCGATCTCAGATTATTAGTAAACAGGGCAGCTATTTCATCTAACTTACGAAGATGTGCCACAACAGTTTTAGATTCATAGCCATAAAAAGGATCAGATTCAACCAAAGTAATTATATCTGTACCAACAGCAATATCATAATAATCCTGATCAGGAACACAGATAGGTGAAGTAGCAAAAGCAGGGTTGGGTCTCATCCTACCTCTAAAAGATTCCTTACTCCACTTAATTAGTAACCTCTTACATTCAGGTTTATCCGGACAAGCAAGAATAGCTTCATAAGATTCATTATTAAAAAGATAACCCTCAGGAATAACAGGCATAGGTTCATCATCCCTAACATCATCGTGTTCAGGTTCACTAATTTCTCTTTCTCTAGACTTAGAAATCTGCTCATCTAGAAATTCACCAAGTGGCACAGTAGTATCAAGCATAGAAGTAGTTTCATCATAAGTATCATGCATTGCAGACGTGGCATCATCAATAACATGCGACATATCAGAATTCATAGCAGTAGTAGGTTTAGGTGTCGCTAGCTTACTCATAACAGAAGGTGAATCAAGTGCAGAGCTAGATGGCAATTCCTTACCTCCCCTCATAGTCGAGGGAAATTTTTTTGTCTTAGCGTCTTTCAAGTTCTTCATAGTGTCCAGCAGATATAAATCCCAAGTGACTCAAAGAATAGAGCTATGCTCCCCGGCAACGGCGCCAGAAAAAGGTCTTGATAACCCACAAGTATAGGGGATCGCAACAGTTTTTGAGGGTAGAGTATTCAACCCAAATTTGTTGATTCGACACAAGGGGAGCCAAAGAATATTCTCAATTATTAGCAGCTGAGTTGTCAATTCAACCACACCTGGAAACTTAGTATCTGCAGCAAAGTGTTTAGTAGCAAAGTAATATGATAGTGGTGGTAACGGTAACAAAGTAAAGACAACAAAAGTAATGTTTTTGGTATTTTTGTAGTGATTGTAACAGTAGCAACGAAAAAGTAAGTAAGCGTAAACCAGTATATGGAAAACTCGTAGGCACCGGATCAATGATGGAGAATTATGTCGGATGTGGTTCATCATGTAACAGTCATAACATAGGGTGACACAGAACTAGCTCCAGTTCATCAATGTAATGTAGGCATGTATTCCGTAAATAGTCATACGTGCTTATGGAAAAGAACTTCCATGACATCTTTTGTCCTACCCTCCCGTGGCAGCGGGGTCCTATTGGAAACTAAGGGATATTAAGGCCTCCTTTTAATAGAGAACCGGAACAAAGCATTAACACATAGTGAATACATGAACTCCTCAAACTATCACTACTAGAAAAAGGGCTATAGATGGGATTGACACTAATGGCGCACCAGACAAGCCGTGTGCCATTAGTATATACTAATGGCGCACCACCTTCTGATACGCCATTAGAGCTGAAACTACTAATGGCGCACCTGGCCCAGGGTGCGCCATTAGTATCAAAAAAAATTTGGACTAGTGCGCCTGTCCAAACATACTAATGGCGCATCCAGACATAGTGCGCCATTACTTGTTGTAACTAGTAATGGCGCACCTGTCGGAAAGTGCGCCACTAATGTTGTTTTTATTATTATATTTTTTATTCCTTTTTTTGCAAAACTACTAATGGCGCACTGTTCGACCGTGCGCCATTACTAGTTTAAACTAGTAATGGCGAACTGTGGAACAGTGCGCCATTAGTATGTTTTTTTTTGCAAAACTACTAATGGCGCACCAGCAAAAGGTGCGCCATTAGTAACCTGGATTACTAATGGCGCATTTAGAGTTGCTGTGCCATTAGTAAGTGGGCAGCAACAAGATATTTTGGACAGCCTCTCCTACCCACACTCACTTTCTCCCCATTTCATTCTCTCCACCTCCTCCTTGTCTCGGGTGCCTCCTCTTTTTCACCTCATTTCCACCATAGATTCATTCAATTTAAGTGGTTAAATTACCTTGTTTTGATAGGTAAGTAAGGGGGGAAGCTATATTTATGTTGTTCTTCCTACAACAATGTGCACATGCACTTTTTATGGCCTAGCTAGACCTATGTATGTTCGTGGTGTTGCATATGTTTGTGGTGTTGCATATGTGTTTGTGTTTGGAGGTGTACCGGTATTTGAAATGCGATAGTAGCCAATATTTTGCCAGAATGTTGATTCATTTCCGTTTTGGCGAAAATTTTGGCATTAAGCATTCTTTTTGGTCCTATTTTTAGGGAACGTAATGCCAAATTTTTTCTTGGTTCTAAAATATCGTTTTGCTCTACCCCGCAGGCGACCATGGTCCGCACGATGACCGAAGGCATCGTGAATAGGTTTTTGAGGTCCGCGAAGGCCGAGATGCTTCAAAAGAACGAGACGGAGATAAGATGTCCGTGTCGAAGATGCAAGCTAAAGAGCCTTATTGCGGACCCGGAATCCGGGCAGGTGCGGGACCACCTGCTCTTGCGTGGTTTCATGGATGGCTATCGGTGGCAAGGTGATGAAGATGACTACGAAGTCGTCCATGGGGGCCGAGCAAGAAATGAGGAAGGGCAGCAAGACAACCACCGCAGTTCGGGCGGGCGAGAAGACGAAGAATCCCCAGGAGATGATCACGACGGTGATGTTGTACACAGTCATCATGTAGAAGATGCAGGACATGATGATGAGGAAGATGCCGGAGCAGACGACGGGCATGATCATGAAGATGATGATGCCGGCGGAGCAGACGACGCTGGACCATTGATGGGCTGGGTGTAGGACCCTCATATTCAAGAGCTGCTTCTCAAGCAGACGGATAAAACAAGAGCTGCCGCCCGAGAGAAAGCCAAGATGGATCAACTTGAGTTAGACGTGGTTACTCCATTGTATGAAGGATGCAGGCCCGAGGATACCCGCCTAAAAGTAACGCTCACGGCTCTGGAGATGAAGGTAAAACACAAAATGACCGACGCATGCTTCGACGAGAACATGTCATTCTGGCACGAACGTCTTCCCAAGGGGAACAAGTGCCCGACCAGTTTGGAGGAGGCGAAGAAAATCGTGTGTCCTCTGGATTTACCGCACGTGAAATACCATGTGTGCATGAACAATTGCATCATTTATCGGGACGAGCACGCGGAGTCTACCATATGTCCGGTGGGCGGCGTCACTCGATACAAGAAGAGAAAGAAAGCTCCTCGAAAAGTGGTGTGGTACTTTCCGATCATTCCTCGTCTGCAGCGGTATTTCGCGGACCCTAAGGTAGCAAAGCTCCTACGTTGCCACGCGGATAGGGAGGAGAAGAAGCGAGAAGATGACGCAAATGATCCGGAGATAGATAAAAAAGACAAGATGCCGAGTCACCCTAAGGATGCGAGCCAGTGGCAAGCATTGAACTTCGAAGACCTAGAATTTGGGAACGATCCAAGGAACATCGTGCTGGGTGCGAGCACTGATGGAGTCAATCCGTTTGGCAGCCAAAGAAGCACACATAGCACCTGGCCTGTGTTTGTGTGGATGTACAACCTTCCCCCTGGTTGTGCATGAAGATGAAGTACATTCACATGAGTATGCTAATTGAAGCACCGAAACAACTAGGGAACGACATCAATCTGTATCTAGGGCTGCTGAAAGAGGAGCTTGACACACTGTGGAAAACGCCAGCCAATACGTGGAACGCCGCAGAGAAAGAATATTTCCCTATGAGAGCCGCACTGCTCACGACGGTGCACGACTATCTCGGTTACGGATATGTTGCGGGGCAGGTGGTCCACGGATTTTCTGGATGCGTCAGGTGCATGGATGACACAACGTATCGCCAGCTAGATAGAGATCCCAGGTCTTCGAAAACCGTGTTCATGGGACATCGAAGGTGGCTTCGCGACGATGACCCGTGGAGAAAATGCAAGGATCTGTTCGATGGTGAAACCGAACACCGAGGACGCCTGTGTACAAGGAGCAGCGAGGAAATAGACGAGCTGTTGAAAAATTGGAAAGATTGCCCACTGCCGGGAAAGAAGCTAAAGGCGCCAGAGCCAGGAAAGAAGCGAAAGGCGCCAGAGCCGCTGGTGAAGGTATGGAAAACGAGGTCTGTTTTCTGGGACTTGCCGTACTGGAAGATCCACCGTGTGCCTCACAGCCTTGATGTAATGCATATCACGAAGAACGTGTGCGAGAGTCTGCTTGGTACCCTTCTCAACATGCCAGAGAGGACCAAAGATGGGCCGAAAGCAAGGGCAGACTTGAAATCAATGGGCATCAGGCCTATGCAACTTTTTCGACGTCATCTCTCGGAAGTCTGTTGGCGTGAGGCAACTCAGAAGGCTACAGGAAGAGATCGTGGTGATAATATGCGAGCTTGAGATGTACTTCCCGCCCGCATTCTTCGACGTTATGGTGCATCTGCTGGTCCATATCGTGGATGATATCATCCAACTCGGGCCGATGTTCCTGCACAGCATGATGTCGTTCGAAAGGATGAATGGTGTCATCAAAGGATACATTCGCAACATGTCACGTCCAGAGGGAAGCATAGCCAGGGGCTTTCTGACCGAAGAGTGCATCTCCTACTGCACGAATTATCTAGGCATCGAGAACCCCGTTGGTCTACTCGTCAACAGGCACCTCGGCAGGCTCACTAGATGGGGTCACCGTGAGGGTCACCGCGAAATGCATGTCGACTTCGAGGGTCGACACGCCGACTTTGAAAGAGCAAACCTAGTCACGCTACAACACATAGACGTGGTCCATCCTTGGGTGGTAGAGCACAAATCCTTTATTAAGAAGACGTACAATGACCGAGGCCAACAGAGGACGGACGGAGATATACTCAAAGAGAACAACTCATGTTTCACGCGTTGGTTCAAGCAGAAGCTTCTGTCGTACCCTTTACATGAGGATTCTTCCGCGGAAGAACAACTCATATTCGCCTTGTCACAGGGCGCCGAGCACAACCTCATAACCTATGAGGCGTACGATATCAACGACTACACATTCTACACCGAGCCCAAGGACATGAAGAGCGATGGTTATCAGAACTCCGGGGTAACGATGGAATCCTACACCGGTAACGACAAGGACAGATACTATGGAAGGATCGAGGAGATCTGGGAGCTGAGCTACGCTGGAGAGAAGGTCCCGATGTTCCGTGTCAGATGGGCGAAGATCGTCCTAAAAGAAGACCGGTATTTCACCACCATAGTTATACCCGAAGCCAAATCCAAGACCGCGGGCACAAACGTCACCGCGAAAAATGAGCCATGGGTACTGGCTTCCCAAGTGGACCAATGCTTCTTCATTACCGACCCGTCTAAGCCCAGTCGTGTTGTCGTGAGGAGAGGCAAAAGGAAGATCATCGGAATGGATGGAGTAGCCAATGAGTAAGACTTTGACAAGTACGGCGACCCGAGGATCGAACATGACGATGATGATGAAGTAGCAGCATACACCACAAGAAGAAGCAGGACCACCCTACCTAAAGGACGTCCGTTCCAGAGAAGAACTCCATTTGCGAAAAAGAAGGGCAAGAAGATTGTGAACAGATAGCTAGCTAAGATCGATTGTATTTAAATCGTAGCCTTCATTTCTCGATTGTATTTCATGGGCACTTTTTGAACTATCATTAATATTTTTAAATTTCATGGACACTCGATCTCGATCCTCCTCCATCTCGATCGCTATCCCACCTCGCCAGATCCGGTCCCCCTCGCCGCCGAGCACCCCCGGTCCACCGGCCGCCGCCGCCGACCCCCCACACCCTCGATTCCCCTACTCAACCGCCGCCGCCGACCCCCCGCACCCCTCCCCTACTCAACCGCCGCCGCCGACCCCCCGCACCCTCCCCCGCTCCACCGGCATTACTGTTTGATGATATTTTAAAAAAATTATTACTGTCTTATAAAAAAATATTACTGTTGCAGTAGCCATCTTATAAAAAAATTATTACTGTCTTATAAAAAATTATTATTGTCTTATAAAACAAGTTTGAACATATTTAAACACAAATACTAATGGCGCACCGGGGTGAGGTGCGCCATTAGTATGGATGTACTTATGGCGCACCAGGGTGAGGTGCGCCATTAGTATGGATGTACTAATGGCGCACTAGGGTGAGGTGCACCATTAGTGTGGATGTACTTATGGCGCACCGAGGGGTGGTGCGCCATTAGTATTGTGCCGCCCCCATCCATATTTCCACCCCGGCCAAAACCTATCCCCTCTCTCTCCCTCGCCCTCACCCTCAATCCCCTTCCCCTCTCCTCTCCCGACGCCGCCGCCCCGCCGCCTCGACACTGCCCCGCCGCCTCGACGCCGCCCCGACGCCGCCTCGACCCCGCTGCGACGTCTCCAACCACCGCTGCCTGAGGCCCCGACGTCGGCGCCGCTCTCCCTGTCGCCCCACCTCGTTGGACGCCATCGCCCTGCCGCCCTCGTCGCCGGCGGCCCGGACGCCGCCCCATCCACACCACCGTCGCTGGAGCACCACCACCACCCGGACCTCGTCGCCTCCTCCCCTGCGTCGTCGTCGTCCCCGACATCCTCCCCGCACCCCACTGCCCTATCCCTACGGCCACCGTGAGCTCCCCCTCCTCCTCTCCCCCTCTCCCCCTTGCGCGCACGCGCTTACGTCGTTTAGCACATTAGGGTAATGCACCGCCATCCTCCCTCCCTCCTCCGGATATGTTCTTCTTAGTTATCTGAATCTATTCAAGTCTGAAACTGTTAGTGTGAGGTGTCTGCAACTGTTGCAATCTTGTTGATAAGTAAAAGATGATATGAAATTGAAACCCCAAATCACATGATTCACAATTAGGTGATCTGAATCTATGAAGCAGTTTTAGACAATGGTATGATTTCTGAGTTGGACCGACCAGGAGAGATTGTTCATGATTAGTATATCCCCAAGTTCAACTGTTGCTAGCTATAGTTCTTGATACATACTTAGAATTGGTCCACTGATTATCTAGGTTTGATGCACCGTATTTGTCCCAAGGTTGTCGATGGTTTTCACCAATTGATTGTGTGTTTGCATTGCCTGCTCGTGCACTTTACTTTAAATCTGAGCATCCAAGTACTTATATTTACTACAATAGATCTAAATCCAGTAATGTCATGTGTGATCAAGGCTGCATAATTATGTAGGGCTTAAGAGTTTCACTTTGATGATGATGCCCTTTGCTGCTCAAGATTTTTCATATATGGGCACTGGAACTCACGCATCTATTATTTCGCAGTGAACATGTAACCTTTTCGCTTTTGCTCTGCATGTGCTTCTCAGTTTGCTAGCTATACCTCTAGGTTCTTGATTGGCTTCACTAGTTTTCTATATGGTTTTCTCAGTGTATCAGATTTAATGAGTCAGCTCAGCTTTATTCCTGTGTCTATATGGTTTTCTAGTGCCTTGTATCTATTATGTGGTTTTAGCCCTGTATTGGTTCAGTAGGTGTTTCCTTTATTTTGTCAGTGTTAGATCATCTCACTGAATTTGTGTGTACAAGCCCTGCAGTGCAGATGTATTTTAGTGTAAGCTCAGCAACTTTTGATGAATTCTCAGTGTAATATACCCCAGAATTATAGTGCAATTTATCCCATATTTTGAGTGTATTTGTCAGTGTAATATACCCTAGAATTACAGTGTAATTTAGCCCATATTTTCAGTGTAATCTCCATGATTAAATTTTCTGGTTGCAGTGCAGTTCTTGTTATATATTTCTGGTTGTTAGACTGTTCAGCTATGCAGAGTGAAATACAAGTTCAGCATGTCGATAATGATTTTGGTAGCAGTGTGAGGCAGTAGTGTGCAGCACAATTCCTTCATTGGATAATGATTTTGCAGGTACCCCGAGAGGCCCTTGAGTTTGCCGGAATGTCGATTAACTTCCGTTCCGGCAAATTCGGGTACTCCATATGTCCTATTTTCAGCAAAGGTCATGCTGAAATTTTCCGTGAATTTTAGCATGACTTTGCTAAAAATAGGACATATGGGGTACTTGTGACTAATGCATGGGCCGGGGTATCTTAGTAGTTAATTAAGTATGATCAAGTGCCCCGGCGTACTTGTGACTAATGCATGGCTTTTAGGGTGCTTCGGTATCGATAAAAACCGAAATGATGAAATCTTAGGCTTTTAGGGTGCCTCGGCGTCGAAAAACCCTCAATGATAAAAGCTTAGCTTTTAGGATGCCTCGGTGTCGACAAACCCTAAATGATGAGACCATGATCTTGTTCCTTGACAATAACCAACTTTTTGACCAAACTTTATTCCTATTTAGAGAGAAACATGGCCAACAACGATGAGGCCGGGGGTTCAGGCGGCAAGGCATTCTGGGAGCTGTCCCAGGAGATGGAGGAACAACCTCACTTGTATGAGGACGCCGCCTTCCCCACCGATCCTGAGACCACCGATGGTACCGCCGAGGATGACCCCATTGATGCCACCATTGATGGTGCCGCCGAGGATGCCACCACTGATGATGGCGGCGCACGCACAAATGGCAGCCAATCGAAGAGGCAACGGAAGGACCGGCGCCCGACCGTGCTCCGCACCCTCAAGGAGGAAGTTACTGAAGTGGACTCCGACGGGAATCCAACGGTGCCCGAACGAATAGTCAAGGGGTACTCGCTTCAGCTCGGGTGCATTCTCCGGAGCTACGTCTCGATCAACACCGAGAACCTGAGGCATCCTGACCGTGGGAATTTGCGCAACCTCCTCTTCACGAAGCTGCACGAACGATACAAGTTCCCTGCTGTATTTGAAAACACAAGCCTCAAAGGGAATAAAGTGAACAATGCTGCCCTCAGGAAGATGAGCAAGGCCCTGTCTACTTGGAAAAGCAATGTGAAGAGAATGATCGAGAAAGGTGAGAGTTATGAGAAGATCAACGAGAAAAATCCTTCGATCACCGAAGATGACTACAACGACTTCAAGATCAATTGCTCGAGCACCGCAAACTCCGAATCAAGTAAGTGGGGGAAAGAAATGCAGGAGCTGAACTTAGGGGAACACACACTCGGTCCCAGCGGTTACAGAGTGGCGGAGCCTATATGGGACAAGGAGGAGGCAGACCGTGCCGAGTAAGCCCTACCGCCCCTCTTCGATAAATACGGTGAAAAGCAGACCAGGAACTTTGTCAGGGCCCGGTACAAGAAGGTCCCGAAAACAAAGGAGCTTACCACGGATCCGAAGACCATGGCGCTTGAGCTTGTTCTGGTAAGGAATACACCCCCGCGTAATTAGCTCCATATGGTTGCATTCTAATTAATGAAGCCAAATTTCTAAATGGTTCACATTCCTTCCGCAGGCGACTGAAAGCAGTAGCGTGGGGTCGACTAAGAGCAACCCTTGGGAGACCACTCTAAATAGGGCATTGAATGTAATGAAGAACAAGGATAAGCTCAGTAAACCGACGTCAGCTGGTCGTGTAGCCGGCAAAGGCTTGTCGACGAAATGGTCATCATACTATAACACTGATGGGCTAAAGGAGAAAAAGACCAGCTCGGAAAGCCAGGCGCGCGAGGTTCAAGAACTCAGGGCACAGGTGGCGCGGATTCCGGAGATTGTCCAAGAGCAAGTGCAATAACAACTCGGAGCAACGATCACCGCCATTGTGCCTACCTTGATCCAGGGGATTAGGGCGTGGATTGCGGGCGGCCAATAGGGGCCGCCCCCGATTCCTAGCTTCACGGCCAGCAACTCGCAGAACGCGATGGCGGGGCCATTGGTGTCTCCGGCGGAGGCGGCATTGGTGTCTCCGACGCCGGCACGGGAGCTTAATGCACCCGGGTGTACGCCGGCCGACACCTCTGCAGCAAGCGGCCCCTCCATCAACTGCACGCCCGCTGTTGGCGGTGCCTCAACATTAGCCGAGCTCGACGCCATCATCACGGTAACTAATTAAGCCTCTCTCGGCCGAGGACTGCATCTCCTTGCCTTTGACTGCGCATCCCTGACGCCCTACATGTTTTCGCAGGGCGCCGCCGATGTTCCGTGCACTCTCCTGCACTTCATGAACAACGAGTTGGTCGATGTCGCCAAGGGCAAAATCGTTCAACCGGGCAACCCCTTGTTCCATGGTACCCAGATGCCACCCAACATGTTTAGGGTTCAACTGGTTCGGGTGCTGCCAGGCTGCGACGAGTTGTTACCTCCGATTCGATCCGTCGGGGCCGACGATGATGACGTGATGACCCTTAGCGCCTGCCTGAGCTGGCCCCTGCTTTGGCCAAAGAGCTAGATTCGTTTGGGGGTGGGGGACACCACACCAAAGACAACACCGCCAGTCGTGCCGGCGCCAAGTCGGCCCCATGGCAAGACCACCGCAACGGTGCCGGACATCTGCCACTGGATCCAAACATGCATATGGCACAAGATCAGAACGATGACGACGAGATACATTTGCCAACGTCGATCAGTACTTTGCCGGTCATGGGTACGGTGGCGACTTCATGGGGCCTCCTTCTCAAGAACCGAACCCAACAAAAGACGTGCGCGATCTAGCTGGTACCGCGGAGAAGCCAAGTTGCAACAGGCGTTGTCTGTCGTTCAGCTCTCAGGAGACGCCTCCAGCTGCCGACTTCACCGAGCCTTAGATAGGCGAGGTGCGAAATATTATCAGCCCCAACACACTCAAGAAGGCGGTCTGTGAGTAGAACTCGGTCCCATTACAGGAGAAGAAGACGACACGCAAAGGAAAGACTAACAAGGGTGCGGGCCAGCCGGCACCGAGTATGATCCGTGCTCAGGATGGGCCACCTTCACCTGAGGATATCTCGAGGAGGGTGCATGTGGCGGGTAGGCCGATGCTACCGAGAAATATGCTCGATGCTGCAACCGGTGCTATGCAGAGTCTGCATGACAGTGTTCTTTCTTTGGAGAAGCGGCATCTTGGAGAGAAGGATGTGGCATACCCGGTTTTCGCGGCCAAGGTGACAGAGGGCAAGGGCTTTGTGGATAACTCCATCGGGGGTACGATCGTCCTGCGGTTTGATGACATCCACGCTATGTTGAACCTTCATCCGCTGCACTACACCTTCGTTCGGCTATTTTCGCTGAGTGTGGAGATGCGGATCATTCGCGACAAGACCCCGGACATCATGATAGTTGACCCCTTCTACATGCGTGCCAAGATCTTGGGCAGCGCTGGGGACCGGCAAGTCGCGACTTCTTACCTCGAAGGCGTCATTCTGGCAAACCAAGATAAGGATAACTTCCTCGTGCCTTACTTTCCCGAGTAAGTCCTCCCCTCAACCGCCCCGTAACATATGAATTCTTAGATTTCGATCGTTTTTCTTTTAACATTCCATGTTTTCTGCAGTGACACACATTGCACGCTCATCCTCCTAAGCCCCAAATACTCCATGGCCACGTATTTCGACCTGGACCGTCAGTCGAACGTAGACTACACAAATGTCAAGAAGGTTCTTGATGATGTTCTCCCTGGCTATGTCAAATCTGGAGGCACCTTCACCAGGCCTATTCGTAAGTATGGCAAGCACGTGTTCTCCCGCAATACGACATTCTGTTGTGTCAAGCAGCCGCCTGGCGGTCAGAAGGGTGCCTACTACGCCATCCATCACATGCGGGTGATCGTACGGGACCATCATCAACTTCTGCTACCGAGTAAACTCAAAGATTGGGCCGCGAGCGTGTCGGCAATCCAGGACGCGGATATCAGACAAGAATTGTTTCGCATCCAGTCGGAGTTTGCCGAAATCATCCATCAAGATGTCCTTCGTACCTCGGGGCAGTTCTACCTCATAAATCAACCGTCCAATAGTGACATCGACACAATGCTACAAATGCAGGCTGACAACGACCGTTATTTCATGACTCCCACGATAGACGGCGGCTTCATCCACGCTCCGGTCCCTTGAGTCAAGTCGAAAGCAGTGATGCTGTGTCTAGTTCTGAAACATCGATTGGCTCATGTTGTAATTAAACTTTAATGAACTTGTAGTATGTCTCTTTGATTTCGAGAGTCGTTCAACTTAGATGTAATCGATGCTATTAATGTCTTGCTTTTCTCTTCCGATCATTCTGTTGCATACTTATATATTGCTTATGTATTGTCTATGAATTGGTACTGACGTTTCATTTGGCTACTGCATAGCGATGCCGTCGTATGTCGTGTACAAGGGTAAGGTTCCCGGAGTCTACGACGACTGGGAGGAGTGTCAGAGACAGGTTCACCAATTCAGCGGTAACAGTTACAAAGGGTACACCACGAGGGCCGAGGCCGAATCTAGATACGCCCGCTATCTAGCGGGAGAGGGGAGGGAGCGCTGGAGGAACCGGATGAAGACGAGTTTCATCGTGATGATGCTCATCGTGATGACCGCAGCTCTCTTCTATGTGATGGTAGTTTAGATGATCGATATTGACTTGTAGTGTGAACACAAACTCGCTACTCGCGGTCTCGAGCCTTGTAATATAATGTTCTATCTTTCTTCGGTCTTTTCAATTCGGAGACTAATATGATGAATTGTATTCGGAGACTAATATGATGAATTGTATTCAGAGACTAATCTTCTATTGTATTCGATGAATCTGTTGTTGATGTGTGCTGTCTATATTTTGTCCAATTATACATTTTGTAACCTGTGCAAAAAACAGAAAATTAAAAAATAAAAAAACCTAATATTCATACTAATGGCGCATCACATCACAGTGCGCCATTAGTATGCCAAAGGATACTAATGGTGCATCATTAAACAGTGCACCATTAGTATGCCGAAGTTACTAATGGTGCATCTTGTTGTTGTGCGCCATTAGTATGCCAAAGCACCTGGGTATACATGGCCCCCTGGGAGGCATACTAATGGCGCACTGTTGTATATACTAATGGCGCATATGAGGTGCGCCATTAGTATACCAGATACTAAGGGCGCACCTGTGGTGCGCCATTAGTAAAATATACTAATGGCGTGGCACTAATGGCGCACCACTAATGCGCCATTAATGGCCAAATTAGGTGCGCCATTAGTAGGCCTTTTCCTAGTAGTGTATGGTCATCACCGGGAGTGGTCCCGATTATTGTCACTTTGGGGTTGCCGGATCATAACACATAGTAGGTGACTATAGACTTGCAAGATAGGATCTAGAACTCACATATATTCATGAAAACATAATTGGTTCAGATCTGAAATCATTGCACTCGGGCCCTAGTGACAAGCATTAAGCATAGCAAAGTCATAGCAACATAAATCTCAGAACATAGTGGATACTAGGGATCAAACCCTAACAAAACTAACTCGATTACATGATAAATCTCATCCAACCCATCACCGTCCAGCAAGCCTATGATGCAATTACTCACGCACGGCGGTGAGCATCATGAAATTGGTGATGGAGGATGGTTGATGATGACGACAGCGACGAATCCCCCTCTCCGGAGCCCCGAATGGACTCCAGATCAGCCCTCCTGAGAGAGATTAGGGCTTGGCGGCGGCTCCGTATCGTAAAACGCGATGAAACTTTCTCTCTGATTTTTTCTCCTCGAAAGCCAATATATGGAGTTGGAGTTGGCGTCGGAGGGCCACAAGGGGGCCCACGAGGTAGGGGGTGCGCCCAGGGGGGAGGGGCGCGCCCCCCACCCTCGTGGACAGGGTGTGGGCCCCCTGGTCTTCATCTTTGGCGAGGATTTTTTATTATTTATTCTAAGATATTCCGTGGAGTTTCAGGTCATTCCGAGAACTTCTATTTTCTACACATAAAACAACACCATGGCAATTTTGCTGAAAACAGCGTCAGTCCGGGTTAGTTCCATTCAAATCATACAAGTTAGAGTCCCAAACAAGGGCAAAAGTGTTTGGAAAAGTAGATACGACGGAGACGTATCAACACCAGTCATCCTTTCGAACGGCATCATGCTGTGCAGGAATGTCGACCTGAGTTGGATGATATCCTCCATGAGATGGACTAGCAGATGCACCATAACATCGAAGAATGCGGGCGGGAAGTACATCTCAAGCTCGCATAGTATCACCACGATCTCTTCCTGTAGCCTTCTAAGTTGCCTCACGCAAACCGACTTCCGAGAGATGACGTCGAAAAAGTTGCATAGGCCAAATAGCGTTTCACGGACGTGCGCGTCCATGATCCCACGGATTGCAACTGGAAGTATCTGCGTCATCAGCACGTGATAGTCGTGAGACTTCATCACTCTAGGTATCTGCTTATCTTCCCCGCGTAACCATAAGGAAGTTTTAGTCCTACGAGGCAGGTGAAAAACTGCTCGATCTCCTCCTGACTTAGAGTGAAGCATGCGGGAGGGTAGTCATTTCCGGTCTTCTTGGCCTTTTTGCCTCTGCGACGACTTTCCGTGTCCTGCTTCGCCTCATCATCTTCATCATTAGCGTGAAGCTCCTCCCTGATGCCCATTGATTTCAAGTCTGCCCTTGCTTTCGACCCATCTTTGGTCCTCTTTGGCATGTTGAGCAGGGTACCAAGCACACTCTCGCACACGTTCTTCGTGATATGCATGACATCAAGGCTATCAGGCACAGGGAGGATCTTCCAGTACGTCAAGTCCAAGAAAACAGACCTTGTTTTCCATTCCTTCAGCAGCGGCTCTGGCGCCTTTCGCTTCTTTCCTGGCTCCGAGCACTCTTTCCAATTTTTCAACAGCTCGTCTATTTCCTCGCCGATCCTCATACACGGGCGTCTTGGGGGTTCAGTTTTACCATCGGACATATCCTTGTGTTTTCTCATGGGTCATCGTCACGAAGCCACCTTCGATGTCCCATGAACACGGTTTTCGAAGACCCAGGATCTCTATCTAGTTGGCGATACGTTGCATCATCCATGCACCTGACGCATCCATAAAATCCGTGGACCACCTGCCCCGCGACATATCCGTATCCGAGATAGTCGTGCACCGTCATGAGAAGTGTGGCTCTCATAGGGAAATATTATTTCTCTGTGGCGGCCCACGTATTGGTTGGCGTTTTCCACAGCGTGTCTAGCTCCTCGTTCAGCAGCCCCAGATACAGATTGATGTCGTTCCCTGGTTGTTTTGGCCCTTCAATTAGCATACTCATGTGAATGTACTTCCTCTTCATGCACAACCATGGGGGAAGGTTGTACATCCACACAAAAATAGGCCAGGTGCTATGTGTGCTTCTCTAGCTGCCAAGCGGATTGACTCCATCGGTGCTCGCGCCCAACATGATGTTCCTTGGATCGTCCCCAAATTCTGGGTGTTCAAAGTTCAACACTTTCCACTGGCTCGCATCCTTATGGTGACTCAGCATCTTGTCTTTTTTATTTATCTCCGGATCATTTCCGTCATCTTCTCGCTTCTTCTCATCCCTATCCGCGTGCCAATGCAGGAGCTTTGCTAGCTTAGGGTCCACGAAATACCGCTGTAGACGAGGAGTGATCGGAAAGTACCACACCACTTTTTAAGGAGCTTTCTTCCTCTTCTTTTACCGAGTGACGCCGCACACCGGACATATGGTAGACTCCATGTGCTCGTCCTGATAAATGATGCAATTGTTCATGCACACATGGTATTTCACGTGTGGTAAATCCAGAGGACACACGATTTTATTCGCCTCCTCTAAACTGGCCAGGCACTTGTTCCCCTCGGGAAGACGTTTGTGCCAGAATGACATGTTCTCGTCGAAGCATGCGTCGGTCATTTTGTGTTTTACCTTCATCTCCAGATCCATGAGCGTTACTTTCAGGCGGGTATCCTCGGGCCTACACCCTTCATACAATGGAGTAACCGCATCTATCTCCAGTTGATCCAGCTTGGCTTTCTCTCGGGCGGCAGCTCTTGTGTTATCCGTCTGCTTGAGAAGCTGCTCTTGAATATGAGGGTCCTGCACCTAGCCCATCGATGGTCCATCGTCGTCTGCTCCGGCATCTTTATCTTCATGATCATGCCCTTCGTCTGCTCCGGCATCTTCCTCATCATCATGTCTGGCATCTTCTACATGCTGACTATGTACTGCATCTACTTCATGATCATGTCCTGGAGATTCTTCGTCTTCTCGCCCGCCATCGCCGCGGTTGTCTTGGTGCCCTTCCTCATTTCTTGCCGGGCCCCCATGGACGACTTCATAATCATCTTCATCACCTTGCCACCGATAGCTATCCATGAAACCATGCAAGAGCAGGTGGTCCCGCACCTGTACGCAATTTGGGTCCATAAGGCTCCTCAGCTTGCATCTTCAACACGGACATCTTCCATCTCGTTCTTTTGAAGCATCTCGGCCTTCGCGGAGCTCAAAAACCTATTCATGATGCCTTCGGTCATCGTGCGGACCATGGTCGCATGTGGGGTAGAGCAAAATGATATTTTAGAACCCAAAAAAATTTGGCATGACTTTGCCTAAAAATAGGACCAAAAAGAATGCATAGTGCCAAATTCTCGCTGAAATGGAAATGAATCAACATTCCTGCAAAATATTGGCAACTATCGCATTTCAAATACCGGTACCTGGAAACACAAACATATGATACACCACAAACATATGCAACACCCCAAACATACGAAGATCTAGGCCATAAAAAGTGCATGTGCACGTTGTTGGAGGGAGAAAAAAGTAGATGTACAACATAAAGTAGCTTTCCCCTTACTTACCTATCACAAAAAGGAAATTTAACCACTTAATTTGGGTGAATCTATGGTGCAAATGAGGTGAGGAGGAGGCAGCCGAGACAAGCTTGGAGGAGGAGGTGGAGAGAATGAAGTGGGGAAAGTGAGTGTGGTCGGTGGCTGTCCAAAATATCTAGCTGGTCTCAGGTTACTAATGGCGCACCACCTAATAATGCGCCATTACTATTTTTGCAAATATATATATATATATAATTGTTAGTAGTGGCGCACCTTGGTTGTGGTGCGCCATTACTAGTTTGAACTAGTAATGGCGCACTCTACCCTGGTGCGCCATTACTAGTTTTGAAAAAAAAGTAAAAAAAATGTTAGTAGTGGCGTATGGAGTGTCTGGTGCGCCATTACTAGTTAAAACTAGTAATGGCGCACTCTTCCTTGGTGCGCCATTAGTAGTTTTGGAAAACAATTCTTAGTAATGGCGCACCGTGTGTGTGGTGCGCCATTAGTAATGAGGACACTAATGGCGCACCTGTATCCGGTGCGCCACTGCTATATAGTAGTGGCGCACCACATATATGGTGCGCCATTAGTAATGAGGACACTAATGGCGCACCTGTATCCGGTGCGCCACTGCTATATAGCAGTGGCGCACCACATATATGGTGCGCCATTAATGTCCATATTAGCTATAGCCCTTTTCCTAGTAGTGTTCAGACGCGGCAAGGGGCTGGCTTCTCATTCAGCGAGCAACCACCCCGCTCCCCCAATACGTCCTTCCAGCGCCTTCAGCAGGTCGAGGAATCAAAGCCGACCCTCTGCGCTAACCAATGACACATTGTTTTCTGCCATGGCACCCGTCCCCGCGCACTATGTATCCGCCACCTACTCTACGCAATGCATGCATTAAACGTGGCAGATGCACCCGGGGCGAGAGGCAAGTGGGGTGGCAGTTTCTGCCCTGTGATCGTGGGGCATGGGTGATCCACGGGTCACGATCTGGATTTTCCCATAATGTTCAGCACGACGTGTGGGAAAACCGGAAACTGGCCCGGGCTCAAGTAATGAAGAAGCAAAGAAGATATCAAAGGGCCAGCCACTTCTACGCCCCTGCCTGTGCACTGGTTAGGGCCTACGCCAACGATGCCAGCCGGCACATTCGGTCCAGACCCGGGGGCTCGTGTCGGTGCAGCAAACCCTGGGTCTGTTGCCCAGACTGTGTACAGGCCCAAGAACAAGGTTACATCACCAGGATCAGATCAAAGCACGAGGGATCAGTTCTTCGAAGGACCAATGTAAAGATAGAGAAGACAAAGGCTAGCCAGAGAGACAAGATACCACTATGAGAGGAACCTTCCTTTCCAGGCAGGCGAGCCTGGCGTGGTTGGGGTTACCCCGGAAGTGTCGGAGTAATGGACCACGGGTAGGCCAACCCGAGTCCCATAACCTTTCAAGACATCGGGGCAGGCTGCGCCCCTCAAGACCCCAGGATAAAGAGCCACCTCCTGAGGAGTCGACGGCAAGGCAGCCGACTACCCGCTCACGGCCGAGTCCCAGGGACGACTTCCAGAGAAGCCGGCTTTGGGGAGTCGGCCTGCGACTCCAACAAACCCCATGACCTCATCAAAGGGGATGAGGCAGGGGCGTGGCTATAGCAAAGCCCACCCTACCCCTCACCAAGGGCAGGCATGGCCCCAGCACGCCGTACCCCGGAAGATCTCCGTGCGGCGTGGCACAGTTGCCATGCCGGCCCTGACATCAGCACCGCAGGGCCGAATCCTGCACCCACGACGGCTTGTCTGTACGGCTTGGAGGCAGCAGGGCCCACTAGTCAGTGAGACCTCAGGAGACGGCAGGAGGACCACCAGTCGGACCCGTCGGGAGTCGGCCCGGGGGAGTCGGCCGAGCCCTCCCCCGGGGCCCACGCGCCATTAATCAAGATGAGATGGGGAGTGGCAACAGTGATCGCCAACCAGGCGGCGGGGCTATTGCCACGACCTCATGATCAAGCCCGCGTCTTCAGAAGTACGGCTATAGTAATCAGCAGCCGGTAAGACCCGCCCGCGGCAGACGCGGCCTGTCGGCTCCGTACCCGGCCAGTCGGCGGGCCCCAGCGGTCAGCAGAGAAGGCGGAGGCCAGAGACACTGATGACTGGGCCCGCGCCCAGCCGGATTACCATTGTACCCCTGGGGGGTAGGCCTATATAAACCCCCAGGGCACCCATGCAAAGGGTTGGAACCCATTAGCTCTAGACCAAATCATATAGGAGGAAGAGAGCTAGTCTTGCCCTCTCCCACCACTAGAAAATAGCTCGAGGAGCAACCATGTAAGGACTTTGCCTTAGTGATCATGCGGAGACCCCGCAGAGCAGCGGTAGAGGTATTATCTCCCCGGAGAGCCCCGAAGCTGGGTAAGATTCGCCGGCATGGATGTCTTCGCCTCATCCCGTTTCCAGGCACCGGCGACGTTCTACTCACCCCCATCATGATAAGCCATCCGTTGGCATATGTCACACCAAACCCCCGACATTTGGCGCCCACCGTGGGGCCTGGTGCATCACCGTCCGGAGATCTATTCTGGACGGGAACCCTTTTCCTCCCTGGCGAGCGCAGTCAGCCAGGCATGCCAAATGGAGTTTGCGCGGACGCGCTAAGCGGCATCGAGATAGCTTGCGCGGTCAGCTCCTTGGCCGAACTCGTCGGCGAGGTCCGCCTCTCCAACGGACCTGCATCCAACGCAGGCACGAGCGGCCCCGAGAACCTCCTCGCAGGCCTCCTCGATCAACTCCATGTTTCCGGTGAGCCTGCCGTAGACTTGGAGTCCGTAGGCTCCACCGACCCGATGTTGGTCGACTCTGACACCACGTCGCTCGACGCGTTCCCCACCAACGTCGTGGTGTACGACGAACCTCTCCCCCAGGAAGCACCGTCACTGAGGTGCTAGTCATCAGTCATGACGAGTTCCCCGGTGGAGGAGCGCCCAACTCACTCGGCGCGGCGCTGCAAGACCTAACTGCGCCCATTCCGGAAGACGCTGACGCAGAGACGTTGGAGGCGCGCCGCCTTCAGCTCGTTGAAGGCGTGAAGAAGCTGGCCAGCATGAGCCGCTTGTCAGAATCCTACCAGCGGGAGATGGATCGCACCGTCGGTGGCTCACCGGCCCCGGCAGAGCCCAGCCGCCTTGGCGCGGTCCGGCAGCATGGCGTAGCCGTCGCCAACCTGTTTGGGGCAAGCCGCCCTGTGTACGCTACACCAGCAGAGAACATCCGAGCCGCCCAGGCAGCAGCGGACGAGCTGGACAATTTTGAGGGCGAAGAACGCCGCCTCATGATGGAGCGAGTCCAACGTCTTCTCGACGCGGCTGCCGCGCGGAGGCGCCTCATCGGCCCAACGACGACCTTCACCGAGACCAAGGCGCGACATCTCGGACGCCGACTGGCGGCGACCGAGGAAGAAGAGACAAGGAGCCGACTGTCAGCCACAGTCGGACTCGCATTACCATAGAGCGCGATCGAGACGGCCGCCCAAGGGCAGTGGAACGACGGGACGACTATCCGCCTCCCCCTCCCCGCAAGGAGAGGTGAGTCTCCCTGCCGCCTATTGACCATCCGACTCTCGGTGACCGCCTCGACCGCCGAGAGGGAGTTGGAGAGAACGACGCCCGCCATCGGATCGACCGACTCCATCGATCCTTAGCACTGGAAGAAGAAGACGAGCTGGGTTCGCCTTGTTTCGGGCCCTGCATTCGAGACGAGCCCTTTCCCAGAGGGTTCACGCTCCCAAGAGACACGCCCAAGTATACTGGCTCCGTGAAGCCGGAAGACTGGCTAGTCGACTACTCCACGGCTGTCAGCATAGCAAACGGCAACAAGCATGTCGCCGTAAAGTACGTTCCGCTCATGCTGGGTCGACTTCATCGAAGCGTTCGTCCGCAACTTCACCAGCACGTACAAGCGTCCTCCCAAGCCTCGTCAGCTCTCCTTGTGCGTGCAAGGTCCCGACGAGTCTACTTGTGATTACCTCACGCGTTGGGCCGAGCTCCGGAACTCCTGCGAGGGCGTGCACGAGGTGCAGGCTATTGAGTACTTTACAGCCGGGTGCAGGGAAGGCACCCTCCTCAAGCACAAGCTCCTCTGCGACGAGCCAGAAACCCTCGACGAGCTACTGATCATAGCGGACAAGTATGCCACGGCCGACTCCTCCATGAAGGCAGAAATTCAAATCAGCACAACTGGCAAAGTGGCTCCTCAAGCTCCAAGAACTCCGGCGGCAGACGTCGACCGGCAACAACAGCAGGGCGACAACAAGCGCAAGGCCCCGCAGCCGGCTTCCAGCAGCCGGCAGGTCGCGACCGTTGAAGCCCAGCAGCCAGAAGAGCAGCCCCCGCCCAAGCGACAGAAAAGCGGCAAGCCAAACTGGTTGCCGGCCTTCTTCTATGAGCAGACCTTGGATGGACTTTGCAAGTTCCACAGCGGCGCAAAGCCGTCGAATCACACAACCCGGAAGTGCCACTGGAGCACCAGGATCGCCAAGGAAGACGGCCTCCTGCCTCCCCCGCCTGCTGGGCAGCCACCTCCGCCTCCGCCCCAGCAGCCGGCGGTCAGGCCAGTCGGCGCAGTACAAGACGAGTACCCTGAAGAGCATGGAGCCTATGTGGTGTTCACCAGTGTGGCTGATGATCGACGCAGCAGGCAGCTACGGCGACAAGAGGTGAATGCAGTAGCGTCGGAGACGCCAGAGTTCATGCACTGGTCTGAGAAACCCATCAGCTGGAGCAGGGCCGACCACCCAGAAGTGATGCCGAGTCCGGGCTCCTACGCCTTGGTCCTGGATGCCACCTTTGCTACGGACAGACGAGCCGCGCATTTCTCGCGAGTCCTGATAGATGGGGGCAGCAGCATCAATATCCTGTACAAGGACACCATGGAGAAGTTAGGGATCAAGCAAAGACAGCTTCAGAACAGCCGGACTGTTTTCCACGGCATTGTTCCTGGGCTTTCCTACTCGCCAATCGGCAAGATCCTGATGGACGTCCTCTTTGGGGACAAAGATCACTTCTGTAGAGAGCCCGTCTGGTTTGAAGTGGTGGATCTTGAGAGCCCATACCATGTGTTGCTTGGCCGACCTGCCCTGGCCAAGTTCATGGCGGTCCCCCACTACGCCTACCTCAAGATGAAGATGCCCAGTTCCAGGGGAATTCTGACTGTGGCTAGCGACTACCGGAAGTTGTCTGCTTGCGCAGCTGAGAGCAGTCGGCTGGCCGAGTCCCTGGTAATCGCGGCTCAGAAGCGGCTCCTTGAGCGAGTTGTGGCGATGGCCGGCAAGCAACCTGAGGTATCGCCCAGCCCAAAAGAGTCGGAGGCTGAGGGTTCGTTCAAGCCGGGCAAAGAGACAAAGAAGATACCCTTGGACCCGGAGCACCCAGAGAGGTACGCCATCGTAGGTGCAAACCTCGACAGCAAATAGGAAGGCGAGCTCGTCGATTTCCTCCGTGAGAATCGGGACATCTTTGCATGGTCCCCCAAAGACATGCCAGGTGTACCGACGGAATTCACCGAGCACAAGTTACATGTCTGATCTGATGCAAAACCGGTCAGACAGCCCCTGCGCTGCTTATCAGAAGAGAAGAGAAGAGTTGTCGGAGAAGAGATATCCCGACTCCTAGCAGCCGGCTTCATTATGGAAGTGTTCTTTCCAGAATGGCTAGCAAATCTGGTCCTGGTACTAAAGAAAAACAAGTAGTGGCGAATGTGTATTGACTACACGAGCCTCAACGAGGCCTTCCCTAAGAATCCATTCGCTTTGCCAAGAATCGATCAGGTGATAGACTCCACAGTCGGATGCGAGCTATTGAGTTTTCTGGATGCATACTCGGGATATCACCAGGTCAAGCTGAACCCGGCTGACAGACTGAAAACCGCCTTCATCACGCCGTTTGGAGCCTTCTGCTACCTCACCATGACGTTCGGCTTAAGGAATGCCGGCGCCACCTTTCAGCGTTGCATGCAGAAGTGCCTCCTCAAGGAGCTCAGCAGGAACGCCCACGTTTACGTGGATGACGTGGTGGTGAAGACAGAAAAGCATGGGACACTGCTGGAAGACCACAAGGAGACTTTTGAGAACCTGCGTCGGTTCCAGATCAAGCTCAACCCCGAGAAGTGTGTCTTCGGAGTACCAGCCGGCCAGCTGCTAGGTTTCCTGGTCTCTGAACGCGGCATAGAATGCAACCCAGTAAAAATCAAGGCCATTGAGAGAATGGAGGTACCCAACCGACTGCTGGATGTGCAGAAGTTCATGGACTGCTTAGCGTCCATCAGCCGATTCATCAGTCAGCTGGGCGAGAAAGCTCTCCCCTTATACCAACTCATGAAGAAGACCACTTTTTTCAAGTGGAACCATAAGGCGGACGAAGCTTTTCACCAGTTGAAGAAGATGTTGACTACTCCACCTGTCCTGGCGACTCCAACTCCCAAGGAACCTATGCTCCACCAGTTGAGTGAGGTACTGTCGACCTCCAAGCAGAACTACCCCCACTACCAGAAGATGTGCTATGGTGTACACTTTGCTGCTAAGAAATTGAAGCCTTACTTTCAAGAGCATCCAATCACGGTGGTCTGCACGACCCCACTTGCCGAGATCATCCGTAGCCGAGATGCTTCTGGTCGAGTGGCCAAGTGGGCCATAGAGCTGGCTCCTTACACCATCCACTACCAGCCCCACACCGCTATCAAATCACAAGTACTGGCCGACTTCCTCGTCGACTGGGCCGAGACCCAGTACCTACCTCCAGCACCTGATTCCACCCATTGGCGGATGCATTTCGACGGCTCCAAGATGCGCACTGGCTTGGGAGCCGGCGTCGTCCTCACCTCTCCCAAAGGCGACAAGCTCAAGTATGCGCTGCAAATCCACTTTGCCGCCTCCAATAATGTCGCCGAGTATGAGGCGCTCATTCACGGGCTCCGGCTTGCCAAAGAGCTTGGCATCCGCCGGATCTTGTGTTATGGTGACTCGGACTTAGTGGTCCAGCAATCATCTGGCGACTGAGATGCAAAAGATGCAAACATGGCGAACTACCGTTTCCTCGTACATCAACTCAGCGGGTATTTCGAAGGGTGCGAGTTCCTCCATGTGCCAAGGAATGATAACGACCAAGCAAATGCATTGGCACGAATCGGCTCTACCCGCCAAGCAATACCATCTGGTGTCGCCCTTCAACGCCTCCTCAAGCCATCTGTCAAGCCTTCACCAGAATCAGACTCCATTTTTGTGCCAGCTCCTCCCGAAGACGTCGGATCCGATTCCAGGGCTCTGGCAGTCGGAACGAGGATTTTGGCGGGAGACCCCAAAGCTGCCACAGCCAAACCCTTCCCAGGGACTGCGGTGGCGAACTCAAAGACTCCAGAACTCGGCCCAAGGACCGCACCAGTCGGCCTGGGGACTTCATCAACCCAGCAAGCAGCTGTTGACTCCAACACACAGCCTCCCAGCCCAACCGCCCTCATCCAAGTCGCAGTTCTGGCAGTCGAAGAAGTAGTAGCACCCTCATGGGCCGAGCCCATCCTCAAATTCGTGGTAAACAAAGAGCTGCCGACGGATGAAACTTCAGCTCGGCAAATACAATGCCGGGCGGCAGCCTACACCATAGTCAACAGAGAGCTGGTCAGGCGCATCGTCACTGGTGTCTACCAGCGCTGCATAGAGCCAGAGCAAGGCCAAGCGATTCTCAAAGACATCCATCAAGGCGAGTGCGGCCACCATGTGGCTTCAAGAGCACTCGTCGCGAAAGCCTTTCGACACGGTTTCTTCTGGCCAACTGCCTTGGAAGAGGCCAAGGACACAGTTTAACTCACTTACTTGTTGCAGTGGACAAGTTCACCAAGTGGATAGAAGCAAAGCCAATCAAGAAGCTGAATGGTCCGACTGCCGTAACTTTCATCTCCGATATCACAATTCGGTACGGCATACCACACAGCATCATCACCGACAACGGCACAAATTTCGCCAAAGGCGCCTTGGCCCGTTTCTGCGCAACACAGGGCATCCGACTGGACCTAGCGTCCATCGCCCACCGGCAGTCAAACGGCCAAGTGGAGCGAGCAAATGGCCTCATCCTGTCCGGCATCAAGCCTTGGTTGATCGAGCCTCTGGAGCGCTCGGCTGGCTGTTGGCTCGACGAGCTGCCAGCCGTCCTCTGGAGTCTGCGCACGACTCCAAACAAGTCAACCGGCTTCACGCCCTTCTTCCTCGTCTACGGTGCCGAAGCCGTCATCCCAATGGACATAGAGTTCGACTCCCCATGAGTCACCATGTACACCGAGGAGGAAGCAGAAGAAGCATGACAAGACGGTGTCGATCTGCTGGAAGAGGGCCGGCTGTTGGCACTCAGCCGGTCCAGCATCTACCAGCAGAGCCTGCGCCGATACCACAACAGGAAGGTCAGGCCAAGATCTTTCCAAGAAGGCGACCTTGTGCTCCGGCTGATCCAGCGAACAGCCGGCCAGCACAAGCTGTCGGCGCCTTGGGAAGGCCCTTTCATCATCAGCAAAGTATTGGGCAATGATTCCTACTACCTGATCGACGCTTAGAAGCCCCGAGCACGCAAGAGGGACGACTCTGGCAAGGAGACAGAGCGTCCATGGAATGCAAATCTCCTCCGAAGATTTTACAGTTGATGCAGTATGTACCACGCTACCTTTTGTATTAAAGTACCAAGACTTCGGGCCCCCCGAGGCGAGCTCGGGGACTGCCCTCTTTTGTCTGTATGATAAAAATTATGACTGCGAGTATGTTACTCCTTTTTATGCCGTTTGAAATTGGGCTCGGCAAGTCGGCCCGGGGACTTGCCGCCTTGCACTATGAAATGCTTCCTGCAGTCGGACAAGTAGTGTGTAAACGCCTCAACCGTCTCCTGTCAGAAGCCGCAGCTTGCAGAGCGACTGTACGGTGGGCAACAGTAAGGTAGAATGGGCATTCGCATGAAAAATGGCTAAGGACTCAAAGCATAAAACATAGCTCAAGACAGCTTCCAGCCTTTCTCGCAAACCGACTCTCGGATAGTCGGATTGCCGTCTTCTATCTAACTTGCTCAAAAAATCTTGAAAACGGCTAAGTACTTGCTTTCCCAAAGTAGCCTAGCACTTGATCCAGCGACAGTCCGCAGAGCGGCTGCCCGATTGGCAAGGCAAGCAACTAAGAGAAAGCGGCAAAGGAAAAAAGCCAAAAGAGCAATCAGCAAGAAAAGATAGATATATATATTTACATAACATAGGCCCTTGGCCGAATTGTCGAGTAGAGGTTCAAAATACACCCCGCGGGTGGAATTGTGCGAATTAACAAAGTTCTTCAAAGACTACTGAAGCAGACAAAACAAAGATACAGCGGCAGCTTAGGAAGCAGCAGACGGACTCGGAGGGTCGGAGGAGGCGCCAGCGCCAGGCGTCGGGGCGGCCGGCTGGCTAGTCTCGGCTTGATCGCCTCCGGCAGCAGTCGGGTCGGTTGCACGCGGCTCGTTGCTGGAGGCACGGTCGAGCTGAGGCTGGCCGTCTGCTCCGTCTTCTGGTGCCTCCGCCTCGCCTCCGTCCTCCGCCTCGCCCTCTTCCTCGACGCTGGAGCCAATCACCTCCGCCGAGTCCTCGCCGTAGTCTGGGTTCATCCCAAACCACTCCGGCGGTACCTCCTCGCCGTCTTCAGACCGCTCGGGGACGAAGATGCTGGTGTCGGTGTACTCGGCGATCGCCGCAGCACGCTTGACGAGGGCGTCTTCCGCGGCCGCCAGCTCCGGCTGGGCCTCCGACCGAAGCGTGGCCAGCCGGTCTAGGTCCAGCCCCGGATACCATGCCTTGACGAACTCCAAGGCCCGGCGCGCTCCAGCTCGGGCCGAAGAGCCCTTCCAGGCCTCAAGACGACCAGCCGCGACCTCCAGCCAGTCGGCCGTCAGGCTGGGGGTGCGCGGAGCCTGCATATCCGGCCACAGGGCGGCAATCGCCTGGGCACCGACACGCTGAAGCCGGCGCAGCATCCGGTGAGCCGGCCGGAGGCGAGCCTCGATGCTCAGGATGTGCTCGTCAAGAGTTCGGGGGGCATCGGCGGCAATCTCTGCGCCCTCCGCCCTCCGACCTTCACGGTCAGCCTCGATGGCTTGGATGGCGGCCTGCGACTGCCCAGGGAAGAAGTCTGCAAAGACGCGAAGAAACGAAGAAGCTAGTCAAAAACCAGGAGTCGGCACGACTTAAATCGGCAGCTCGAAGAAAGAAAATAAAGAGGCTCACCATCAACGATGTCTTCAATCTCGTGGAAGCCGGAGGACAGCAGCGCCTCCTTGTCAGACCAGGAGGAGCGCTCGCTCGCGAACTCGGCCAAGAGGGCGGTTTCCGTCTCCTCCGCCTCCCTCTGCGACTTCACAAGCAGCTCCTTCTGCTCTGCCAATTGAGTGGCCAGCAGATCGCGCTCCGTGGCGAGCTTGCTGCACTCCTCCTCTTTGGCGCGCAAAGCGGAGTTGGCGTCGCTCAGCTGCTGTTGAAGAGCAGCGTTGGCCCCTGAGAAGAAGAAAGAAAGAAGGCGTCAAGCCACCAGTAAAGAAGGTCGCCGGGGAGATCCGGCCCGACTGCTCAGCAGTCGGCCCGAATCTCGGGGACTACAGCCCGCGGGTGCGCCAGCGCGCCCCCGCGAAGAAGGAAAAGGACTTACTCCGGCTCTCCGACAGATCGGCGGTCCGCTTGCCCAGCTCTTCAACGTTACGGTTGAAGGCAGTGACGCGGAGGTTGTGGTAATCCTGCGACAAACGTTTCAGACAAAAAGTTAATGCCCAAAGTTCATCAATTAGAGTTCCGGGCTGCCTACTCAGCAGCTAGCCCGAAACTCAGGGACTACACCCAGTGGGTGCGCTGGCGCGCCCCCACAGAGAGGAACAAGAAAAACAAAGGCCAAAAGGAAAAACATACCCGGACGGCTGCCCGTGACGCCAGGTACGCCTTGGTGCAATTCTGGAGAGCATCGCCCTCGGCACGAAGCTTCGCCTGGACGTCCAGAAGCGCCTGGTTCAGCGGCCCTGTGCCGCCTCCTCGCACCCACCCAATGGGCGCGGCGCTCATCGCCTCGGCGTATGGGATCGCCGAGCTGGCAGCGCCGGTTTCTACGGGACGAGGCACCGAAGTCGCCTTCTCCAGAGTGCAGCGCGTTGGCATGCCAACCTGGAGGAGTAGCCTCGCCACGTCCTCGTCTTCGGTCGGCCGCACCGGAGGGCCCGCCGGCTGCTCACCCTGTGCACCTTCAGACGGCGGTGGACGCGACGGTGGAACATTCGCATCCGGCATACAGGGGTCGCCGCCCTCCCCCTCCGCGACGGGGTTCTCCCCGCCGGCTTCCCCAGTCTACCCCATGAACTCTGGAGGCGGCGGCGCAGAGTTCAATGGGGTGACGAGCACTGCCGACTGGCGGCGTGCGGCTTCCTCAGCCTGTTGCTTCGCCGCGGCGGCGGCTTCGGCCTCCGCTAGTTTTTTCTTAGCGGAGGCCTCCGCCCTGTCGGCCTACGCCTTCTCCAGGCAAAGGGCCTCTTCTTCATTGTGCTTCTCCTGCGCATTCCGTTCGTCGCCTCCCGGAGGTCAGCAGCGGGGTCAATCCGCCGAGTGGTGGCGGACGTCTCCGCTGACCCCATGACAGAGGCAGCGGTGACCCTCTCAAGAGACAGCGGAGCCCTGAAGCAGGAGGGGCAAGCAGAGACTCAGACAAATCACGAAGAAAGAATAAAACTTTGAAGACAGAATACTTATGCACAGACCAACGGCGGCTTCTTCACTTCCTTACGGAAGCGGATGGCCTTCGCGGCCGCCTCGTCCCGCCGGGTCGCCGCAGCCGAACCCTTGGGCTTCTTCGGCCGACTGCCGAACAAGCTCGACACGGCCCTGCGCTTCTTCCCGCCGCCTGGAGCGCCCGACGTGGCTGAAGAGCCCGTGCCAGGCTGGCTGGCTCCTGACCGATGGCGAGGGGCGACTTCTCCCTCGGCGTCGTCGTCAGGCCAGTCGGCGAAAGTGGCCGAAGGCCTTAAGTCGCCCGCTGTTCCGACTCCTCCCTCGGCGTCATCTTCCAGAGCCGCCGCCCCCAGATCAGGGTCGTCGACGTCGCTCTCCGCCCGGTCGGCGAGGAACTCGCGGGCCGGCCCCGAGGTGCCGGCTGGTGGGTGAAGGAGGGGATTCTAACCAAAGCCGACTGGTCAAAACAAAACTCGGCAAGAAGAAGACAATCCAAAGAAAGAAAAGAAAGGCGACTCACCACGGGCGGGGGGTTGGCGCGGGAGTACGGCTCCTTGCCGAATCGCCAGTCCTCCAGGAGCCTGCTGTCCGAGAGGTAGTTCACCATGAAGGCCACCTCTTCGTGAGGCATGTCCTTGGTGCACATCCGACTCGGGTCGCGGTGCCCGCTCATCTGGCATATCATATGAGGGCGGCCTTGGAGTGGGAGAACTCGGCGCGAAACGAAGGCGGCCAGCAGGTCCGGACCAGTCAGACCCTCCGACTGCGTCAGCACTCGGATCGCGTGATGGCGCCAGCTCCCGCAGGCGTCAGCGACCTGGCCCGGTACGACCAGTTGGGCAGTCGCCCAGCCGGCGGGCCGGCTTCGAAAGCCGGCAAGTTGACCTAGTCTCCTCTTGCGGAGGCGTTCTTGACGTATAAGTAGGATCTCTGCCACATCTTCACCGACTTGATCAGCGAGATGGAGGGGAAGGGATTGTCGGCCCCCGACCTTCGCACGACGATGAAAGCGCCGCACTGAGCCGGCATGCCCGCAGCCTAGGTGCCGAGCATGGAGAAGAAAAACTCCCCCCAGAGCTCGAGGGTGGGGAGGACTACGAGGAAGCCTTCGCACATGGCCACGAAGGCGGACAGCAGCACCACTGCGTTGGGGGTGAGGTGATGCGGCTGGAGTCCGTAGAACTCCAGGAAAGACCAGAAGAAACTGCTCGCAGGAAGCCCCAGCCTGCGCAGGTAGTGCGAGCGGAAGATGACCCGCTCGCCCTCCTGCGGTGCGGGGGAAATCCCCCCCCCTTCGACGCAAGACGCACCTGCACGTGATCCTCGCCGGGAAGCTGACGGGTCCGGCGGAGGAACTCAATGTGGTCTTCATGAAGTTCGGAGCCGTCCCAAGTGCCGGAGCGCACTGGGGGAGGCGCGGCGACGGAGGAAGAACTCATCGCGAGATGTCGCCGCAACGTTCGCCGGAGCTTGGGCATGCGACGGAGCGAAGAAGAGAAGAGGAAGGAGGAGAGCGAGGAGCAGCAAGGAGGAAGAGAACGAGGAGTAGTGGGAAGGAGGGGCGCGTGTGCCTCCCTCTTCCCCCTACTTATAGCCTCGTGGGCTGCAAAGCCGAGGGGGCGGACGTGGGGATTTACTGCGCCCACAACCCCACGGCCCCCACGATCCACGATAAAGTTACTGCGCGCAGTAACTCCACGGGAATCCAAACTGTCCACCGGGGCCGCAGCGGATCCGCTCGGGCGCCGAGGCGCGGTAGTGGCGGGCCCCGCCTATGGGCCTGTCCCGTCGCGCGCGTAGGCTGGCAGGACAGCCTAGCCATGTGCCCTCGCATGACAGGCCAAGAACGTGCGGCGGCCTAGAGGCTTAGCTAGCACGCCACTTAAATTCCGCCGCGACGTTCGAAATACTGGTCGAGTCGGAATTGAGTGAGTCCGAGTTGAGCAAGTCCGACTCCTTCTAGTCGGCCCGGCAGAAGTCAATCAGAGACCATGTGTTGAGCACCCGGAAAGAGAAACTGCTGAAGCTTCTCGGCCGATCGTCCGCGGCGCCTCACAACCTTCGGGGACTACTGTCGGAGTAATGGGCCACGGGTAGGCCAACCCGAGCCCCAAAACCTTTCAAGACATCGGGGCAGGCTATGCCCCTCAAGACCCCAGGACAAAGAGCCGCCTCCTGAGGAGTCGACGGCAAGGCAGCCGACTGCCCGCTCACGGCCGAGTCCCAGGGACGACTTCCAGAGAAGCCGGCTTTGGGGAGTCGGCATGCGACTCCAACAAACCCCATGACCTAATCAAAGGGGACGAGGCAGGGGCGTGGCTACAGCAAAGCCCACCCCCGCCCCTCACCAAGGGCAGGCATGGCCCCAGCACGCCATACCCCGGAAGATCTCCGTGTGGCGTGGCACTGTTGCCATGTCGGCCCTGACATCAGCACCGCAGGGCCGAATCCTGCACCCACGATGGCTTGTCTGTACGGCCTGGAGGCAGCAGGGCCCACTAGTCAGTGAGACCTCGGGAGACGGCGGGAGGACCACCAGTCGGACCCGTCGGGAGTCGGCCCGGGGGAGTCGGTCGAGCCCTCCCCCGGGGCCCACGCGCCATTAATCAAGATGAGATGGGGAGTGGCAACAGTGATTGCCTGCCAGGCGGCGGGGCTGTTGCCACGACCTCATGATCAAGCCCGCATCATCAGAAGTACGGCTATAGTAATCAGCAGCCGGCAAGACCCGCCCACGGTGGACGCGGCCTGTCGGCTCCGTACCCGGCCAGTGGGCTGGGCCCGCCAGTCGGCGGGCCCCAGCGGTCAGCAGAGAAGGCGGAGGCTAGAGACAATGATGGCTGGGCCCACGCCCAGCTGGATTACCATTGTACCCCTGGGGGGTAGGCCTATATAAACCCCCCAGGGCACCCATGCAAAGGGTTGGAACCCATTAGCTATAGACCAAATCATATAGGAGGGAGAGAGCTAGTCTTGCCCTCTCCCACCACCAGAAAACAGCTCGAGGAGCAACCGTGTAAGCACTTTGCCTTAGTGATCACGCGGAGACCCCGCAGAGTAGCAGTAGGGGTATTATCTCCCCGGAGAGCCCCGAAGCTGGGTAAGATTCGCCGGCGTGCATGTCTTCGCCTCATCCCGTTTCTAGGCACCAGCGACGTTCTACTCGCCCCCACCATGATAAGCCATCCATTGGCATATGTCGCACCAAACCCCCAACAGGAAGCGAGCCTCCAAGATCGCCCCGGCGGGACTGCCGGGGCTCACCGAAGCAAACCACTCAACCTCACGGTGACGCACGATATCGATCAGTGCGCTGTGAAGCTCCTAAGTGACTAAGTGACTGCTCTATGCCACATGGAAGCCACTTCCTACAAAAAATACCTCCAAGAGACACTCGTCCTAAGACGTGTCAAGTAAGCAGGTGCAAAGTTGGCAAAACAGCCCGGCAGGGCTTGCCGGGCAAGCTGTGATGTGACACTGAGCGACGTATTTGATGCGCTCTGTTAGCCTACAGAGTTAGGTATGATAGCACCGTTTGCTAACTAATCAGTGTGTAAAGACTGATTTGCCACTGTGGTAACCCCTTGATCTATAAAAGGAGGCCCATGGAAACTTTAGAAACGATTCGTACCCCCGCACATTCATACGTGCGTATCCACTCTCACCCCTAGGCAACATTGCCGGGAAAGAGCGCTGCATTTTTCCACCATTTCCCACCATCAATCCACCAAATCAGGATTAGGGTTTACGCATCACGGTGGCCCAAACCTCGGTAAAACTGCTAGTTTGATCTCTGTCGTGCTGTGTTACGTTTCTCCGCTCTTTGTGCAACATGCCCATCCCCCCACCGAACCAAAAGGGGCTCATGGCCGCATAGGTGGTCGTGGTTTAACACGACAGTTAGCCACCACCGTAGAAGGGGTTGACTCATTCCTCAGCCCTGATCCTTGGGAGGTTGTTTATCCTTTGTACTAGTTCATCCTCAGCCCCTCGTGAGGCCAATCCACCACAAAGCAGGAATAGGGTCTTACACTGCAAGTTGGCCCGAACCTGGGTAAACTGCCGTGTTCATCTTCTTCCTTGCTCACGCGAATTGGGCTAGGCTGTAGGGTGACGAGTTGGTAGGCTAGAGAGGTTGAGTTCTTCGCACACGCCCTAGAGTTTGAACCTTCTTGGGTCCGCGGAGCCCTGAATTCGACATTTGGCGCGCCAGGTAGGGGTGTGTCGAAGCTCTACCTCTTCATTAACCGCGCTTCACCGGTGCCTCGTGGTTCCCATGGTGGGCGGAGGTGTTGTAGGCCACCAGGCCTTTAGCCCCAGCCTGCAGCGGGTGTAGTGGCTGCTGAAGGTAAGGCTGGCGTTGCCCCCACGGTACGATGGCGTTGTGGATCTCAAGGACTTCTTCCGGCTGTATGCGCATGCCATTTGGGCGGCAGGGATGCCACACTCTTGGATGCTCAACTTGCCGGAGTCTTCAGTGGCCTCCTAGGAGGAGCTGTGCGGCCTGCTCATCGTGCAGTTTGTGGCACCGGTGCCCCACGCTGTTGCATCCATCCTCGGTGGGTCACAGGCGCCAGCCTCGGGCCGACATGTCAAGCAGCTTCTCTGTCGGGTAGGAGCTACTCGGCTGTGGCAGCCCCCCCTCCCAGGTCGTGCAGCGTCTAAGATCGACATCACCTTCGACTCCAGGGATCACCCCAAGACCATGGTCGACATTGGATGCACTCCCCATGTTGTGCACGCGCACCATCAGCAATGTCGCGGTCACCATGACCCTCATTTATGGTGGTGCTGGCCTCAATGTCCTCTCTGTGGAAGCGTTCGACCTGCTTCAAGTGCCCTATGACCAGCTCGCGCCCACCAAGCCTTTCTCGAGGTTGGTCGGTGGCTCCACCACCCCTTTGGGGCAGATAAGCCTCCCAGTCACCTTCGGCACGTGCTACAACTACCAGACCGAGCACATTGACTTCGACGTCGCCCACATTAGCCTCCCGGACAATGCCATTCTTGGGTATCCAGCCCTTGCCAAGTTCATGGCGGTGACAGATTGTACAACCAACTAACAGAGGGCCAGTATGTATCAGTTCATCGATGACACATTGTACAGAAGAATAGCCAATGGTGTGTAATTGAAGTGCATTTGCCGGGAAGAAGGAAAGGAACTGCTGGCGGAGATACAAAAGGTTATGTGCGGCTCCCACAATGTCAAGGGCCTTGGTTGGGATAGCTTTCCTGGATGGTTTCCACTGGCCCACAGCCCTCCAAGACACCATCGAGTTAGTCACCAAGTGTGAAGGCTGCCAGTTCCATTCCAAGAATATCCACCAGCCTGCCCAAGCTCTTCAAACAATCCCTTTGTCATGGCCATTTTCGGTCTGGAGGCTCGACATCCTGGGCCCCTTCCCCCGTGCTACCGGGGGCTTTGAATTCTTGTTTGTTGTAGTTGACAAGTTTACAAAGTGGCCAGAAGTGGAGCCTGTGAGAAAGGTGACTGCACAGTCAGCTATCAAGTTCTTGAAAGGATTGGTGTAACGCTTCGGGGTCCTTGCCCAAATCATCACCGACAATGGCACCCAATTCATGAGTCACGCCTTCATACCATACATCCTGCCCTCGAAAGCAAAATCTCATTTGCCTCTTTCGCTCATCCAAGGACCAATGGGCAAGCTGAGAGGGCGAACACTGAAGTGCTGCGCGGACTCAAGACAAGAACATTTGATAAGTTGCGGAAGTGTGGCAGGCGATGGATCGACAAGCTGCCGATGGTTTTTTGGTCCCTCAGAATGACACCAAATCAAGCTACCTGGCAGACTCCCTTCTCCCTAGTCTATGGGGCCGAAGCAGTTATCCCCACGGTTCGGTGCAACAAACCTTGGGTACGTTGCCCAGACCGTGCACAGGCACAAGAACAAGATTGCAGCACCAAGGTCGGATCGGAGCACATTGAATCAGTTCTTCGAAGGACCAATATGCAACACTAGAGGACCAAGACTAGCCAGAGGAGCAAGATGTTGCTAAGGAAGAGAAACTTCCCTTTCTGGGCAGGATAGCCTGGCGAGGATGGGGTTACCACCGGAAGCAAGCCTTCGGGTCGTCTCGACAGGCGCGCCGGGGCTTACAAAGGCAGAACCAACTCACCGCACCACCTCATCACGACACACATCGTCAATCGATGCGGTGTCAAGCTCCAAAGTGACTAAGTGGCTGGTATTAGCCACATGGTAGCCACTTCCTACAGAAAATGCCTCCAAGAGACACCCGCTCCTACGATGTGTCGAGCAAGTAGGCGCAAAGCTGGCAAAACAGCCCGGCAAAGTCCGCCGGGCAAGCTATGATGTGATGTTGAGCAGCGCATTTAATACGCTCTGTCAGCCTGCAGAGTTAGGTATGATAGCACTATTTGCTATCTAATTAGTGTATAATGACTGATTTGCCACTCTGGTGACCCCTTTATCTATAAAAGGAGGCCCAAGGCAACCGCAGAAAGGGTTGGCTAATCCATTCCCTCACACACTCATACACGAGTAGCCGCTCTCGCCTTGAGGCAACACTACCGGGCATGTGTGCTGCGTTCACCACCATTTTTCCACCATCAATCCACTAAGAAGGAGTAGGGTTGTACGCCCAGGGAGGCCCGAATCTGGGTAAAAGCGGCCCGTGTGATCTCTGTCGTGCTATTCCATGCTCCTCTGCTCTTTGTGCAACGTGCCATCCCCCCGTTGAACCAGAAAGTGGCTGTTGGTCCCATAGGTGGTCGCGGTTGCCCGCGACATCTTCAGTGCGCCAGATAGGGGGTTCACTTGCACGAACCTGAAAGCGTGAGCAGCACATCATTTCAATCGCCATCTTCATGATCGACGGCTCCATCAACTATGGTGCCCAAGAAGAAATCCGGTGTTGTAGCTCACCCATCCACCTTGAAGGCCCCACCTCCCACGCCGCGGGGAGCGCAGAGGCGCCCAAGGATGTGGGCGCTGCGGGGGACGTGGTCAGCACAGGCGGTGTTGTCACCACCTCCCCCGCAGCCGAAGCACAAGGCAATGGAGGGGAGAAGAATCAGCAACATCCCAGTGATCATGCTCCACAAGGTACGAGTGAAGGGGCTGTTCCATCTGTACCTCTTCCCCTAGCCGAAGGGCACAACCACAGTGGTGGCGCCCGGTCTGGGGCGAATCGCCGCCCTCCGGTCGCCCCCGCCACGAGTGCGACCGCAGCATGCGCGCCACCCCTGGAGCGGGTTGACCCAACCACTATGCTCAATGGAGCCGCTGGCCCTCAAGCACCTTCAGCGCATCACCTTGCCATTGAAGTGGCTGGCTCGCAACAACGAGGGCGTGACATCATCGCCGCCGACACTGTCAGGAGCCGAGCGACTGTATGATCTACATTATCATCGCCGATGCCAAGCACTACTACGGAGGACATGGCATGGGCCCAGCTGTTGTTGAGGTTCCTACCGGTGGCCAATCAGATGGATGAATGGAGAGCCACCATCGAAAGTCTGATTGGCTTCGCCGAGGCTGGGGGCTCATAGCAAGCTGGACCACCGTGACCTCCCCAAGCGATGACAATAGCTCGCGCTGCTGGCCGTATGGAAGGGGCCACCCCTACGGTGCGGTCCGCGCCGGGGCAACCAGCGCAAGCCCGGCAGTATCAAGAATCCGATGTCGTCTTAATGACCTCTTTCGACCCTTGAGCACGTCCAGTCCAACGGCGAGCCCCGAAGGATAGGCGGAGGGGAGACGCGTGCATCGTCATCAGACGACGCTGCGACGACCACCGTCGGACCGATGGGTGCGATGGTCCCAACGCCGATGAGCCTGCGCTCGAGGATGGCGGGTGCCTGCCTTTCGAGGTTGGGTGCCCTGCCTTTACTTGTGAGCTGCGGCAAGTTCGTTGGCCTTCCGTTCGCACATTTAAGCCAGAGACACCTGAGAAGTATGATGGGAGATTGAACCCGGTAGAGTTCTTCAGCATCTGCACCATCGCTTTTCAAGCTGCCGGAGGAAGAGAAGAGAAGATGTTTGCTAACTATTTCCCTTTTGCACTCAAGTCCAATGTGAGGTCTTGGCTGATGCACCTGCCAGAGAACTCCATTTGGTCGTGGGCTGACCTGTGTCATGAGTTCATTGGCGCCTTCACAAGCGGCCACCAAGAACCAGGACGGCCCAACAACTTGCAGCTTGTCAAACAGAAAGAAGGAGAGGCTCTCCGCAAGTATTTGTTGAAATTCAGCAGAGTCCGCGGGAATATCCCAAATATCCATCCAGCGGCTGTGATAGCCGCCTTCCAGTCCAATGTGCACAACTGCAGGATATGTTCCAAGATGAATGTGCGGTTGCCCAATACTATGAAGGAGCTTTACACTTTGGTGGACAAGTGTGCTTGGATGGAGGAGGGAAGAAAACTCCCTGGAGAGGAAGATTGCATCGACATCGACTCAGAGGATGATGATGAATCCACCAGTCATAGGAAGAAGAGCAAGAAGCACAACAAGAGGCGCAAGGATAAGGAAGTGATGACCATCGAAGGACCGGGCATGCTTAGTACCCGCAAGAAGGCTAAAGTCAAAGCCCCCGGCAAGGAAGTTGCCATGTGCGCTGACTTCCGGGAGGGCTGGGAAAGGCGATGGTCTCCAAGAGTATCATCAGGTTGAGGAGCTCGTTAAGAAGCAGAGTGGTGAATATGAGCAGCATGATAAGGAAAAAGGTCAGAATGGCACTGGCTGGAAGGGCCAAGGCGGTGAAGCAAATCACCCCGGCAAGGTTTTTCGGAACCAAGGAAAACCGGCCAGGGGCCGAGACAAGGAAGTTTGCAATGAGGAGAGTGATGGAGGGGATGAAGAGGAAACCAGCGAGCAGGAGTTCCAAGAGGCCACTGACACCCTGTGCATTGACGGGGTTGCATCTTCGCACTCCTCTCGCCGCCAACTTAAACGGTGGGTGCGTGAGGTCAATGTCGTGGAGCCAGCGGTAGAGTCTCGGAAGCCGCTCAAATCGTAATGCACGCCCATCATCTTCAACGAAGAGGAACACCCTGACCGCACCACTACGGTAGGGTGTTTGCCATTGTTGGTCTCTCCAATGATTCGCAACCTCAAAGTCAAAAAGATGTTGGTTGATGGTGGGGCCGGGTTGAATCTGATTTCCCCAAAGGTTATCATCAAGCTACAGATATTAGAGGAAGAGCTAAATGCCATGGGCATGTTTCAAGGAATCAATATCGGTAGGAGTCATCTTAAGGGAAAGATCATGTTGCCAGTGACGTTTGGGGAGAATTGAACTATCGGACTGAGAAGGTTGTGTTTGATGTGGTCGACCTCCCCCTGCCGTACAATGGGATTCTTGGATGCCCAGCTCTGGCAAGAGTCATGGCAACATCCCACTATGCTTACAACACATTGAAGATGCCAGGGCCGGTAGGAGTCATTTCCATTCTGTCTGATGAGAAAGACGCAATCATTTGCATGGATAAGATGTACTGGGACGCAGTCGCGGCAGAGGCCACGACAACAATAGTCCCCGGCAAGGAAAATTGAAAAAAGAAGAAGGATAGAAGGGACACCTGCAAGGAATCCAGGTAGCGCCCCTCTTCGGAGTGTGCTACGCCTATTGATGACTTGCCGGAAAGTTCCAACAGCAAGAGATCCAAGGTCGATGCACCGCATGTGAAGAAGGTCTCGGCAAGGTTGGCTAGCATTGATGGTACCTTTACTATCAGCGCCACCCTTGATGACAAATACGAAAGCACGCTCGTTGCATTCCTGCGGGTGAATATCAATGTGTTTTCCTGGCAACCATTTGATATCCTCGGTGTTCCTAGGGAGGTAATCGAGCAGCACCTTGTTGTCTTCCAACATGCCTGACCAATCAAGTAGAAGGTTTGAAAGCAGGCCTCGGAGAGGTAGCAGTTCATTGCCGAAGAGATTAAGAAGCTTGAGGCAGCTGGTCTGGTCGGAGGAGTACTACATCCGACATGGTTAGCAAACCCAGTAGTCGTGCGCAAGGCTAATGGGAAGTGGAGGCCTTGCATCAGTTTCACAAATTTTAACAAAGCTTGCTCGAAGGACCCATTTCCCTTGCCGTGCATTGACCAGATTGTTAACTCCATTTCAGATTGTGATTTGCCCTCCTTTCTGGATGCATACTCTGGGTATCATCATATCTTCATGTCTAAGGAAGACCAAGAGAAGACCTTGTTCATCACCCCATGTGGTACATACTTCTTTGTGTGCATGCCTTTCGGGTTAAAGAGTGCTAGGTCCGCTTTCACAAGAGCAGTCCAGATTGGTTTTGAGCCAAAGTTGCAAAGAAATATTGAGTCTTATATGGATGATTGTGGTCAAGAGCAAGGACATATCAACTCTTATCCTGGATTTGGAGGACACATTTGCTAATCTGCGAAAGATCAACTTGAAGCTAAATTCGGAGAAGTGTGTGTTTGGCGTTCCCTCCGGCAAGCTCCTTGGGTTCTTTGTGTACCATCGTGGGATCGAAGCCAACCACAACAAGAGGTTGCGCTTGGCTCTTCGCCTCTTCGAGAAGACGAACAATGATGTTACTACTACTTCTACAGTATGGAATCCACTGTTGCATGTCCATCCACCGCGTGCGGGAGGTATAGCCACCGCACGCATGGGCGAGGGAGAAGGCGTGTAGTAGTAAAATCAAGCTTCTTCTTGTTGTACAAGTTGACGCGACACATTATAGCACTGGCCCCACATGTTTGCCTCTAAACTTGGCTAAAAGACCCGCAACATACAATACTCCATTTTCTGCAACCTCTAACATTTACCCCACCACAAATTAAAATATATATCTTGACCAGATGGGCATGCAAACTAGAATCACCAGGATGAAAGGTAGGGCCAGAAGATTATCTTAATCAAAAACAAGCATGGAGCAGACCCCAACGATTTTAAGCATACAGGAATGGTACACGCTATCCTAGACTACTCTACACATGAAACTTCCACACGAGCGTCTGGGCTGCGTTTGACTCTTTGCCTCTTCGGGAAGTCGAACAATGATGGAGTACTACTGCAGTGGGGGAGTACTACAGTATGCTTCTGGCGATTTGACACCGATTGAACTGCTGCACGTCCACCCCGTGCGGGAGGGAGAGCGTGTAGCGAACGAAAGCTTCTCCTAGTCATGCCAGCCACCATGCTCATGTGCGAGGGAGGGACGGAGCTTCATTGACTTACTTCTCCTGCCTTTGCGTCTATGACAGGTGGGCCCTATAGGTGGGTGGCCCACCTGTCATGCAGCCAAAGGCAGGTGTAGTTAAGGCGAGAGGGCATTGTAGTAATCAAACTTCTCGGTCTTGTACGAGTTGAGGCGACACATCAAAGCACTGCACTCGATATATTTCAATAATTTGCGTTTACCGATGCATTAATTACAACGCATGCATGCATGCCGTGACTCTCCTTTTAATACTTGCATGTGTTGATTTAATGCACCTTGCCAAATTTTGACTATAAATTTAATTAACCAAATGTTCATGCATGTCACAAAAAATTACATAATTGAAAACTATGTTCAAATACGAATCAAACGATATAATTTTTGTTAACATGAACTAACATTTTGTTAGTTAAATCTTTAGTCAAAATTTAGCACCAATTACTAAGGGGCCCAATAAATATTGTACTCTCACATTTTGTTTTGAGGAAACACCCACATACTCCATCCGTTCCCAAATATAAGTCTTTTTAGAGATTCTAACAAGTGACTACATATGGAGCAAAATGAATGGATCCATACTTTAAAATATGTCTTCATACATCCATATGTTGTAGTCCATTTGAAATGTCTAAAAAGACTTATATTTAGGAACGGGGGGAGTAGAAAATATAAATAATAATGGATGTTGGGGAAGCCCACATTTCCGATAATTTTAGCCGTGGGCTTGTTCACAATTTTTACGAGGGGGTGGTTGTTCATTTAATGGAGGGTCTTGTACTAGACATGAACAATACAAAGTGCGACCTGGCACACCGTAACACCACTTGGAATAAGCGGGTAGCTATCTCAAAAACCAATCCACAACTAAAAAAATGGAAACCTCGCACATACACAATTTTAAACGATTGTTTTGATGGAGTGAAAAAGGAAAACTACCCGATTAGGCATATATATGCCAGAGCCTCCGAGGTTGTTTGCTAGGGTTGCTATATTCACACACTCTCATTCTCTCCAGATCTAAGCAAGATAGCAGTGGTAACAATGTATTTCTCCCTTTAAAAAATTGTCTTTCTATCGTCACCGCTGGTTATAGATCCGGACTTATCCCCCCCCCCCCGCCAGTGAAGGGGAGGAGGGGCAGCGTTTAGGCCATCGTCGACAGCGAGGGAGGAGACCCACTGCCGGCCGCACCATTATCTCTTGCCGAGCACCGGCGCAGGAGGTCCTCCGATCCCTTCGTCGTTGTCCTAGTGTGGGCAGATCTGGCCTCCCGCCGCCCACCTATCCACATACCGATGAACTTCAGGTATATATTGCTTCAAAATCGCCTTAGCTCTACTTCCCCAGCTCCCTACGTCGCTGCATGTGCATCATTTTCTGCCTCTCAACCCCTCTCGATCGGATGGTCCAACGTCACCTATTTTTTTTCTTCTACTGTTAGAGGTAAAGCTACTTCATGGAGTCGAATCTTGTACTTGGTTCAAACAAGAAATAAAGTGGCGGTGGGGGAATTTAGTATGTACATCGGACTTGGTACAAACAGGAAAGAATGGGGGTCAAAGTAGTACGGAATGGTCATCCAACCGGTCTCTTGGTCGAAAAGGGAAATATCAGGGTAACGCTGTACACAATGGTATGACCAGGGCTAGATTTGCTATCCACATATAGGAGTAGGTGGCTAGAGTGAACAAACATGGGACCAACCCAGGTATGTTTCTTGGATGTTTGTTTCTCGGGGCAACAAACTCTGAATCACCACTTTATGCCCCTGTTTAGGTACATGGTGCTGGACTACTAGTGCACCCACTGTCCCATGCCCTTATACCAAATATTTAGTTGTTCTTAATCTAATGCCCCTGGTAAAATGAAGCCATACCACGGTTATAAGCCATGACAAGTTTAGCCAAATGTTTTTTCCTGTAATTGTTTGAGACTCTGACTGTTTCCATTGTAGCTTTTTGTGCAAATAGGGATATCCATTTTCACCAGGTTGCTGTTGTGACCTTTTGGTGCACTGCACAAAACACTTCTTAAAAGAAGTGACTTTTCTGTTGTTTAACTAGAATGTCAGAATGGAACAGTTGGTTCATTTTGGTGGAACTGCACAAAGGGAGATATGTGTTCCAATCCTCATCATCCACATTGGCACCATAACCGTCCTTTAGGTAAGAACGATATTTAATGCATGTGTTCATCTCTATTTTGCAAGTGGCATGAGAAAATAATGCTATTGTTTACTATAGTACACTTGTACTCCCTCACTGACAAAACCAATTCTGAAATAGAAGGCCAATCATGTACTTGGTTCAACCAACTGGTGAGGAGAAAGAGAGACATAGCATAAAGAGGAAGAAGAAGAAGAGTAAGCAGTGCCAAGGTGATATTGCTGAAGCCGCGGCCTCAGTCTAGGCCATTCAAGGGCTCCGGCAACATCTACCTTACATGTGAGACAATTCTCTAGGGAACCCTTCCACTTCTGCGTATTGTCCATGATGAATTTGATGCTATTGTTAGAGTAATATGCTAATTGAAGGAAATATGCCCTAGAGGCAATAATAGTGTTATTATTATATTTCCTTATATCATGATAAATGTTTATTATTCATGCTAGAATTGTATTATCCGGAAACATAATACTTGTGTGAATACATAGACAAACTAAAAGTCACTAGTATGCCTCTACTTGACTAGCTCGTTAATCAAAGATGGTTATGTTTCCTAACAATAGACATGTGTTGTTATTTGATTAACGGGATCACATCATTAGGAGAATGATATGATTGACATGACCCATTCCATTAGCTTAGCACCCGATCATTTAGTATGTTGCTATTGCTTTCTTCATGACTTATACATGTTCCTATGACTAGAGATTATGCAACTCCCGTTTGCCGGAGGAACACTTTGTGTGCTACCAAACGTCACAATGTAACTGGGTGATTATGAAGGTACTCTACAGGTGTCCCCAAAGGTACATGTTGGGTTGGCGTATTTCGAAATTAGGATTTGTCACTCCGATTATCGGAGAGGTATCTCTGGGCCCTCTCGGTAATGCACATCACATAAGCCTTGCAAGCATTGCAACTAATGAGTTAGTTGCGAGATGATGTATGACGAAATGAGTAAAGAGACTTGCCGGTAACAAGATTGAACTAGATATTGAGATACTGACGATCAAATCTCGGGCAAGTAACATACCGATGACAAAGGGAACAACGTATGTTGTTATGCGGTCTGACCGATAAAAGATCTTTGTAGAATATGTGGGAGCCAATATGAGCATCCAGGTTCCGCTATTAGTTATTGACCAGAGACGTGTCTCGGTCATGTCTACATTGTTCTCGAACCCGTAGGGTCCGCACGCTTAAGGTTTCGATGACAGTTATATTATGAGTTTATGAGTTTTGATGTATCGAAGTTAGTTCGGAGTCCCGGATATGATCACGGACGTAATGAGCAGTCTCGAAATGGTCGAGACATAAAGATTGATATATTGGACGTCTATATTCGGACACCGGAAGTGTTCCGGAGAAGTTTCGGATAAAACCGGAGTACCGGGGGGTTACCGGAACCCCCCGGGGGGTTAATGGGCCTCATGGGCCTAAAGTGGAGAAGAGGAGGGGCTGCCAGGGCAGGCCGCGTGCCCCCTCTCCCCCTAGTCCGAATTGGACAAGGAGGGAGGGGCGGCGCCCCCCCTTTCCTTCCTCTCCTCTCTCCCTTCCTTCTCCCTCTCCTACTTGGACAAGGAAAGGGAGGGGAGTCCTACTCCCGGTAGGAGTAGGACTCCTCCTGCGCGCCTCCTACTAGGGCCGGCCGCAACCCCCCCTTGGATCCTTTATATACGGAGGCAAGGGGCACCCTTAGATACACAAGTTGATCCACGTGATCTTTTCTTAGCCGTGTGCGGTGCCCCCTTCCACCATAATCCTCGATAATATTGTAGTGGTGCTTAGGTGAAGCCCTGCGACAGTTGAACATCAAGATCGTCACCACGCCGTCGTGCTGACGGAACTCTTCCCCGACACTTTGCTGGATCATAGTCTGGGGGTCGTCATCGAGCTGAACGTGTGCTGAAACTCGGAGGTGCCATAGTTTCGGTGCTTGGATCGGTCGGATCTTGAAGACGTATGACTACATCAACCGCGTTGTCATAATGCTTCCATTGTTGGTCTACATGGGTACGTAGACCACACTCTCCCCTTGTTGCTATGGATCACCATGATCTTGCGTGTGCGTAGGAATTTTTTTGAAATTACTACGTCCCCCAACAGTGGTATCAAAGCCTATGTTTTATGTGTTGATGTTATATGCACGAGTAGAACACAAGTGAGTTGTGGGCGATATAAGTCATAATGCTTACCAGCATGTCATACTTTGGTTCGGTGGTATTGTTGGACGAAGCGGCCCAGACCGACATTACGCATACGCTTACGCGAGACCGGTTCTCCCGACATGCTTTGCACAAAGGTGGCTAGCGGGCGTCAGTTTCTCCAACTTTAGTTGAACCAAGTGTGGCTACGCCCGATCCTTGCGAAGGTTAAAACAGCACCAACTTGACAAACTATCGTTGTGGTTTTGATGCGTAGGTAAGATTGGTTCTTTCTTAAGCCCGTAGTAGCCACGTAAAACTTGCAACAACAAAGTAGAGGACGTCTAACTTATTTTTGCAGGGCATGTTGTGATGTGATATGGTCAAGACATGATGCTAAATTTTATTGTATGAGATGATCATGTTTTGTAACCGAGTTATCGGCAACTGGCAGGAGCCATAGGGTTGTCATTTTATTGTATGCAATGCAACTGTGCTGTAATGCTTTACTTTATCACTAAGCGGTAGCGATAGTCGTGGAAGCATAAGATTGGCGAGACGACAACGATGCTACGATGGTGATCAAGGTGTCGCGCCGGTGACGATGGTGATCATGACGATGCTTCGGAGATGGAGATCACAAGCACAAGATGATGATGACCATATCATATCACTTATATTGATTGCATGTGATATTTATCTTTTATGCATCTTATCTTGCTTTGATTGACGGTAGCATTATAAGATGATCTCTCACTAAATATCAAGATAAAAGTGTTCTCCCTGAGTATGCACCGTTGCCAAAGTTCGTCGTGCCCAGACACCACGTGATGATCGGGTGTGATAAGCTCTACGTCCATCTACAACGGGTGCAAGCCAGTTTTGCACACGCAGAATACTCAGGTTAAACTTGACGAGCCTAGCATATGCAGATATGGCCTCGGAACACTGAGACCGAAAGGTCAAGCATGAATCATATAGTAGATATGATCAACATAGCAATGTTCACCATTGAAAACTACTCCATTTCACGTGATGATCGGTTATGGTTTAGTTGATTTGGATCACGTGATCACTTAGAAGATTAGAGGGATGTCTTTCTAAGTGGGAGTTCTTAAGTAATATGATTAATTGAACTTAAATTTATCATGAACTTAGTACCTGATAGAATCTTGCTTGTTTATGTTTGATTGTAGATAGATGGCCCGTGTTGTTGTTCCGTTGAATTTTAATGCGTTCCTTGAGAAAGCAAAGTTGAAAGATGATGGTAGCAATTACATGGACTGGGTCCGTAACTTGAGGATTATCCTCATTGTTGCACAGAAGAATTACGTCCTGGAAGCACCGCTGGGTGCCAGGCCTGCTGCTGGAGCAACACCAGATGTTATGAACGTCTGGCAGAGCAAAGCTGATGACTACTCGATAGTTCAGTGTGCCATGCTTTACGGCTTAGAATCGGGACTCCAACGACTTTTTGAACGTCATGGAGCATATGAGATGTTCTAGGAGTTGAAGTTAATATTTCAAGAAAATTCCCGGATTGAGAGATATGAAGTCTCCAATAAATTCTATAGCTGCAAGATGGAGGAGAACAGTTCTGTCGGTGAGCATATACTCAAAATGTCTGGGTATAATAATCACTTGATTCAATTGGGAGTTAATCTTCCAGATGATTGCGTCATTGACAGAATTCTCCAATCACTGCCACCTAGCTACAAGAGCTTCGTGATGAACTATAATATGTAAGGGATGAATAAGACTATTCCCGAGCTCTTCGCAATGCTGAAACCTGCGGAGGTAGAAATCAAGAAGGAGCATCAAGTGTTGATGGTTAACAAAACCACTGGTTTCAAGAAAAAGGGAAAAGGGAAGAAGAAGGGGAACTTCAAGAAGAACAGCAAGCAAGTTGCTGCTCAAGAGAAGAAACCCAAATTGGACCTAAGCATGAAACTGAGTGCTTCTACTGCAAGCAGACTGGTCACTGGAAGCGGAACTGCCCGAAGTATTTGGCGGATAAGAAGGATGGCAAGGTGAAAAAAGGTATATGTGATATACATGTTATTGATGTGTACCTTACTAGAGCTCGCAGTAGCACCTGGGTATTTGATACTGGTTCTGTTGCTAATATTTGCAACTCGAAACAGGGACTATGGATTAAGCGAACACTGGCGAAGGACGAGGTGATGATGCGCGTGGGAAATGGTTCCAAAGTCGATGTGATCGCGGTCGGCATGCTACCTCTACATCTACCATCGGGATTAGTATTAGACCTAAATAATTGTTATTTGGTGCCAGCGTTAAGCATGAACATTATATCTCGATCTTGTTTGATGCTAGACGGTTATTCATTTAAATCAGAGAATAATGGTTGTTCTATTTATATGAGTAATATCTTTTATGGTCATGCACCCTTGAAGAGTGGTCTGTTTTTGATGAATCTCGATAGTAGTGATACACATATTCATAATGTTGAAGCCAAAAGATGCAGAGTTGATAATGATAGTGCAACTTATTTGTGGCACTGACATTTAGGTCATATCGGTGTAAAACGCATGAAGAAAGTCCATACTGATGGACTTTTTGAACCACTTGATTATGAATCACTTGGTACTTGTGAACCGTGCCTCATGGGCAAGATGACTAAAACACCGTTCTCCGGTACTATGGAGAGAGCAACAGATTTGTTGGAAATCATACATACAGATGTATGTGGTCCAATGAATGTTGAAGCTCGTGGCGGATATCGTTATTTTCTCACCTTCACAGATGATTTAAGCAGATATGGGTATATCTTCTTAATGAAGCATAAGTCTGAAACATTTGAAAAGTTCAAAGAATTTCAAAGTGAAGTTGAAAATCATCGTAACAAGAAAATAAAGTTTCTACGATCTGATCGTGGAGGAGAATATTTGAGTTACGCATTTGGTCTACATTTGAAACAATGCGGAATAGTTTCACAACTCACCCAACCCGGAACACCACAGCGTAATGGAGTGTCCGAACATCATAATCGTACTTTACTTGATATGGTGCGATCTATGATGTCTCTTACAGATTTACCGCTATCGTTTTGGGGTTATGCTCTAGAGACGGCCGCATTCACGTTAAATAGGGCACCATCAAAATCCGTTGAGACGACGCCTTATGAACTGTGGTTTGGCAAGAAACCAAAGTTGTCATTTCTAAAAGTTTGGGGCTGTGATGCTTATGTGAAGAAACTTCAACGTGATAAGCTCGAACCCAAATCGAAGAAATGTGTCTTCATAGGATACCCAAAGGAGACTGTTGGGTACACCTTCTATCACAGATCCGAAGGAAAGACAATTGTCACTAAGAATGGATCCTTTCTAGAGAAGGAGTTTCTCTCGAAAGAAGTGAGTGGGAGGAAAGTAGAACTTGATGAGGTAACTGTACCTGCTCCCTTATTGGAAAGTAGTACATCACAAAAACCGGTTTCTGTGACACCTACACCAATTAGTGAGGAAGCTGATAATGATCATGAAACTTTAGAACAAGTTACTACTGAACCTCGTAGATCAACCAGAGTAAGATCCGCACCAGAGTGGTATGGTAATCCTGTTCTAGAAGTCATGCTACTAGATCATGATGAACCTACGAACTATGAAGAAGCGATGGTGAGCCCAGATTCCGCAAAATGGCTAGAAGCCATGAAATCTGAGATGGGATCCATGTATGAGAACAAAGTGTGGACTTTGGTTGACTTGCCCAATGATCGGCAAGCAATTGAGAATAAATGGATCTTCAAGAAGAAGATTGACGCTGACAGTAATGTTACAGTCTACAAAGCTTGACTTGTCGCAAAAGGTTTTCGACAAGTTCAAGGGATTGACTACGATGAGACCTTCTCACTCGTAGCGATGCTTAAGTCTGTCCGAACCATGTTAGCAATTGCCGCATTTTATGATTATGAGATTTGGCAGATGGATGTCAAAACTGTGTTCCTAAATGGATTTCTGGAAGAAGAGTTGTATATGATGCAGCCGGAAGGTTTTGTCGATCCAAAGGGAGCTAACAAAGTGTGCAAGCTCCAGCAATCCATTTATGGACTGGTGCAAGCCTCTCGAAGTTGGAATAAACGCTTTGATAGTGTGATCAAAGCATTTGGTTTTGTACAGACTTTTGGAGAAGCCTGTATTTACAAGAAAGTGAGTGGGAGCTCTGTAGCATTTCTGATATTATATGTAGATGACATATTACTAATCGGAAATGATATAGAATTTCTGGATAGCATAAAAGGATACTTGAATAAGAGTTTTTCAATGAAAGACCTTGGTGAAGCTACTTACATATTGGGCATTAAGATCTATAGAGATAGATCAAGATGCTTAATTGGACTTTCACAAAGCACATACCTTGACAAAGTTTTGAAAAAGTTCAAAATGGATCAAGCAAAGAAAGGATTCTTGCATGTGTTACAAGGTGTGAAATTGAGTAAGACTCAATGCCCGA